>NC_051084.1:3076516-3419522 GCF_004664715.2 Peromyscus leucopus | reverse complement strand
GGGGGAGGGGGAGGTTCCTCCATTGTGTTTTAAGTGTTGGGGTCCAGAAAAAAATACCCCCAAAGTGTGACACTTTGACGCTGGAGATATCAAATTGAAGGATGTTGGGGGGGAGGATCAGAAACTCCCTCTCCTCTCTCTTCCTCTCCCTCCCTCCCCTCCCCTCCAGTCTCTCTCTCTCTCTCTCTCTCTCTCTCTCTCTCTCTCTCTCTCGCTCTCGCTCTCGCTCTCGCTCTCGCTCTCGCTCCTCTTTCTCTCCTGCAGTTATTTAGAGAAGCTTGGATTCCTCTTTCTTCAGATGGCTCATAGAACCTAGACTATCACCTTCCCCTTCCTTCCCCTGATGTTTTGTGTAGGAGCCTTCTACCTGGAAAGACCCCAATGACTTTATCTGATAATAGCTTATAAGACCTTCATCCCAAAATGGCTTCACCATGTACCTGGGAGAGAGGAATGTAACAAGGGACAAAAGGAACCTGAACAGGCTTGTTTCCCATCTCTGCCAGTCTATTACTTTAAGCTAGAACCTTTAATCCAGTTACACTTTTGCACAGCTATCAATTCTTCATCAAATTTAAGCATACAAACAGACATATTCCCCCTGGTTTGTTTGGGCTTCATTCCTGAAGGCTTCTGTGTCCCATACCATTTTGATTAAATAAATTAGCTATGCTTTCCTCTGGCTAACCTGTTTTTTGTTACAGGAGTGTCAGCCATGGCAATTATGGTGGGCGAGGAATGGCAGTGGCCCTTTCTCATCCTTGCATGAGCAGTAAGTAAAGCTGTGCCTCATAGGGGCCTTGGGGATCTTAACAAGGTAAAGTCGACAGCATGTCAGCTTGAGCCCCAGTAAGCAAGAGGACTCCAAAGCCCCCGTTGCTTCCTTTGCAAGTAGTTAGCTCTTGAATGGATCCTGAAAGGTTGAGCACTCAGTGTGGCCATGGGTGGTTTTGACTTCTGAAGCAGAAACTTCAGTTAATTTCCTGGGTCTCACACAAAATGTAGAACTGCAGTCTATGGGTCAGATACTTCCTGCTGCCTGTTCATGTCTAACCTGCATGAAGAATGGCTTTTGAACTTTTAGATAATTGGAGAAAGAAGACTAATGTTTAACAACATGTAAAAACGGATGTGGAACTCACCTTTTGACGTTCAGGAATGAGTGTTGAAGCATAGCCATGCTCATTCATTTGCTTGCAGACGGCACATCTGTGATGTAGCAGCTTCAGCAACAGAACTGCATAGCAACAACTGACAGCCAATCGCCTGCAGCCTTGAAAGTATTTACTATCTGGTTCTTCAGAGAAGTTCACCAACCTTTTTTACGCTTAGAGATGAGGCTCAAAAGCAAAAACATACCCCTAACTATGACACTTTCTGGACCTCACACTAAGAGCACCTGGGAACAGCAAACACAGCAAATGTCTCCAAGTTTTCTCTCTCCATGAAATCTGTATCTGTCAGGATGGAACAGGATTCTCTTCATCCTCCAACTCATGATAGATTCAACTCCTATCACAGATGAAGAAACTGAAAATAGAACACCGCATTGGTAGTACAGAGGAACTTTGTCCCAGAACTATTCTTCAGGCTACTCATTTTTCCTAACAAATCATTTATAATCACCTAAAGTGCCTAATACCTCAAGTCCCCTCTCCCCCATGCATGGGTTATCTAAGCCTTAACCATCTGCATGTTTGCTAAATTTCTAATATTGCATGGCTCCCATGCATATGTGATGGTTAACTAGAACTTTTTGTTCTACTATTAATTTGTCCTTTGAAAGTCTAGTTCAATAGACTACGTTATTATAACTCCAGAGGGAGGATATGAATTCCTATTCACTGTCCTTACTCCCTCTCTCCCTTACAACAGCTCAGAGTGTTTATTCTACCCTTTTGTTAGCCACAGAAACCTGTTGTTGTGCTTTACATCTGCAATATCCCACAAATGCTCATGTGTAGAAGGCTTTGGCTCCAGCTTGTAGAATTCATGTTATGGGGTAGGGACTTTGAGAGATAGGGCCTAAGAAGAGAAAAGAAGTCACTAAGAAATTGGAGGGGCTTTTAATACCCTATCTCTTCTTCCCTCGGGTACCGATCCTTTACTCTTCCTTTCTTAGCCATCATGAGATGAGCAACTTTCTTCTACAAGGTGCTTCTGCCATAATTTACTAACTTAGTAAAGGCCCAAAAGCCACTGGGGTAAGCAAAAATGGACAAAAAGTGTTAGGCAAAACAAGGTCTTTCCTTTAAGTTGATTTACTCAGGAATTTTGTCATGGTGACAGAAAATGGACCAACACTCTTATTTCCTCCAATCTCTATTATCATTCCAAGCATCACATTCAATTTTCTACAACCCTGTACCATATTCCTAGCCTTTCATTAGTTTCCACTGGACTATTCACATGGACTCAATCCATACAAATATGAACTGGCCAAGCAACTTGTGGAATTTTCTACTTTTATACCAGGCACACATTGGTCATTTATTCCAGAAGGTTTGTGTGATGAAACAATACAAAGTAAAAAGCCTCCAGGATCCAAGGGACTAAGTTGCTCCATGACATTACATCAGATAACATTCCTGTAAGATGTTTTAAATTATTTTTCCCTTTTATTTTATTTTACAATATCATTCAATTCTATGTATCAGCCACGGATTCCCTTGTCCTCCCCACTCCTGCCCCCCAGCCCACCCCCCCATTCCCACCTCCTCCAGTGCAAAGCTTCCCCCGAGGACTGAGATAAATTATTGTCCTTGATTTATTCATAAGATACAGCCAAGGGGCAAAAAAGGAAAAAAAAATTTCCTGTGGGGGTTGGAGATACGACACTGGTGAGGACCCAAGAATCCATGTTTGATTCCCACATGGCACCATCAGTAACTCCAGTCTCAAGGTATAAAATGCCCTCTTCTGGCCTCTGTAGGCACTGCACACACAAGGTATACTTACAAACATGCAGATAAAACCTACACAAACAAAAATTTTAAAAATAACAAAATTCCTTTTAAAAAGTTTCCTTGTGATTAGGAAGTTAGTGGTAGGTATTGATCAGCTTCAAATCCAGGAATTCTGGAGCTAGAAGCTGCGTGCACTCTTAATCTTTATACTTGCCACCTCTCATCTGGTGCATGAGCTATGGAATCAAAAATTTTACTTCTATGAGCAGGGGTTCAAACAAGTTACTAAATCATTATCAGTTTTATTCATTCTCTGTTAAATTCTAATATCAGTAGAGTCACATATCTTTTTAATACAATGATGTTTTCTGAGAAATGTAATCTTAGGTGATTTCATTACTGTGAGAAAATCATAAGAAAGATGATTATGACATCACTAAGTGACTTAATGCTCCACTATTGACTCACATGCTTTATATGGTTTGTGACTTACTTGATTAACGTGTGGTAAAGTAGTCCATTTTATAAAAGCAAAGTATGATGCTTATCATATGGAAACAACATGCCTGCTCATGTTGACTACCATTCTTCTAGCTTTAGAATGATGGGGATGTCATTTTAGAAGGAGTGAATGGCCAATATGAGATCAATATGGTCAATATGCCTATAGAACTTCCTTCCTTCATGTCCTTTAAACTTTCCACATACAAAAGTAACTCTGCCCATTCATAAAATCAACTCTGACAATATAAACATGTGTATAATGTGCTCATGTGTCACCCACCTCCTGGAAGGGATCCTTCAGCTCAGTTCTGTGGTCTACTCTGCCCCTGAATACAATCACTTTCTTTTGTGGGTTTGGATTTATGTACACATTGTAGCCTCAGGTATGCAGGCATGTATTTTTAGATCAGCCTCTGAAAATGGAGCATCCACATTTTTAAAAATAAACTTGTATAGAATGAAAGCTGGAATCAATGAGTGAAGAATAAAACATTTCTAACTAGCAACCAAATCTTACCACCCTCCCTTTCAGCTGATTCTTTCATTTCCTACCCCATTTCCTACCCCAGAACCATGTGGTATAGATCTCAGTCACTGGCAAGGGTGGAGTTTTCTGTTAAATATAAATTTAAGATTCCTTTGGAGTCTTGGCTCCTGACACATAACTCTCAAAATGTTTAGGATACGCCTATATGTTCCCAAAGCTCCTTAAGAAATCAGTGAAATGAAGATTCTCACAAAAGATCCTCTTCAACCTAAGAACTCCTTAGGTATCCCTGGTGTAGGTCTCTACCCAGTAAACACAATAAACTCCTTTGCATGGATTCCTGAGAGGCCAGGGAGGCCATGCCTTACTATCTTATTTCCCCCAGTGTGTCTTAACAACCAAGAAGGATATTTACAAGGCTTATTAGTGTTGCTGTGGCAACTCAGTATTGATCCCTGCTTACAGTGATAAGGGCACAATCTTCATGGGGACTGGAGAGCATGACTGGGTGACAGTTCTCTGGATGGAGGAGGAGACTGTGCTTTTATAATATCAACACTATTCATTCCTAACCTTGTGATGACCAGTGTTACACTGGAAGGAGCTTAGTTGTCCAGAATGAGGGTAGGGATCAGGAAAATAAAAGAGAGATGGGAAACAAGTGTCAGTCACCAGCTAAAGACCAAAGGCAGCTCCAGAGGAAAAACCTTCTATTGACTGCCTAGCAAGAACATAGACCTATGCAGGAATTAATGACACTGTGGTGACACAGATCTGCTCTCATTTGGTTTAAACTCAGACAAGATCAAACTCCTCTGGAAATTCAGTTTGTACTTACAGAAGGACAGAAGCCCCCATGTCTTAACTTACTGCACTTTTTTTTTTGCTTCTAAAAGGCTGCAAAGTGCCTGCCTCTGTTATTTCATCCCACCTTCAGAAAGAGAAGGGAGAAAAAAAATAAAGTGAACAGATTGTGAAGCATTCTGGGGTGGAGATTTGGCAAGCAATCCTCTTTCAAATCATCTTATCAACAACAATTAATTACGTGCCTTTCATCTTATGCACTGTTTTCAGGTGCAATGAGGTAAAAGGAGCTCCAGGTGTTCCCCTGCTTCTCTGTCAGGCCCCTGCCTGCACAAGTGACCACACTCAGGTTCTCAGCCTCAGTTTTTGCTAGCTCCTAAATGGGAAGAACGCCATCATCTGCGGAATCATAGCATAAGCATTAAGCACAGTATTTGCATGCAGCATGTTATAAGCACTTAGAAACAGTACCCATTCTTTTGTCTGTGGTTAGCTAGTGACTCCTATAAAGACAAACCCTTATGTGAAGAGCACTTCACAAAAGGTTTATGCATCACTGGAGAGAGTTAAGTCCTTGCAGACTTGGGAATTGTCTTTAAATTCAGAAAAGAGAGAATGCTATTTTATCATGTCATTTAAATTGTGTTTGAATAGCATACTTGGTTGTTTCCGTGAAGAGAGGAAGTTGGAGTAGGCTCACAGTGCATGCATATTTCATCTACAGTTTCCACATATGTGTTTTTCTCAGCAAGCAGCACATATGGAAGAACTCATTATGGAAAGTAGGAGTGATGTCATCTCCTTGGCAATACCAGGATATGAACTCAGACTCCCACAGTGCTGGTGGAGCAGCACAGCCACTAGTGTGTTCTGGGGAAAGGAGAGGATTTGGGATGTTTCCGGAGCAGTAGGCTTTGATTTTCTTCTGAGAAATCACTGGGAGGCTGTAATCTGATTTCCACAAAGAGAAAGGGATGTGTGGGGCCAGGAATAGTTTATTCTTAGGGAACTTCTTGAAAGTGTTTCTCATATTTCACAACAGAAAAGCAGAAAACAGAGCAAATGTGTTCCATTCCCTTTTATGTGGAGGAAACTGGTGCCTTCATGCTCTCCAGAGCCCTGTCCCAGGCAGTCTGCTCAGACTTGTTATTCAGCTTGCATTCTTTTGGGCATCGCTGAGCAGATTAGCTCAGGGAGGCTAATGTTTCTGTGGTGATTTAAGTCATTTTAAACAAGGATTTCAAGATGGACTAGATGAAAGAAAGCCAGATACATAGGCATGCTCTCTCCTTGAGGAAAGCCTGTTTGTTTGTTTTCCTTCTCTTAGAAAAAAAATCATGAAAAAGAATTCAGTTTATTCATGACACATAATTGGGATAGCTTACATTCTATTCTTTGTAGCTAGGTACAATGCCCTTCATTAGCATTGATCTCTTTGTAGAGAGAACCATCTAATAACTTGGAATTCAGGCTCCAGTCTATTAAGAACTAATCCCCATAAACTTTAAGAATTGCCACCCCAGCCTACCCTGAGAGTGCTGCCTAGTGTTGCTGAGTGGTACTGAGTTCTTGCAGGAAATTTGGCTTAGCCTAGTATTTAAAAGTAGTCAAGTGCTTTCAAACCATCAGCCTTTAGCCATGGGCTTGCCTTATCCTTTTCTCTCAGACCCAGCAACTCCTAAGCAATGAAAAATGGGTTTTGGCATAATATAAATTAGTGTTCACTTACCAGATAATTTGAATTTGAGGTCAAGGGACCAGATGAGACACCTTACACAATATAGGAATGGTATGGATTCCTCTTCAAAGTCCATAGAATTCCAAAAGAATAATTGTAAGAGTGGACATATTCTTGTGGATACTCCAAATGATTCTTAGCAAAAATGGAATAAGAATTAGTTCTGGGGCCAAATATGAGTGGAACATGGCCTGAGAATATGAATTCCTCAAACACCATATTTTAATGTGTTAACAGTTTTAATAGTTAGAGAACAAAAGAAAACCATAAATCAAGACACCTTTTTTAAAACAAGTGTAAAAAAATCAGGTAGGCTAGTTTAATAGAGCAGGCAAATCTCCGTATATGTTCCAGATGCTGTCTGATGACATGTTAGCATTGGTTTTGATATAGGCTGGTGAACTGTTACTATATCCCAGAAGTATTTCTCAGTATCTTATGATACTGAGAAAGTTAGGTTAGGGGCTGGAGAGATGTCACTGTGTCCCTGAATTGGGTTCCTAACACCTGTGTCAGGCAGTTGCCTGTAACTTCCTGTCTAGATCAAAAGCCTTCTTCTTTCCCTGCAGGTACTGCACTTATGTGCACAAACACACACATATACACATGGTTAAATATAAAACCAAAAATCTAAAATCAAAACAATGCTAAATTAGACACAGAGGTGGGCAAACTGTATGAAACTGTATTAATGGAGAATAACTACAGTTAAAGGTACTTCAGGTTCAGAAGTGAAATATTCTAATTCCCTATAGTCATAGAAAGTCTAATCAGTTGATCATCCACATAGAATCTTTAACAGAGGTGAAGTATTCTGTTTTGTGTCTACCTTCTATTTGTTTATCTTTTCTTTGATTCTGGAAACTTCAGGTCACATCCTATACATCGAAAGTCAGTCTCTAACTTCTCACTGTTGGTTGACTAAGGCTTAGATATACTAAGACCTCACTATCCTCTGCCAAAACAGTAATGTGGTGGTAATCTAATTACACTGAAATGTGATTTTGATTGTATGTTAATAAATAAAGTTGCCCCGGGGGTCAGAGCTATTAGAGCCATAGCAAGAGTGTGTCGGTGGTGGCACACGCCTTTAATCCCAGAAAACCAGCCTTTAATCCCAGGGAGTGGTGATATAAAGCAAAAAGATATATAGGGCGTGAGACCCAGAAACTAGAAGCATTTGGCTGGTTAAGCTTTCAGACTTTGGAGCAACACAGTTCAGCTGAGAGCTATTGGGATGAGGACACAGAAGCTTCCAGTCTGAGGAAACAGGACCAGCTGAGGAACTGATGAGGTGAGATAGCTGTGGCTTGTTCTGTCTCTTTAAATAGACGAACAGTCAGGAAATAGGGCTCTCATTCGGGAGGCTGGGACACCGCAGGTGGAAGGGTGAGATTTTGGCTCTGAGCTCTGACCTCTGGGCTTTCTCTTTCGCATTGTTTCTGTGTTTATTTGGAGGGACGGTTGGTTACATCTATAACTGGCGGCGGCTGCAGCCTCTCTGGAGGCGGGAAAACTCTCAAGCTACAATTGGCGCCCGAACGTGGGGCTAAAGAAAAAAAAGGGCTAAAGAAAAAAAGGGAAAAAAAAAGAGGGAATAAAGAAAAAGGACAAATGAACAGGGATAAAGGCCGGTGTTATGGAAAAAAAAAAAAATACTAAAGACAAAGTCCCTTAACCAAGAGGCGCTCCAATAAAGTGTGATCTGAGAAGAATCCTCGTGTGGTGGTAAAGAGGATTCAGAACTCAACACATGGAGCGGTGACGTCTTTAAATTCTCCAGGAACGGTGACGTCGGTAAACGCCCCACAGTTCCTAATTCTCTCTCTCAAATGAGCGGCAGCCGCCGGTTTGAGCTACTGGCGGGTTCCTGGCATGTGCGCTTAACCTGCAGTAAGGCGGAAATGAGGCCTCTGCAAGTGGCACATTAAGTTGCGTGGTGGAATTAGCCTTTGCTAGTTACAAAACAAAAAAGGTTTCTGGGCTACATGCTGCTTGGATAAAAGCATAGACTCATGATAGCTCCCAGAGCTGGCGATAAACGTACCACCGCCATGTTGGGAAGCTGAAGGGGGCGGAGCCAGCAGCCACAGAGCTGTTTCAGGCTTAGAAGGCTACAGTTTAAAGCAATAAGTTTGCAATAAGACAGATTCAGATGGAACAAGACTTTAAATGCTTTACAATGTGTTTAAAAATGTACATAGGCTTGGAAGAGAGAGGAAAAGGAATGTAGACAGTTATATAAAGAAATAGAAAGTTTAAAAAAATAAAGTCTTTAAAGAGAAAGTAAAAGTAATATAAAAAATAAGCCATGTAAAGATGGATATCACACAGAGAGTTTGGATTATATTGTCTTTGGGATTTTTAACTGCAGAAAAACATTTGATCGTAAAAGATGTTGAGTTAAACCAATATGTATATATTAAAGATATCTTGACTTTAAAATTTGGATATAAGGATGTGTTACTTTGGAAAGGAGACTCTGCTTTTGTTTTCACAGAAAGCCAGAGGCTATGGATTTGTTCCAGATTAAGATACATCAGGTTTGACCAGCCAAGACCACCTGAAAGGTCTCCGATGACACCATGGCCCAGATGATCCGACATCCAGAATCGTTTCAAGGCAACTGGCTCAGACGATACAGCCTCACGGACTATTCCATGATCCTTAAATATTCTTTGCGTCCCCATAAGATACAGTGCCCCCTCCAGCAGGAAGTAGTTAAGAGAAGCTACGCCCAAATTCCCAAATATACCAAGCTGGCTTTGGAGATGTATAAAAGTTAAAACCTTCCTTTTTAAAAAAAAGAAAAGGGGAAGTGCTGTGGGATGATTTGCATGTCCTGTGGGAGCCCTTCTTGGGTTCTTTGTGGCATTACCCAGCAGGTCCGTATAGAGGATGATTAGGACCATGGGCCTGAGTGCAGGTGTTTGAGATGGTCTGCACTTGGCTGTGCTGGGGGATGGTCTGTATGTCAAGTTGTTCTGATTGGTTAATAAATAAAACCTGATCAGCCGTGGCTAGGCAGGAAAGATAGGCGGGACTAGCAGAGAGGAGAAATAAAAGGACAAAGGCAGAAAGAGACGCTGCTGCAGCCGCCGCAATGACCAGAGATGCTGCAGCCGCCGCCATGACCAGAGACGCTGCAGCCGCCGCCATGACCCGCAGCATGTGAAGACGCTGATAAGCCACCAGCCACATGGCGAGGTATAGATTTGTAGAAATTCGTTACTTTAAGATATAAGAATAGTTAATAAGAAGCCTGCCATGGCCATACAGTTTGAAAGCAATATAAGTCTCTGTGTTTACTTGGTTGGGTCTGAGCGGCTGTGGGACTGGCGGGTGACAGAGATTTGTCCTGACTGTGGGCAAGGTGGGAAAAACTTAAGCTACACAGTAACTTGGCATCTTTAGTAGTACTAAGTTCAGTTCTCCATCTGGATGTAACAAAGTTTGTTACAGAGTAGGAGAATGAAAAGCAGATTCTCTTACAACCTCTGCTCAGCTAACACTTGCTGTTCAACTTACATGACATTGACCAAAGTCAGTCACATGTATATGCCTGACTCCTGAAAGGGCAAATTATGAGTGTCTCCCAAAGAGAGGTGGTAAATACAACAGATAATATGCAATCGAGGTCATCAATCAAAATGTATCTATAAACTCGTGAGAGCTAAGTAGTGAGATTAGAAAGGAATTCAAAATGTTCCAAATTAAAGAGTGAAGAGATGTCAGAAAGCAGTAAGGAATACAAAAATCAGGATGACAGATTAGCCACCTGATGAGTCACAACTCACTGCTGTGTGTGCAAGAGACTGAAATTATTATTTCACTCCAATATGTGTGCGGCAACAAGGAAAGCTGAAATCAA
This sequence comes from Peromyscus leucopus, assembly GCF_004664715.2. NCBI lineage: Eukaryota > Metazoa > Chordata > Mammalia > Rodentia > Cricetidae > Peromyscus > Peromyscus leucopus. The sequence goes on along the minus strand of NC_051084.1, from coordinate 3,409,212 downwards.
ATACAGATGGGCAATGAAATAACAAACAATAAATACAAACAAGATAAATTCTAGAAATATTGTATTTTAGATCTGTGCACAAACAAGAAAGTTAGTGCCAGGATTTCTGTAACATGGTATTTTAAAGACTTGTATTTCAATAAACTGGAGAACTGAGAAAAATAAATAAATTTCTGGACATGTATGATCTATGATATTGAATGTAAAGGATATAAACAGTCTACAGAAATTTATAATATGCAATTGAATTGAAGAAGTGATAGTTCCCCAACAAAGAAATATTAATGAATGGACAGATTCACTGTGGATTTGTACTAGACCTTTAATAATAGCAATGCCAATACTTCTCAAATTGTTGCTTAAAATACAAGGAAAGGGACACTACTAAGCTGAATATGTAAGAGAAAGTGAATAAAAACTCAAAAACAAAACTTGAAATAGACACACCAGTCTCCATGGTAAACCCAAATGCAATTTTTTTCAATAAAACAATAATACATTAAAAATCATATACTATCATTAAGTTACAGTCATTCCAGGTATTCAAAATGGTTTAACTTATACAAATTAATACGTAATGTATCATATAAATAGATCCAAGGACAAAAAAAAATCATATCATCACCTCACAAAAGGAAAAAACGACTTTTGACAAAATCCACATCACCTATCTTTAAATTCTTGGTGAAACTATCAATAGAAATCTTACTTCTTAACATAAGTCACATTATATTACAACAGACCTATAAACAATACTGTACTAAATCGGAAAACCTTGGAAGCATTTCCTCTAAAGTCAGTAATAGTTTTGTGCTACCACTAATTTTCTTCAGTCTAATCTCTACAAACAAGTTCAGAGAAAAAACAGGCAGGTTAATAAGAAAAGAAGAAATAAAATAACTCCTTTTTTAGAAGAAATGACCATATAATTTTAAAACTTTACAAAATATTATTAGTTTGCAAAAACAGACACACGAATATGCAATTGGTGGACAACTGACAAGGCTACAATTAAAATTCAATGTGGGGAAGAATAATTTCAACAGACAATGTCAAAGCAGTTATATTTCTATGATTTGAAAAATGTAAAAGAAAATTTAAGTTCTATGATGGCATGAATGGTGGACTCTACTAGATGTATTTACCTGGAACTCCAATGGTGATCATGTTGAGGACATTTTTTTTGTAGCTATAGTTAAGCTAAAGGGATTAAGATGAGATCATCCCTGATGACATTATCTTTAAAGGAGAAGTCAAAGGGAGAAGAAACAGACAGGATACAGGCATGTAAAGATGAAGTGAGAAACTGAGGTGATGGAAAAGACCAGACGCACTGGAACCACCGAGAAGCTAGAAAAGCCACAAAAGGGCTGCACCTAAGTCCTCCTGGCAGTGTCTTGTTTGGCCTTTCAATCTCCAAGACTGTGAGGAACTACTTTTCTGTTTTAAGCCATTCTGTTTGTGGTGATTAGTTACAGCAATGCCAATAACCTATACACATCTCTACCTCATCCCTACACATGGAGCAGTTACCTTGGGATAGGTTGTAACTATAAATATGAAAAGTACAACTGCAAGTTTTCTAGACTGTAACACAAACATAGAATTAATTTTATGATGCCATTGATAGTGAAGCTTACAGTACTCATATGTGAAATTCTCAAAAATAAATTTAAAACATACAACACAAAAAAATAAGTTAAATTATTTAAAAACAACAATTACAGAAAGTCAGGAAATGATGTAATTATTTAATTATAATTTCAAAAATATAGGAACTAATTAAAAACAAAATTATATCCATTGTCAATTTTTTTTAAACTGATAAATTGGACTTCATAAAAGCTATAAAGTAAAAATTATGTTTATTGAAATTAATATACAAAAATCCTAATACTAATAAGATCAATAGCAGCTATAGTTTAATAAGTTTAATAAAATAGACAAAAGATTAGCAAGCACTTTAAGAAAAACAATGTCTAAACATTCAGTAAGCAAATGTATTATGTATTTCCAATTCACAGTGGAACAGAATATATATTACCACTCCCAAATGGAGGAATGGGACCATTGTAAGGAAATACGACTAAACATAATTAATAAAACACCTTTAACATAGTATTAGTAAATGCCCAGGAGCTTTGTTGTTTGGATGTTTTGTTAGGAAAACCACCTAATATCATTTCTAGGTAAACAAACCTTTCACAGAAGAGAGAAACTTAGGATCCACTCAATCTGGACTCTTATTTTGGTCTGCCTTTGTATTTGCTTCTTCTGGTTGGTGTGATCATCACTCAAACTCCTTTAGTTTAAAATAACCCAGCTTAAAATAACCCAGCACACTAGCTTTAAGTTCTGAAGGTCGGGAGTGTGCACTGTGTCTCACTGGGCTAATGTCAACAGTGTTACCTCTCTCTGTGTTCCCTTTCATATTCACCTGGGACCTTCATTTTTGTCTCTCTCTTTGTTAAACAAACTTGTGATTATGATGGACATATTTGTATAGCCCAGCTAATTTCCCTATTTTAACATCAGGTGATTATCTATCTCAGTTCTATCTGAGTGTGAATTCCCTTTGTCATGCAGTTTAATATAGTGGTAAGTTCTAAAGAGACCAGAAAATGGGCATCTTTGGAGGGAGACATCATTCTGGGTATCACACAGATCCATGGAATATTAAGTAGAGAACAGCAGTCTGAAATTAGAAGAGAGCCATTTTAAATCCAGTTGATGTTTTTAGTGGCCAGAGCCCTGTTTTCATTTGGCCCCATTTCCTACCAGCCTACAGGTTCAGTGTTTTGACTCCACAAGACAATCCCTATTTCTGGCTGGGCCAAGCCCAGTTAGGAAACCCAGCCAGGCTTGAGTCGATAGGAATTGAGTATGTCTTGAAGTGTACAACTTTTTAATATTTTCTGATTTACTCCATTTTCCTTCTTCTCTGAATGATACCTAAGAAGACCTGATGTTTATAGCATCCTTCAAAACCTACAGCTCATTTCCTGGAAGGCCAGGAAAGCTCAGTGTTGAAAATAAAAATGTCAGAAGATTTAGCGAGTGGCTGTCACCCTGATAGTGGAAGCTGCATCCCTGTGCATGTCACAGCCATCCCTGGGTTGTCCCATCTGGTCGTAAAACTAGGAGCAGTTGTGGATCAAGTGGCATCCATCTGCCAGGTATTTTACGTGATGAATCTCTAAGTAGCACACTGTTGTTTGGAAGCAATAAAAATATACTCCAAAGAGCCTAAATAACTTGTTGAAGGACACTGAGTTTATACATGGCAGCAGGTTAAATCACAACATCTTGTTTTAAGGACAAAAATTTTTCCAGCTCTTTCAAGCCTCTCCCTCACACATACCCTAATGCTTATCAGACATTACACTGTTCACCTAACTGTCTTGTTCTAGAATGTGAAGTGCTAGAGCTCTGAGCCACATCCTTGCACTATATCCTACATATAACCTTGTGCTGGGTGTGTAGTGAGGGTTCAGCAACCCTTGCTGCCTTTATGAACATGTGGCTTAGCAAGGTAGGACACTGCGATGGAAATCTAAGTTTACCATAAGACAGAAAAACCCTTTATCCAAGAGGCAGCATTGGCTTTGGAACAGGCAGAAAATGTACCCCTGAGCCTCTGTTCTCTGGGACATGGGTTTGAAGCATATTAATCACTTTTAACTGCATCACTTAGAGAAATCTACTCCCCATTGGTAGTCAGACAAGATCTGTCCACTGAGATGCTTGGGAAGGCAAAACACAAAATGAGGGTTTTCACTGGATGCCTTGATTCATCCCTCCCTTCCCAACTGGAGAGTGGGGAGAGGACTGGGAGGAGTTGGGAAAGGGGAAATTGTGGTCAGGATGTAATGTATGAGAGAAAAATAAAAATAAATAAATTAATCACTTCTCAATAGCAGAGACATAACACGATACCCTATTCCTAGAAGCATAGAACATACTTTGAGGAACATGCACCTAGTAAATGACAACCACTCTGTCCACCCTTGTGTAACTATCAAGTCACTTAATTCTGCATTTATCTAGACTATGGAAATGATCTTCTAAAAAAGTTTGCATTTGTCTTAGAGTTTCTATTGCTGTGAAGAGACACCATGATCATAGCAACTCGTAGAAGAAAAATACTTAATTGTGGTGGCTCACTTACAGTTTCAGAGTTTCAGTCCATTATCATCATGTTGTAGTGCATGGTGGCATATAGGCAGACATGATTCTGTCTACATCTTGATCAGAAAGCATCAAGAAATAGATTAAGACACTGAGGGAAGCTTAAGCAAAAGAGATCTCAAAGCATGCTCCCACAGTAACACACTTACTACAACAAGGCCATACCAACTCCAACAAAGCAATACCTCCAAATAGTGTCATGGGTGCTTCTGGGACTGATACATTTAAACTACCACATTCCAATCCCTGGCCCCCATAAGCTTTTAACAGTATCATAATGCAAAATGCATTTATCCCAACTTCAAAAGTCCCCATAGTCTATCATAGTCTCAACAATGTTTGAAAGTTCAAAGTCTCTTCTGGGATTCATACAATTTCTTAACTATAGTCCCCTATAAAATCAAAAAAAAAAAAAAACTGATCACATTCTTACAACATATAATGGCACAGGATATACATTACCATTCTAAAATGTAGGGAAGGGAACATAGTGAGAAAATACTGACCTAAAGCAAGACTGAAAAGCAGCTGGGCAAACTCCAAACTCTGCATCTGCATGTCTGATGTCAAAATGCTCCCCAGATCTACAACTCCATTCATTTTGTTGATTACACACTTCTTTCTCTTGCACTGGTTCTACTCCCTGTTAGCTGCTCTCCTCAGCAGGTATCCCACAACTCTGGCATCTCTAACATCTTGGGGTCTCCAAGACAATCTGGGCTTCAATTTCACAGCTTCATGCAATGGACTCTCTAGGTCTCTATCCAGCGACACCTCTGACACATGCCTGGCTTCAACAGCTTTCCTTGGGCATGGGGCCAAATGTCATAGCCTGTTTCTTCTATCCTTAACTCTAAAGCCACATGACCAAAACTACAAAATTTTGCTGCTTGCTGGGGCTGGAACACGGTCTCCTTGTTCTGTTACATCTTCACCAGCTCTCTATCTTTCACTGCCTAAGCTTGGCTATCCTGAAACTTGCTCTGTAGAGTAGGCTGGCTTCAAACTCAGAGATCTGCTAGTCCTGCCTTCAGAGTGCTGGGGTTTAAAGGTGTGCACCACCACACAGGGCTCTAAGCTTTTCTTTAGTTCTTTTTCACAAGTTGGAAACCTAGCTGGGTGGGATCTTGCCCTGAGGTCACCACTCCTTTCATTCCATTTCTTAATCCGTTTATCTCCTTGAACACAGGATTTAGCTTCATTCCATTTCCTGGTGCTCCTTTTCTCCTCAAAATTTACATTTTGTAATTTACCCCGCTCAGCTCGCTCCTTTTCACCATAAATCCACATTAGAGTAAACACTAATAACCACAGGACAGAATCTATACTAGGCTGTTTTAAGATTTCCTCGGCCAATGGAATTAATCTGAACCTCTCCACTTGAGCCTCAGGCAGACTCTTTGGACAAGGGCAGAGGCAGCCACTTTACTCACAAGAGTATCACAAGAACCATCTCTGGGGAACATGCTAAAATTCTTCACCTCTGAAACCTCTTGAGTGCCCCCCCCCCCAGTGTTCATATAACTCTCAGCTCCACTGTCTTCCATACCCTTACTAGTCCGGGGCATTAAGCAGTGCTTTAAAGCATTCACTGCTTTTCTAACCCAAAGCACCAAAGTCCAAATACCTCTAAAGGAACACAAGATCAGGCCTATCACAGCATTACCCCAGTTCCTGGCACCGACTTCTGTCTTAGGGTTTCTATTGCTGTGAAGAGACACCATGGCCATGGCAATTCTTATAAGGGAAAATAACAGAAAACATTTAATTGAAGTGGTGGCTTACAGGTCAGAGTTTCAGTGTCTTTATCATCATGGTGAGGAACATGGTAGTGTGTGGGCAGACGTGGTGCTGGAGAGCAGCTGAGAATCTACATTTTACATATTTCAGGAAATGGTCTGAGAAAGAGACCTCAAAACCCACCCCCACAATGACACACTTCCTCCAAGAAGACCATACCTCCTAATAGCAGCACTCCCTATTAATTTATGGGGGCCAATTACATTCATACTACCACACCATTTGAGGATGAACTTTTTAGTACTAGGGATCTACATTTAACCATTTAAAGCCAAAACATTATTAACAAAATGCCCTGAAAATATACTCAAACTATCACCAAAGTAGGCAAACCATGAAAAGGGATGGATATAATTAAATACTTGATATTTACTATGTATTATAACACATATGAAATGTAACAAATATGCTAATTAGTCATCATTCAAAAACATATTATATCCTTTTCCAGAATGGTTAAAATTATTATGATAGTATTAAATATCACCAATATGGTATAACTGGAATATTTAGCATCTAGCATTGGCAGTATTTAGACGTACATATAGTATAACTCAATAATTCAACTTCTTAATAGTATGTGTATGTGTTTGTAGTCTCCTTTGGAAGATCATCTGTCTGTCTATCTATCTATCTATCTATCTATCTATCTATCTATCTATCTATCATCTATCCATGATTATTTCCACAATTGTAAGATTGTAAGTATTTATTTATGCCAAAAGAATTCTTGTACATGACTTCATGAATGCAATACTGAAATAGAATCCTGTCAGTTTTCTTTGAAAATGCAGTGAAATATATATATATATATATATATATATATATATATATATATATATATAAAATATATATATAAAATATATAAAAATATATATTAAAAAACTACACATGAATGAAGAACTGACTACACAATACTTAATGGCATACTTGAGTAGTTAGAATGTTGTATTGTAAAATCTTGATAAAAACTGAGGAAAAATTAATTAATCTATGGTGGTTTAGACCAATAATGATTAAGGCCCTAGGGAGGGTTATAAAGAGGGCCATGTTTCATATCTAATCTACCTGGGGGTTGTGTAAACACATACACATGTAAAATTTGTTGATATATATATTGATTGCATGCTTTGGTATGTAAATTAAACTGCAATAAAAACATACATGAGCAGATTATATACTTTAATTAAGTTTATAGAAAATTGTATCTCTACATATTGACCTTATACTTCTTCTGTATGATTCTGGCTATCAAACACAGGACCTTGCACATGCTAGGCAAACATTTTACCACTGAGGTATTCCAACCCCATACTGACATTATAATGAATGACAAAAAATGCAATTGTGTATAGGCTTTATATTAATACTACAGAAGTTATTTCTTCGCCGTAATATAGAACTATGACAGTGCCTTTAAAAAAGTGTATGTGTCTGTATGTGTGCACACTCACACATACCTTTACATATATGTGGGCGTGCATGCATGGAGGCCAGAAGAGAACACAGGATCCCTCTATGCTGGAGTTACAGGTGTCCATGGGGTGACTAGCTCGTTCTGGCTTGGTTTTGTTTAATTGATGCTAGAAACCAAATATGGCCCTCATGATTGCACAACAAGTGCTTGCAACCACTGAGCCATCTCTTCAGCCCTCAGTGCCTTTTATGATGTACTTATGTGTTCAATTTCTCCCCTATGTCTATACTCTCTGCTAGAGTTATCTGTAAACGCATAGGGATGCAGAAGCTATATGAAATTCATTTTTATTCTCTTTTTGTTGGTAGAACCTTACAGAAGGCTCAGGCAACATCATAAGGACAACCCACATTTGTGTCTTAAATGTCTCCTAAACCCAGTACAACTGAACTGTGTTTGGGTGCTAGTGTGCTGGTCTGTTCAGGCTGTCATAACAGAATGTGACTTGGTAGATTTGCAGTGCCACTTTGAGATCTTTGGCAGCAGTTAACTCTGCAGCTCACACACGATTGAGCCTGTAAGATAATGAGTATTCAGAGATGGGTAATGCCTGGGGGGGGCACTCACAAACCTAAGACAGAGCGCCTGTGTGGCCTGGGCAGGTGTCTCCATGACGGGTAAGGTGACCTACTGACATCTCACACAACCTAAGTCAGAAGCTCATTTTTTTTAGTAAAAGGGGGGACCTGTAGGTCCCTGGCCCCCCCGTTTTGGGTAACTGTTGCCTTGCTTGCTGACCTTGATCTTGATATCCTTCCTATGCTAGTTCCCGGCCATGTTCCACCCTCCTGAATGCTTAAGGGAAGTTCCTTGTCTGTGTATCCCTCATATTGTATCATTAACAGCTTAGATGCAAGATTGTAAAACATCGGTAGCGAACTTCTGCTCTCCGGAGTTCTCCCATTGTGCTGTAAGCCTGTATTTAAGACCTCCTCCCTCCTTCAATAAATGGCATTCTGCATTAAAAAAAGAACATAAATTCATTTTCTTAATGTTCTGGACCTGGAAAGTCTGAAATGATGATATCTGAACTATGGGAGTGCTCTGCTGGCTTGCAACAGGCATGTTTTTCCTGTCCTCATGGTAACTTTTTCCAGAGTGCTTCAGGTTGAGGAATTGCTGCCTTCCTCCTCTTTCTATATGGATACCAGCCTTATTCTATCCATGTCCAGACCTATGATCTCATTTAACTTAATTAGCTCCATAGAAGCTCTTTCTCTAAATGTAGTCATTGAGGGGTAAATGCTTCAATACATGAAATTGAATGAAGTCACAATTCTCTCCATAACAATGGCATGGGCTGAGCCTCTTCACCAACTTCACCTTGGTTTCTGGATTCCTTTACTCCATCATCCTTGGTGATAGTCACGAAGGGCTGATAACCCCATCATTGCTACTGGCTACTTTTTCTAGTCTCTTATTTCCTCTCCTCTTGACTTTTTTCCTCAGCCATCCTTTTTTAGTCACTAATAAGACAACCCTTGGAAGGAATCCTAATTATATAGAACCTCACAGAGGACACCATCCCTGTCAATCTCTGTTTCTTATCTTACAGCACTCCCTTTTATTTCTGGGATATTGCTTATATGTTCTGAAACAAACAACACTCATGTTCTTTAAAATTACTCACTAACGAGAGAGAGAGAGAGAGAGAGAGAGAGAGAGAGAGAGAGAGAGAGAGAGAGAGATTATGCCAGACTAAGATGAGTTAAAATGCAAGGAACACACCAGATTTCCCATAAAAATGGCAACAATTCTAAATGAGAGATAAAGTGAATGGTTAATTTCAGTCCACTTTGTAGCTTTAAATAAAAGGCATAAGCCTTGCCGTAGATCCATAGATCTTTGTATGTCGTTTCCTTCTAAGAGAGAAAAGAATGACCAAAATGAAAAGTCTGATCCAAATGTAGCTTTCTTCGTTCACCCATTGTTTCTATTTAGAGGGAACTGTCTGCCTAGGTCTATTTTTGTACTCACCCTTCCCTGGTAGGTTAACATAGTAGAAATCCTGCAGTTCAGGAAGGCATTATATTAGCCACTGCTTACACTACAAAATGGCCCTTATATAGATTTTCAATTGCCACCTCAGATCCTTCCCTTTAATTGCAAGGTAGGTTGCTCTTGATTGTTGCAAGATATCCACATATTGACAAAAAAATTGTGCACCAATCACCATGACTTTTATACTTTATTGGCAGCTTTCTTCCACTTACCAAAGGCTTGTCATGTAATTATTGCCAGAGAAATGCATATTTGCAACTGAACAGAGCACCGGCAAAGCTCTGGGCCTTGTTGTCATGATGCTCCTTACCATTTTTCTACTTAGTCTAAATCAGCAAAAATTACATAAAAGGATCTGATGAGACAGTTTAGCTAGTGAGATAGCTCAGTTAGTAAAGGCACAGGCAACCATAGTGGAAGGAGGGATCCAAATCAAGACATCCTGTCTTCCTCTTGTAGGCTGTGGCATGACTTCCCCTACATTTAAAATCAATCAGCAAATGTCAAATTACACAACAATACATCAAAGTCATACTTGAGAACCACTCTATGCAAACCTATATGTATATTCACTTTAAAATAGCATGCCTATCTTCATGTCTATTCAGGAATAAAACATTAAAGAAGCTACAGCTTGAGATTTAAAGTATCACAACTGAGAGGTAGGAGGCAGGAGAGAGTCACATCCATGTTAGAAATCAAGACACAGGTATGGTCTAATATATCTATAAAAAAAGAGTTCAGTTTTCTAGTAAAGTTCGTAAAGGAGCCAGAGTCCAGATGATAGTATGTGTCAAGTAGATCAGGAACCATATCATGGAGGCGATTAGAGATTTAACTGCAGAAGAAAGGGGGCTCTGGGTTACAAATTGGAAGATGGATAATATAGTAATTTTTTCTTTCTCTACCACATTTATACACTATTTTTAAATGTTCTTATCTTTTCTTCCAGTTTATCCTATGTGAGATACAGTCCCACAACCTTCTTTTAATTGTATTATCTCTAGCATTTACTTCATTACTAAACATGGAAATAGCAGTGTGTGAAACAGGGTGGGATTGCAACCAAGTGGAACTTGATGTATTGGCATTTGTCCCCCACTTTCTTGAGTACATAACAAATTGTCTTGCTCTTATGCACTCACCACATTCACTCATCTGTAGCCTTGAATGCTTGTACCAATCACCTCTCTCAGAATCAGCCTGGTTCTCTTAGAATTGGTGTTATCACAGCAACTTAATCCCCCTGGGCACTTCCAGACATCCCTTTTTGAGTTACACACATGATGAATTGTCTTTGAAACTTCTGGGATCTGACTTCTTCTGGGCTACTGGAAGCCTTTCTTTTCCACTTGCCAGAGCCACTGATAAAGCAGGAAAATCAGCAATGAACCCATTCATTCCAAAAGAATGTATTTCTTATTTATTTCCCTGATGGGGCCATGTTTTTCTTTTTTCCCTTTCCATGGCTGATGTTTCTACAATTCCAGGAGATGCTTATACATAGGCATTATCTTAAGTTTGACATGCCTTGGATAACTTACAGTATATTCTTAGTTCTTCCTTTCCTCCCTAAACTTACAAAGTTCAACAAGAGATCTATGAAAAATAGACCACAGTCAACTGGGCATCACTCAGTCCTAGTCTCACATTAGCTATGCATGGTCTCAGCTATGATCAAGTTTTTTGACCTGCTCTATCTCCACCATTTGACCTGTAAAATGGACACATAAATGGACACAGTTGAAACATCTGCAAGGCCAAAAGACCACAATCTTTCAGAGGAAAAGTGTGAAGCATTTGGCATTAAATAAACAGAGGTTTCCAGTTTTGAGTTTCGAATCTTGGCTCTGCTAATCACTTGTTGTATGGCTTTGTACAGACCACATGGACTTAAGTCTCATTCCTTGAATAGAAATGTAAATGATCACTTCTTGGAGTGGTATTTCATTCAGGGCAGGTTGAAGCTGCTCAATTAAGGATAGTCATAAATAGTTTGTTTTCCTTTTCTTCTAAATATTCTTCCGCTTGCTAATGCTCCTTTGTCTCCTTCTTGTTCTCATTATTACTGCTTTTCTATATTTTGTTATCCCATTACTACAATCACTGTATTATAGTGCCGTCACAGAATATGCACAGGACTTGGAATACCAGTTCCACCTCTAACAGTTTCTTGCCTCCTTGATTTGCTGAACTCAAAATTAGAAAATATATACTTTTAGGCTATTTCCAATCACTTTCCCATCTTGGATGTGGCAGAAATGTTATTCTAGACTAAGACAAATAGCTCATTTTCTCATTTATTAATTAGCTCATGAATGCAACCAGCCTGAGTCCCATTTATATATCTCTAAATCCACATTCAATGAATAGGGCTTCCTTTTAGTCATGATTAACGTGAAAGACTTGCTGTCTGGTTGGGTGATTTAGTGTGAAATCTTGCCTATAAGTCACATCTTGTTCAAACAAGCCATGTCAGCCATTGGTTTATCTGGCTATTCTTTTCATTTGCACTGTTAGAGGCCAAAACAAATGACTTCCTGAAATTAATCTTATGAGCTCCAGAGATAAGCCTTGCTTACAAGTTGTTGCTGTCGTATAACCTTTGTTGAAGGTAACTAAGGCAACCAAAAATATCTGTGATGGTTGTAGCATGAATCTTAAAGAATCTTATTAATAAAATCAAACCTGAGGCCAGTTATTGGGGTGAATGCTGGAAGATCAGAGAAGCAGAACAAGCCACAGCTACCTCACCTTGCCAGTTCCTCAACTAATCCTGTTTCCTCAGACTGGAAGCTTCTGAGTTCTCATTCAAATGAATCTCAGCTGAACTGTTGCTCAAAAGCCTGGATGCTTAACCAACCAAAAGCTTCTAGTTTCTGGTCCTCACGCCTTATATATCTTTCTGCTTTCTGCCTTACTCCCTGAGATTAAAGGCTCACTTTCTGGGATTAAAGGCATGAGTCACCATGCCTGGCTGTTTCCAATGTGGCCTTGAATTCACAGAGATCCAGAGGGATTTCTGCCTCTGGAATGCTAGGATTAAAGGCGTGTGCTACCACTGCCTATCCTCTATGTTTAATATTGTGGCTGTTCTCTTCTCTGACCCCAGATAAGTTTATTAGCATGCACAATATTTTGGGGAACACAATACCACCACAGATGGTAGCATGTTTCTCCCAGCAGTCTATTTTCATCTTCCTCCTGCTTCAGTATTGCAGTGGGAAGAGAGAGTACTTAGGGTACACGGAGTCTCAATTTGAGTCCTATCAATAGAATTACAGTCTATTAGTTCTCCCTAAAGTTTGGCTTCTCATGCTTAAAACAAAGCTGGCAAAACTTGGTTATCATTTGTTAGGATTAGAAATGATTCCTATGAATTAACAGATATGACATTTGTCACATGGCACATACTCAATAAATAACTGCTATTATTATTATTATTATTATTGTTATTATTATTATTATTATTATTATCAGCTAAATAAGTAGTTTTCTACTACGGTATAAGAGGAATACTTATTTTCCAGCTAGATTCAGAGGGTACTGAAACAAAAATGTGAAATGTGGGCTGTCACTCTTTGCCAGCCTCTGGGCTCAGGACTGCTTTCATTTCTTGGGTTCCCCATACAATGGCTCTGCCATCCTAGCCTGAGGAGCTCACATGGCTAGTAAAGGCATGCACTGTTCTGAAAAGATGTCCACCCAAGTAGAGGAAGTTTTCTTTTCTCCCAATAGTCTCTATTCTTCTCACTGCTCCCACAAGTAAAGTTGATCTGTGGCAAACGTGCTACTCCAGCAAGCACAAGAGAAAGTCTGTATAAGAGATGAAATACTACTTGGACTGGATGATAAGGCAACTAAAAGTTGTCTCTCACAGATTCAGACATGTATCCTCGAAGGGGCAGCACCTAACTCTTAGGTATTGCTGCTCCCAGTACATAGGCCAGGCATTGGTGGCACCTGCCTTTAATCGCAACACTCTGGAGGCAGAGGTGGGAGGATCTCTGTAAATTTGAGGCCAGTCTGATCTACAGAATGAATTCCAGGGCAGCCAGGACTACACAGAGAAATCCTATCTTGAAAAATCAAAAAAAAAAAAAAAATAAATAAATAAATAAATAAATAAATAAATTGTTTTCCTAAAAAGGAGACCACAGCAGACCCTACAGCTCACATGCAAACCAAAGGATGTCAACTGATTCATTGACCAAGGCAAAATGCCAAAGCCCCACACATACTTGTTCACTTGTCATTTCACAACCTGGGCTCTAACCCACTCAGAATCTGGGTGTATTAATTTTATTGGTTTGTTATTTTATTTGTTTTTGTATTCTTCTTTCATACAATTCATTCCTACCATAGTTTCCCCTCCCTCCATTCCTCACAGTTCCTCTCCTCTTTCAAAGATCAATCCTTCCTCTGTTTCCCTTAAAAAAAAAGTATGCCTCCCAAGGATATCCACCAAACATGGACTAATAGGATACAATAAGACTGGCCCCAAACCCTCATCATGGCTGGGCATAGCAACCCAGTAGGAGGAAAAGTACCCCAAGCACAGGCAAAAGAGTCAGAGACAACCCTGATCTCATTGTTGGGAGTCCTGCAAGAATATCAAGCTACACAACCATGAGGTAAATGCAGAAGACCAAATTCAGCCCTATACAGGGTTCATATTTGTTGCTTCAGTTTCTGTGAGCACCTATGAGTTCTGCTTAATCAATTCTGTAGGCCGTTTTCTCTTGGTGTCCTCGTCCCCCCTGTCTCCTACAAACCTTCCTCTGTCTCTTCTTTGGGGTTCCCCTGGCTTTGCCTGATGATTGACTGTGGGTCTCTGTATCTGCTCCAATAGGTTGCTGGATGATGCCCCTCTGATGACAATTGGGCTAGGCACTAATCTATGAGTATATAGTTTTGTGTTCATTTTTAAATTCAGTGTTTTTGAGTACCAAGGAGAACTTAGATGACTGATGTTTTCTGATCAATTAGCAACAACAACAACAAAAAAAAATCACAGTTTTAGTCATAGACCAACTGCAACCCCTACAAATACTGAGCTGCAACACTCTCCATTGTGCCAAATGCTATGGCAAGAATCTAAAAAGCTCTACCTCATGAAGTAAGTTCTGTTAAGTATGCACAATTAAAATCTTCTTTATTGTTTATTTGTGCTTTGTATATATACACACATACAATATGTTTGGATTAAATCCACTCCTCCCATAGCACCCCCATCATTTTTTCTCTCCCAACTTTATGTACTTCTTTTTAATCCCATCAATCCCGGTTAATGCTGTTATACAAGCATGGGTGTTGGACCTGAGCACTGGCAGGCTATCAGGGGCTGCATCCCTGAAGAAAACTTACTCTCCCTCCCCAGGAAGTACCAACTGCCAATAGCTTCTCAGCTATGGGTGGAGTTCTGTGGGCCCCTTCCCATGCATGCTGGAATTTCCACCCTAGGTGTTAAGATATTTGTTGAAAATTTCCTATCTGCTATGGAGAAAAATTATGACTTGCCCTCCTACTAAACTCAAAGAAATCTATATATCCTCTGGACTTGGTATAGTGTTTAGCTAATAGTAAGCTTCAGATACATAATCACTGTCTCATGTAAGTCTGCTCATATCTACAAACATCTGGAAGAAAAGTATCTTTATCCTTTTCTGATTTGTATTTTTGTCAAAATCACATTAACACCAAGAGGTCAACTGCACCGACATGTCCAGTTTATGTTCCCAGCTCTGAAATACTCACAATCCCTTAGTTAGTGTCATCCTTATGTAACAGGAGATCAATTCTGGAACAGAAAATAGCAATGGGATGCCTCTCATTATTTTAATGAGTAAGAAACGAGAGGAAATATTTGGTCAAGTCATCAAGATCCAATCCTGTTAACTTTCTTGAAACTCGACACCCCAAAACAATAAATAAGTGAATAAAATAAAATGAAAAATAAATAAATACAAATTACTGGCTGAAATCTCCTGAAGTCTGAAATAGATAATTCAGCAAACTTTGTACACTGTGAGGTAAGACTTGCCCACAAAAATTGAATAAATATGTTAGCACACTGTGTTTCACACCAGTTCGCTGAGTTTGCACAAAAGGTCTCAAAATGAAAATAAGATCAAAAGTGACAATATGGCAATTCAAGTAAAGCTGAGTGGGTTGATCTGCCCTGTCAGCAAGCTCTCTTTCAGAAGAGATATGGAGTCTTTCCTTAACCCCAAACATCACAAGTGTTATCCTTGACCTTTACTCTGTATGCCAAATATAATTAACAGGAGAAAGCGAACCAGCTGACTAAGAAGGTCATGTTGGAAGATATTAGGTCAGTCAGGCTCTATACCTTCCATGAATTATTTATACCATTTAATACCCATTTTGAAGGAGAAAAATACGAACAACTCTGTGTGTGTGTGTGTGTGTGTGTGTGTGTGTGTGTGTGTGTGTGTGTTTGTGTGTGTGTGTGTACTTTTATTAGAATGGTCCCAAGAACTTAATTTTCAAAAAGGAAAAGAAAAGCAATTATTTCTGAGTGTTTTTAAATAGCTCTTTTTTCTGCTTTGTAGGGCGATTAAATGAACAAGAATGCATTCATTTTCAGGGCAACATAATTATAACCATCCCTAGACTGATGCTAAGCTCTCCCACTGGGATGCTGGTCTGTAGAGTCACTATAATCTAACATGCAATTCTGGCTTGTCTCAAACCCACTGAATGACCTTAAGAATTTTGTATAACTTATGTGGAAAAGCCTTGATTTCTGTGTTAGTAAACAGGATAGATACTAAGCTTTTCACAGCAACTGCAAGTTCTGTCATGACACAAGTGCTCAATACAGGACATGTTGTTATGATTTGCTCACTAGGCATCCAAATCTAAAAAGAGTGATGCTTTCCTCTACACTACCCAGTTAGGAAAATGAACGGGGCACATTGTGTACCAAACTTATGGAAATTTGCTATGAAAGGCACAGGATCAATCCTGGTCTAATTCCCATCTCACTCTCTCTTCTCTTTCTGTATCAGCTTATGGATCACAGGGTTTTCTAGTTTCTTCATTCTCAAAACTTTCCAAAATGCTGAGAATTTCCTTTGAACAATGTAATCAATCCTTCTTTGTGCTCTATGATGCATGCTAAAAATCATATTATGTGACCTCCATGTCTCCTGGAATGGGGCTTTCTGTCACACTCCTCTTCTGCTTTCCCATGTCTATGTTACTTAACTGTGCAATACTTTGAGCAACAGCTGATGTTTGTATTGATTTACTCATCTGTGACAAGAGAAGCCTGTTGAGCTTCCAAATATGGGAATATCACTTTTGCATTTCCGTATTCCTAGTACACAGTATTGGGACTGATATCATGATTAGATAGAAAATAAATGCTGACTGAAGTTTTTGAAGAAACTTTTATAAATATTCTTCATGCAAACTGTTACCCTAAAAGCTAAATACATAGAATTAATCTTGCTTTAAATGTATGGCTTTCTAAATATTTTGTGACTGAGTCTATTATCTTTCTATCTATGTACACTGATTTTTCTCATTTATCATGATACAAGCAAAACAAAATGGTTTCTAGGTAAGGCACAGTTTTCTGTTGATTAAAAGAAAAAATATCTAATTCACAGATTAATTCTTTGAACAAAACATTCACTGTTTCCAAACGTTATTAATAGTCTGGACTTGTATAAGGTGCTGAGGAAAAGGTAGCTCAATAGAGAGACACAGTCCTTTACCCCATGAGTCTGCAATATATGGGAAACATATCAGGGAAAACAATTCACAAATAAAGCCATAATATGAAAATCAAACTGAGACAAGTACTGTGAAGGGAAATACAAGGTTCTGAAAGGAAATCCTGTTCCTTCCAAGTGGGCCAGGAAGGCTTCCCTGGAGTCATAACAGTTAAGCAGAGTGCTAAATAATGAGAGAGATCCAGGAAGATGAATGGATTGCTAGGGAGTGGGCAGCATGTGAGATGAAGGCATGTTATTACTTTGCAGCAGGAAGCAGATCAAGGTGGCTTTCCAAATATTACCTCTACTGAAATGCAAGCCCAAAGGAAACAAACCCAACTCGTTTCTTTCAGACTGGCTTCCTGATTTCTATTAGTTCCCCTGCCTGCTTTTCATTAGATGAGCTACCTATATTCCATTGGATATAATCGGATTTATTTGGAGCCCTGGGCACTGATAGAAAATCTGCATTTAGTATAGCCTGATCAAACAGGAGAGAAAGTGCCTTTATGTACTAAACAAGGCAAAAAAAAATTCTACAGAGAAATTGTTATAATCAGGCAATCTTATGTGCTGACTTCTGCTTGGTCAATCTGGGAAGCTGTTTCCATGCATATGATGGTTTGTATTCAGAAAAAAGCAGCAATCAGGGAGCTGGCAGTGTGCTAAGGTCAGACGATGTTGTTGCAAGAGGCAAGTAATAGGAAGAGCATTGAATTCTCAGTTACATCTGAATTCCAGCTTGGTTTCAACACAATCCAGGAAGTGACTTCCCCCAAATCCCCTGTTTCCTCAGAGAAGATAGGATTGGATAACATATCTTCTCTGGGTCTCTTCTGCTTCTATGTGCAGAGGGATTGTACTCCAACACTGGCAGGAAATGGGGGATTCTTCAAGTGAGAGTTAATTCAATCATCTCAGGTGCTTGTGACAAGCTGCAGCCTCTGAGCAAATACTGCCAATTAGATTTCCTTGGGGGCTGAATTTGCACTCACAGCATCCTAGGTACTTGGCTGGATATCCCGGTATAAAAAGACAAGGTGCTAAGGCATTGATAGGCTGTTATTATTCAAATCATTGTTAAAAAAAATAACCCTTAAGTGTAGCTAATTAATAGGACCACTGCTGTGTGGTATAAACCCTTCATTGTGGACATTTGTTTTGTTTAATTGAATACTAGCTGATGTTAGTTTTGTGGTAGCAAGATAATGCTATTGGGCTGATCTGAAATTTGAGGTCTGGGAGAGTTCATGGGATGATGTGACTCATACAACTACTGCATACTTCCTTCTCATACACAGCCTGTTTTATTTTGAAGGCTATTAAAATAATAAGGATTCTTGTTAGTACATCTCATATATGAATGACCTTGATAGCATTTTGTCTCATGTACATTGTACATGTATAGTTTTGGTACTGGTGCCAAATCACCAATTAACACCCTTAACCTATGGTATACATGTGAAATGATCTCTGATATCTGATATCTCAGCCCTCTGGATCTTTAAATTCCCCTCAGTAAGCCAAAGTGAGTTTCTACTGGCTGCCATCCAAAGAACTTAGTCTTCTAATTCTACTGTATTGATTCCCTTTAACTGGCCCCATTCTGACATCTCACTTTCTTGTCCAGCAATCCACTAGCATAGCTGTTGTGTCTTAGCATACAGCTATACAGAGTTGGTTGCTGAACAGAGTGGCCTGTGTCCTAGTCAGTATAAAACCAATGAAAAATGGGCAAATGGGCCTCCAAATAACCTGATGCTTGAAGAACTCTTCCATGGTTTATAAAGAAAAGAACGACTACAAGGAGAAAAGTCCATAATAGAAAATCTGTGCTATCCAATTCTGCCAACACTTTTGAGGATCCATTAACAGGGCACTCTTACCAAACCTCAGGCCCTTCAGTCAAAAGGAAGCCATTCCGTTGATGTCAGGCATTTCTTAAGGGTTAGAGTAAATGGTTTTCTTTTTAACTGCTTCCCCTCTTTTTCCTATTTACTTCAGCCTCCTTTCCATTACTCTGCTTTTGATTTTCTTGGCCTTCTCTTTCTATTCTGTGACTTGTCTTTTTGTTTTAATGCAGAGTTTCTTCTTCATTATTTTTTTATGATGCTTTCTGTTCTTTTAATGGCAAATGTTGATGTTCTAGCCTATTATTATTTCTCATTTTCATTGAAAAACACACTTTATATTGCTTAGAGGACCATCCCCATGTGATAGTGTTATTGAGAGATGTTCACTCAAATATCCCTCACTTTATCTGCAAGAGGAGTGGGTTCCACCTAAGTTAGGCCAGATTGATGTTTTCTGCTTCCCTAGATTGGTACAAACCCAGAGATCTTACTATAGAGTCACCCATGGCAACATAAAGAGAATGCCCATTAGATCATTCTAACTAAATCTCTAGACCCATTCTTAGAAACCTGGTTCTTCAGCTTTTCTTTTATTTCAGCAAGCCATTCCAACTTTTCAATAGATTCATCATGTAGCAGTCAAAAATTCTGTAACTACTCACTCTTTTCTTTTTCTTCAGAAATATCTCCTCTACTCCAATTAGAGATGTTCAAATCCAATACACAACAGAAAATACAGATATTGTCAACATAGAGTACAAATGAATATGCATAGAGATGATGTTAGTATGGGATCCCATGCAGAGGACCTGTGTGGCTCTTCTTATGACCTGTTAGAATAATGAGGAACACAGTGAAATCACTGCTCACTGCTCCTCTCAGAAGACAGGAACCAGTATGGAGTTTTGCTAGTTCAGTCTGGAAGTCTCTAATTTGACTTCTCTATTGTCCAGATTTATTTAGCTCTCTTACAAGGTGAGGGGAAATGGATCCTTTGAGTTACCTTCTAAAGGGATTATTTACCATATCCACATTCCACTGAAGGTTCCTTCTGTAGACCCTGTTTTTCCAGTTCTCTCTCTCTCTCTCTCTCTCTCTCTCTCTCTCTCTCTCTCTCTCTCTCTCTCTCTCTCTCTCACACACACACACACACACACACACACACACAAAATCACCCCTCCTGCAACATCTGTTTTTATTTTTTCTAATAAAAAAATCTGGAAACTCTCACTGAATTTGAACCCCTGACGATCATGCATTTAACATCCACATTTCCCTTTGGGCATGAGCTTAGACTGCTTTTAACTGTAGGGTCTCTCTTCAAATCCGGATATTTCAGTGTAAGGTAGCATGTGCTTTGGTTACATTCAGTTTACATTTCACTGAGACGCTGGAAGGGTATGTACTTAAGATGGAAAGTCTTAATGGCTTGCTAACCTAAGGAACAGGCTGATTTGGGAAACTTTCCCCTATAAGCTCAAGCACTCTTTTCATCTCTGTTGTTTTCTTTCCCTCACTTTAAGGGAAATGACATTTTCTGGTGCAGAGGAATGAAACAGTACCTTTCTGTTGGTGACAAGCATGTAAAGAACTTCCATTAGCTGTCTGCACACGAGCAGTCATGTTGCTGAACTGCAAGCTCATTGTCTCAAATGGTCTCAGAAAAATCGAAAGATGAATATATCATGGTGATGGTGTTTATCTGGAAGGACGGTTAATAGCTGTGGGCTTAGGACACAAGTTCAAAAGAGTTTGCTTAGGAAAGAACAAAGGTTTTAAATAGTCTCTCTAAAATGCAGGCTGCTGAAGCCCATTGCAATAGTCATTTGTCTGCTTATTAGTTAGAGCATTTGTTGTAATGTAATTTCAGGGAGAAAAAAAAAATCTCGAACTCCACAGGGCCCATTGTAACAGCTGGTGGCATGTGCATTTCTGTCTAAGGAACAAATCATGGTATTTTTTTGTTTGTGTTTTTTTTTTCTTTTTTTCATTTTGTTTTCCTCCTGGAGATGCTTACAGTGTGATAGGCTATATCCCCTAATAGATACAATACGTCTTCTCTGAGGAACCTACAAAAGAAATCAATGGTTTGTTTTATATCCATTGTCTCCCCAAATTCCCTCATTCATATCCCTTGTCTGGGCTCGGTAACTTAAGCACGGCCATACTTCATAATAAAATGTTGGCTCATAAACATGGACTTGGACTAGACACTTGAGTAGGACCTTATTTATTTATGGAATTATTTCTGGCAGCCAGAAAAGGAAAGAAAAAGTAGACCTGATATAAAGTGTGTGTTCACAAGGAGTGTTTCTCTGTAAAGGTACACAAGATTCATGGGATGTGTAACTAAGGAGTGGCATGTACACAAATGAAGTCTTGGGATTAGCAACAATAATGACATTAATAATAAAACAGAGTTGTCAGTTGCCCAGAGATGAGAAAGGATGTCTATCTTTATTTTGAGTAATGTTTTCTCCAGTGGAAAAGATGATAGAAGAAACATCTTCCCAAAATTGAAAATAGAAGGAGCAAAGACAAATAAGGATTACCACTATGCAGCTGAATGACCCTAAGGAAATGACTTAGTATCCTCCAATCTGTTTTGTTATCTACAAAATGGCAGTAGTATTCAATGGAGTTTTTAATGACCGAGCGAAGTTGTGTGATGGAGTTGGTAACATCACATCTCAAACATATTTGACATTCAGTTTCATTTTGTTTTTCCCTGCAAGATCAAACACTTAGTTATTATTTCTCAGGGGGTAGGTGACTGCTAACGGCTTCCATTCCCACCGTCTCTTCCTGGCTCACCCTGCACTACTGAATGTAGCAGGCCAGAATCTATTTTTCCAGTTCATATTCTGGATCAAGTTCAACCCCAATTTTTCAGTGTACCGGGAGGGACAGGCTTGTACTTGTGAGTAAAATTTGCAAGTTGAAATTACAGAAGGCAGCATATTCCTGCAGTACTGTAGTGTTTATTGTTGTCAAAAAGGACTACGGGGGAACCAGAGTCCACTCAGCAGCTTGGTGGGACTGACTAGCAGCTGATGGGCAGGGGAGATGCACTCTGACCTCCAGGGTCCATGTGGAGCTTCTGGCATTGACAGTGGCTTGCAGACAGTAATGATTTGCTGGTTCTAACCAGAGGCATGGCTGTTAGTTCTGGGCCAAGGTGCAGGCTCACATGGTGTTTGTTTTCTCATTCCAGAAGAATTCCTATCTTAACCGGGGCAGAGGTGGGGGCTTCTTTATAGATGAGTCGTTTGCTCTTGTCTTTCAGCAAATTTTTGTACAACTATTTCTCTGTTTTTATGTCTTTTTCTTATTAAAGGCTTATAATAGCGTTTTCTGCTTCGTACTCTGAATTATTATAAAGCATAGAAGGTGCAGACTAGGAGTGCACAATTTTAAGAATAAAGTTGCCCACAATTTGTAAAAAGGGTATTTAAGAATAGGGCACAGGCTGTTAAAGCTTCTGCAAATTTCTTGTATTAACATACAAAAAAAGTTTTGAAGTAAAGTTACAATTTTGCAACCTTGCAATTATTTTGCTCTGTTAACAAACTCTATTTTACCAAGTTGAATTTACAAACTGTGTTACAAGGTGATACTTTAATTTACAAAAATAATTTGAAACAAATCAAATGCCTTTGTATAAATGATATATATATATATATATATATATATATATATATATATATATTTAAAGATTTATTTATTATGTACACAGAAGAGGGTGCCAGGTCTCATTACAGATGGTTGTGAGCCACCACGTGGTTGCTGGGAATTGAACTCAGGACCTCTGGAAGAGCAGTCGGTGCTCTCAACCTCTGAGCCATCTCTCCAGCCCCATAAATGATATATTTTTGATGTTTATCTTAGAATAAAGAATTATCAGAGCCATCATATAAAATATGGAGTGATGGTGAGTGTTGTTCTATAATGAATAAAGAAATACCAGTAGGTACAAGTTATAAAGAGTCTAAACCTGGATCAACATGGAAACCAATACTCTTAACATCCCACAGTGAAATGGTAGCTTCAAGTGAGGTAAAGGGACTATTTAAATAAAGCAAGTATTTTATAGTGATGAATTACAAGGGAATTTTGCATATGAATGTAGTGATATTTTAATTGTGCTGAAATGTGAGTTTATTTGTATGTTAATATATAAAGTTTGCCTGGAGATCAGAGGTCATTAGTGAGCCAGGAATAGAAGTTAGGTGGTGGCAGCCCAGGCCCTTAATGTGATCACATGGCAGACAGAGTTTCTGTGTGTTCAAGGACATAGCCAAGCAGGGTGACCCTTGAGTCTTTAATCCCAGTATCAACCATAAAGACCAGGAGGTCTGCATAGACAGGCAGTGACAAGGAAGTCATGTGGCTAGGCTTAGAGCCAATGAGAAGGCAAAACAGGAAAGCAATAAAACTCAAGACACAGAGGAAGAAGGTCTTTCTCTCTCTCTCTCTCTCAGGGGAAGGTCGGCAGTGAGTGATAAGATAAGGTGGTCTTGGCCCTTCCCTAGTGCTCAGATCTCTTGGGCTTTTAACTCTGTATTTGGCGCTGTGTTTTTTATTTAAAAAGACCATTTAGAATTTCATCTACATATGGAGCTAAGTTAGAAAAACCTCATGTTCTCTTCTAACCTAATACTTTATGATTCTACTATCATTTATGTTATGACTTCAATTTTTGTCACTTAAAAATGATGTGTAAGCTGGACAGTGGTAGTGCATGCCTTTAATCCCAGCACTCGGGAGGCAGAGGCAGGCAGATATCTGAGTTCGAGGCCACCCTTGTCTACAGAGTGAGTTCTAGGACAGCCAAGGCTACACAAAAAAGGCCCTGAGGGGAAAAACAAAAACAAACTAACAAACCAAAAAAAAAAAAAAAAAAAGTTAAACTCAAATTTTCAAAAGCACAGAAAATTATATGGTAGAGAGAAAGAGTAGCTCATTGATGGTAATATACTTAACACTCATTGTTTTGTACTTTACTTTTACCTATATGTGTATGGGAGTATGTAATAAATACATATATGTGTGAATGAGAAAAACAATATGGACCAATTACCCAACCATAAATCTATCCAATTAGTTTGCTCTATATTATTTGATTCATAAGTCAGCTCTGTATTGTCTGTAAGATATAAAAAGTGTGTGCCCATATTTATATTTGCCAAAGGAAAGAAACAGCTAATTAAATGATGAACCTGAGGAGGACTGCATTCCATTCAATGTGTGCCAGAAGGTCTGCCAAAGATGACTTGAAAAATGAGCTGTCTCCACCATTCATATTTTTCCTCAATTTTTTTGCAAATACTTATGACTTGTATAATTCATTGGTAGGCCAGAAGCAAAATAAAAACAATGTCATGTATTTTGACTATAGAATGAAAAAAAATTTGGTTTCTCACTTGCTTTTATCTGTATTGTATGTGTGGTGTGCATGCACATGTATATATGTGTGTACACGTACATTCATGCAATTCATGCATGTGCAGGTGCACATGCATATGTGTGCATGTGAAATTGAAGGTTCAAGGTTAACACTGGGTTTCTTCTTCAATTTTTCTCTGTCTTATGTATGGAGTCAGGGCCTCTGGCTGAATCCAGTGTTTGTTTTTTTCTGCTAGTCAAGAAAGGCAGCTGCTCTGGGAATTCCCTGTCCCTGCCTTCCATACCTCATTCTTTCCATGGGCTCTGGCTATTCAAACGTAAATCCTCATATTGTAGGACATGCACTGCTGAGCCAAGTCACAACTCCTAAAATTTTTCAAATACTCAGTAGACACTGGAATCAATGCCATTTTAGAAGTTCACTCCATATCATAAGGAAGTGTTTAAAATATAATTTTCAGCCAGGGCTTAGTGGGATGCACCTGCTATTCTAGCATTTGGGAGGCTGAAACAGGAAGATTATAAATTCCATGTTGGCCTGACTGTATAGCAAGACCATGTCTTAAAAAAATCTAGAAAAAAATTTAATTTTCAATGAAATAAAATCTCTCTGACTTTTAAACTGACCTTCCAAAGGACTTTCACACTTTGTCCTCCATGGTCATGGTGAATGCCAGGCAGAAGGCAGTAGACTATGGGATTTGACTAGCATGTTTTATTTTATTCCCAATTCACTGTAGAAATCAATGAGATAATGGATTAATTGATTTAATAATTATAATTAGCTACTCAGGCAGAAGATACTGTCCACATCATGGCATTGACTTCCATGTCAGCAATGAGAGTATGAACTCCAAATTTGACATCATTTAATCAGGATTTAGGAAAATCTCCTGTGCTCCCCTTTCCTTACTGAAAATGAGTATTATAAAACCATTTTAACAAAACAGTTGCAAAGATTTAGTAAGCCTGAAAGCAATTGGCAACATGGGTTAATTCTGTGTTTTTCAGATTTATTTGAATCATAGGAATATAGTGGAATAAGAGAAAGACATTTTTAAGAAGTATATTCACATGTGACTAGATTGAGTCTAGATGTTCTTCCTTCTTTCTTGAAAAATAAAGCCTAGTTTCATTCATCTTAACCAATGTTGTTCACACCTTGGTGTACTTATCAGCTTTACCTATGGGTTGATTCTTCTTTAAAGCATCAGTAATTGATATCTGCTATGTCATAAGTGCCCCACTGCTAGTTAATGGATACGGATCTAGAATTGGCTTTGTAACTTTGTGTCCTCTACTGCCTCATCTAATAAACTTTAGCTGAACTAGTAATTGTGGAGTCCATTTATCAAGCCAGATAGGTTCTCATACAACTAAAACCTCTCCTACCTATCTGCAAATGTTCATGTGAGAGAACCCTAAAAGCAATACCAGCCTAGGTACAAACCAATGATCATCCACATTCTGAATGCTGTAGTCTCTGACTGGTTGTTGAAATTCCTAGTGCCAGAAGCACACTAATTCTCCAGCCTATTCCCCTACAATTTCTTTACCATGTACAGCCAACACTTTATAGACTGAAAAAATAAAACCACTCCTAAGCCACCAACTATAATAACATACACACGTGGAAAGCCGGAAGAGGTTTTAAATGTCTATGTCATTGTGCAAAGGGATAGTTACTTTATCTGAAGGTGTGTGCTTCTCTATCTTCCACAATTAGCAGAAGATGGGAAAAATGAATGGTAACTACAGGCTCACTTTGTGGTGGCATAAATCATGTTTAGAACCTTCTTAGTGTTCTGAGAGTCTCTGGGAAACTCCAGACCATTGACTCCCTATAATTACATTTCATCATATTTGCTTGGAATTTCTGTGTTAATGGCATCTCTTGATCAGCTTAACTGCCTTCTCTGTAATTAAACAGTTGAGGAAAGCATTTAGATAATATTATTCTAATGATACAGTTTTATAAATTAGGATAATTTTAAAGAAAAATGTAATCTTTTATCAAGTTTGGCCTCAAACTGCTTTGGTCATAATGGTTATGCCTTCAAACTTACTGTTTATGAAGCTCACTGTGCAGTTAAGGAGCTTAACATTTGTTCAGAGCAAAACAAATCCCAGTCTTTAGATTTTCCTCACAACTTTGGCGCATCATTGAATAGGTTAATGTTGGGGATCTCTAGCTCAGGACCCCAGTCCATACTCCTGTCTCATTTTTCCTTTTCTAGAACCTGCCCTTCAGAAAGCCTGTCAGGGGTCAGCTCTGCCCCCAGGGCTGCTCAAGACCACACCTAAAGGCTATTTAAGACCTGGTCCCCAGACCTGTTAACCTGTCACATGCTCTCCTCTCTCTCTCTCTCTCTCTCTCTCTCTCTCTCTCTCTCTCTCTCTCTCTCTCTCTCTCTCCTGCCTTCCTGAGAGTCACTTGGGAGTTGCTTTGCTCATATTAAACCTGGACTTATTAATTCGGCCCAAACTGATTTAGCATCCATGGCATTACTACCAGGGGATGTTTTTCCAATCAGTTAACATTTCAAATAGAAGGACAAAATGGTTATACAACTTTCCAAAACTGTGTCAGAGCTTAAATGTATCTTATGTTTTCAACTCAAAATATAGTTTGCAGATCTGGGATGTGTATCAGAAGTAGGCTACATAGTGCAATTTTGTTGTTCAACAACCCCCAAATGTTAGTGGCTTATAAGGGTAAAGTTGTTTTGTAAATTGTTTTTTTTTACATTATATTACATGTCAGTTACTCTGCTTTTGCATATTCTTTGTGTTTTCTTGCTTTGGGTCTTTTCTTAAAGGAATAATAGATATGTCATGTGTCATGTGGGTTACAGATGGTATCAAGTTAAATAAACCTGGAGAGACCTATTTACAATTTGGACTTGGTGTACACATGCAACACCCACTAATATTCTAATGACCAATGCAAGTTGCACAACCAGTGGATGGGAAGTATCTTCTCTTTCTACAAGAGAAAAATAAAAGAAAAGTTAAGATAATCCACTAAGTAGGCCCCAAATGATATTAGCTGCATTCAGGTTTAAATGCCATCAATAAATTTACAAACTTTTATGACAAGAATATGTCATATTATAACAAGTAACAAGGTACTTGCAAATGTAGAGTCCATAGATGTGTAGAGGGCATTTAGGGAGAAAAATAAAAAAAGGCATGCATTGCATTACTAAGAGACTTACAGTAGTTTTGAGTTGTTGATTGGAAGGACACCAGAAAGATTTCTAGGTAATCAGATCCTTTCTCTAAAAGGTATCATCTAATTAAACCACTCAAGTCCTTAACTTTCCATGACCTATTTATCATGTCAAATACATTCTTTATTTGTTCAAGACAGCCTAACAATAGGATGTACAAATTGGGGACATTTTTCATACTAAAAGAAGTAATGCAGGTTGATGGTAAATTTCTCAAAAACATATGGTGTATTTGGATTAAAAGGGGGAAATTCTAAGCCCTACTGTAGCAACTCATGGTTTATTTTGTTCCATTGACTTTATATTTTTTCCTAGTCATGAAAACTCAAATTAAGTCTATGAAACCTACAAGACCTTAGAAAAGAATGTACTACTTCCATTTTGACAGACCAGCCTAATTCCTTACCACATTCTAAATCTTATTCATATAATGACAGAAAAGTGTAGCTACTATCCCTCATCAAAGAAACCTCTCTTTATAGCAAATGGAGATCATCAGAGAAAACCACAACTGGACACAATGCACGGATCAAAAGATCATGGGCAGCTTGTCCTCAATGATACATCTAGACCACAGCTCCTGTATCTATGGCACAGACAACATCACAGAAGAGGGAGCAGAAAGACTGTGAGAGCCAGAATACCAGGAAGTCTTCTGTGAAACAGTCTCTCCTAGAAATGGCTGCATAAACAAGACCAGAACAATAAGCATACCAGTGGACATGTTAATGTAGAAAGAGAAAAAATTTTTTCAGGGTTTAATCCCTAGACAATGAACTACAGACAACTAATAATTGCTGTGAGAAGAAAAAGTCTCTTCCAGAAATGAGCCTCTTATTGGTTGTCTAAAGAAGAGTGGTCAACCTTGAAACCAAATACATACCACTAACAAAATTGGACTCAGCAGGTTGTATTCATACATACATATATGTTTACACACCTATATATGCATGCAAATACATACATTAAATTATATATGTGTGTATGCATGTGTGTGTATGAGAGAGAGAAAGAGAAAGAGAGAGAGAGAGAGAGAGAGAGAGAGAGAGAGAGAGAGAGAGAGAGAGAGAATAATAATAAAGAAAAAGAAACTATTGACCCTAGGAGGTTGGTCATGAGAGACATTCAAAGAAGGAGAACTGGGAGGTTTTGGAAGAGAAAAGGGAGGAGAAAGTGACATAGTTCTATTTCAATTAAAAACATTTTAAAAGAGAAAGTGATGCTTTCCCTTGGACAAAAATTTCTTATTCAAAACCTTATAATATATCACCTGAACGTCCCATATTCACTGACCACCTTCCATGGGAACCACAGTGCAAGATTATCAAGTAAGGCAGTCATTGACTTGGTCACTGCATCTCATCATTTATTTTATGTTTGAACCTAGAAATATAAGAAAGACCATCCCTCTCTTTGGAGTGCCAGCAGCAGTACTATGCAGTTAAAATGCATCTCAAAGTGTGTGTGTGTGTGTGTGTGTGTGTGTGTGTGTGTGTGTGTACTTGAAACATTTTAGTAGTCACCATTTACAAAATAAGAGGACAATTGAAACTAATTTATATGATGTGTTTTATCTCTGCATGTCAAAATGTTATTATTTGAACATGCCACAAATATAATGAATAATTAACCTATTTTGAATTGTTTTCTCTTTACTAATTCTGTAAAACCTCTTTGCATTGTATACTGACAGTAGGTCTCAATTTATTTGCTTAGTATCCAACATTTAAATACCTTAAACTGCTTTAATGTTGAAATTTAAATCAATACAAAATTCGTCATAAACAATAAACTTCCGTCCTTTAGTCATACTGGCTATGTTACAAGTACAATGTGTAAGCTACTGGCTAGCATTAGAACATGCAATAAAAAGAAGAGAGATCAATCATACTGATTAGAGTAATTCTATGGGGGAATTAAATGGCTCATAGGGAGTACAGTAGAGATGCACTTCCTGCATCTTGGTGAGTATGAAGAATTTCAGAATTTAATACCTCTCTGCATGCTGTAAGCACATCTATATGCTATAAGAAAGTCAAGCATAGAAGGAAAAGGGGAGGGACTCATGGAGAAGGCATATCAACTGGAAAGGAAAAGAAGTACTTAGCGCCGTTGTCACTCAGGATTTTCTGAATTGATAAGCTGGCAAAAACTAAGTCAATAAGGCAATGAAAGATCTAATTGTGAACTTGAAAGAGCATCAACAGTTTTACCATGTACCTGCACTCAAGTCTCACTTCTGCTGTTTACTAGGAGCATACGGTTGAACAAGCCCATCTGCATTTCATCTTCTGTAATGTTAGAACATCATACCTACCTTTGTAAGGGTATTAGGAGCTACTAATAGATGAGGTATTATGCATTAAGTCCACAATGTTTATTTGTGAAACCAGAGTCCAAGTGGGAAAGCTCATGAGTGACTAACACCTATACCCAGTGTATTCACAATTGCGTTATCTTAGAATTAGAGAAGAGGTAGGACTGTAGGAGCAGTGGTTATGGAGAGTTTCTTACCAGAGGCAGAAAAAAAAGTGGACACTGGTAGTAGGTCAACAACACAAACACTGGGGAAAGCAGACTGATTTCCAAATACCACTTACACTGTGACTAGTCAGTGATGGTGGGGAATAGCCATGGACCAAAATCAGTGCAAGTCTCTGCCTAAGCGGACACTAAGAAAGAAGATGAATGAAGAAAAGAAAACAGGGTAAGAGACAAGCACAAACATTTAACTTTGATGGAGATCAAATATGTGGAAAGAGAAGGAGGTAAGGGGTGTCTCAGCATCTGGTTATAACTCTTGCCTCCTCTTCCCCTACTAGGTCCTGATTGTGTCACAGCATTTTCCTTGGGCATTAGGTAGATGCATTTCTGCCCCAAAGGTCCTCAGCTATCTGTAGCTGAGCCATTTTCTGCTTCCACTTTTTTAATGAAATGAATTTCTATTTTTTAATTTTTTTATTTTTTTTGCTGTGGGGTAATGCTTTTGTATACTGGTTTAATAAAATGCTGATTGGCCAGTAGCCAGGCAGGAAGTATAGGTGGGGTAAGCAGACAAGCAGAATTCTGGGAATAGGAAGGCTGAGTCAAGAGACACCAGCCTACCATCCAGGGAGCAGCATGTAATGGCACACAGGTAAAGCCACAGAAAATGTGGCAACATATAAATTAACAGAAATGGACTGAGTTCAAGTGTAAGAGATAGTCAGAAGGAAGCTGAGTTAATGGCTGAGAAGTTTTAACTAATATAAGCCTCTGTGTGTTTACTTGTGTCTGAGCAGCTGTGGACCAGGTGGGACACAAGAAAAATTGAGCTATAGTTGTCCTTTCATTTTACAAATATGTTTTTACTCCTGACTATTTCAGGTCCTTTCTCATCTTCCATGACTCAAGCTGAATGACTTAGCATCTGATCTTCTCACCTAGAGTACCCCAGCCATGCACCCCACACACACACATTATTGATCATTTAACTTCTCTTATCTTCCAAGACTTGCTCCTATGTGTGTGTGTTTTCCATTGTCTCTCCTTTGTTTCTGCTCCTATCCCAGAATGGAAGAAAGAAGAAGGTAGGAATGCCCTCCTACCCTTGGGACCTAAGGTATTCATTGGTCATGGATTGAATGAGTGACTGAATGGTGTCATAGATGACATTTCACCTTTTTATCAATGCTGACCTGCTCTTAACTCAAATGGCTATAGGACAAGCAAAGAACATCAGCAAATCTGTTGTTAGGATTACTAGGGTCCTCTATTTATTTACATCTCTCTGCCTTATTGTCAGCATTTACTTCATTCTCTTCTTTGAGGCCTTTGGGATTAACAAATAAACTTAACTCTTGGTATTTATAGTGCTTACTCTCTGGCTCCAAAGTATTTTGGATACAGTGGAAATATCCTAGTTCTAGTTTATAGAGGAATACTTTTCAATTTAGAGGTTTTTTTTTTTAAATTTTTCTAAGGAAAGCAGGTGGTGAGTGAAAAATAAGAGTGGGGAATAAGAAGAAAACTCTAGACTCATTAAGAGAATGTGATGAATAACCATAATATATGCTTGTATGGTACTTTATGTGTGATTGGTCCTCTAAGGGTGTGATGGAGGCTTTGTCCTCAGCATGGTGGTGTAGAGATGGCACAGGATTTTTAAAAGGTGGATAGAATGGGAAATTGTAGGTCAGTGTGGACATGGCCTTTGGAAAGAACTTATATGGAGTTCTTAAGACTCTAGTTTGTTCCTGTTATCCTTTCCCTGTCATTTCTATCCATTAATCTTTTTGCATATATTTTCACCTTGGTGCTACCATGATTAGGCTGTGCCCAGAGATTGAGCCAATGGAGATGCTTAAACGTGAACTCCAGTCTCCAACACCCTAAGGTAAACAAATCTATTTTTTTCAAAAGTACTCTCAGTTCATGTATTTTTCAATAGTAGGCCAATATTAACTTATATAAGAAATATAATGAAACAAAAAAAGCATAACTTAAAGTGGAACTAAATCTCCCAAAAAAGCAAAGAAAGTTAAATGTTAATTGAAAGCCGTGGGAGATGGGCTATTTGGAAAACTTTTGCAAGGCAATGACTTCTTGAAGTTAAACTAGTTGTTCCAAAGATACATAGAACTTGTTTAGCTCTGTACTATTTCTGGATAAATTTCTTTTTATTGGTCAATCATATTATTCCTTAAATTTTCATGTAGGACACAGAAATCACCTATATATCTAACTAAACCTGTGGAGTCGAACCCTGATAATTTCATTAGTCCCTACACATGGCAAAGTCTCTACAATGAGATCCAGTCCTTGAGGAACAAAGGCTGCATCTAAGCTTAAGAAAAATGAGAGGCAAGGAAAGAAATCACGGAGGGCAAGGGATCTGTCCAAGGCCCACAGAAATGGCCACATGGTCAGGCCAATATTTCATGATTAGTTTTCTCTCAGATCATTCTTGCAAACTGAGAACAGCTGCAATGTGTGAAATTTCACCAGTCACTCTGTAGCATCGTCTACCTGGATGTTGCATGCCTACCTGTCTTTTGGGTGAAGGAATGTTCCAAGAGAATAGAAATATATCATGGTTCATGTTGCTGGGACAGACATTGGAAAGTCCTGAAAGAAGAATAAAATAGACTAGCAAGTGATGATGGGAGAACAAAGCAAGGGCATGTCCAGTGATGTTTGTAGTTCACGTTTCTCACTCACTGATGATGCATGAACAATGACTCTAATGCTCAATAGAGATCTAGTTTTGTCTTCACAAATCCCAAAGGTGGTATGTATTATCATAATTATTTGTGATTATAGATGATAATACTAAGGTAAAACTTTTTTTTTTTAGTGTATGACTTCTTCAGTGCACATATCTAGAAGGTATTAGAATCAGGGTCCAAAACAAAGCAGTCCTGGAAACAAGAGAATTCACTAGGTATGCCTGCTTTCTTCAGGAGAATCCAGTCATGTTGAAAATTTTATCACAATAGATTTAGGAATGTAGAGTCATGAAATGTGATTCAAAGACTCAAAATTAAATGCCCTCAGAATTGCATTATATTTAGATCAGAGGAAATAGTGGCATGGACATTGTCGTATCCCTGCCACATTGGTCAACTATGTGATGAATGTCCATCCAGCCTCACAGACTCTGAAAGATGTCTTGTGTTAGGTCCTTTGTCTCCTAAAGATACTTTTTTACATTTGTGCCCATTGAACAAACAGAATATATATATTTCGCAAAATAAACTAAAATTTGACTCCTTAAATAATCTATCCACTGACTCCATTTTGATCTTTAATTAACAGGGATTCTGAAAAACATATCTTACTTTTGGCAGCCCTTGATTTGAGAAGTTAACAGTACCTCTATTTTTTCTTATCCAAGGCAAGTATTATTATCTCAAATTTTCCTTTTATAATGGAAGTTGGTATGGGGCTGGAGAGATTGCTTAGTGAGTAAGAGTACTTGCTGTATAAATGAGTCCAATTTCTGTCCTCAGAGATGAGGGCTTTAGTAAGAGAAAGAATTATAAAGAAGCAGTTAAACAAACAAAGTCTAAAATCAAATGAAGAGTTAAAAATACACATATAATGGGTCAACAGCACACAAAACATGCATACATTATATGTAGCTCTATGTCAGGATTTTTTATGAGAATGTGCAAGGCCCTAACTTCAAAATCTAGCACTACCAGACAGAAAACAAACAAAAGTGTATAGGATTTAAGATCTTCTGATGGCTTATTTTACTCAAAGACAAAAATAATAATTTATTCACATTAGATAGTGCATAAATTAATTCAACCCCTCCTTTTTCTGTGGCAGCCCAACAATGATGTCTCTGATTGGTGTTTGATTTTCCTTAGTCCTGTAACTTAATAATCATCCAGGCTCCTCTTGAGTTCTCAGGTGTTATCACTTGGCACTAATTTTCACTGGTACCCAGTATGTGCAAATGCTGCTATACAGTTCTGGGATGGAAGCTGTGTCACCTTTAAAGCCTCAATCTTTGTGGCTCACACACATAATGTATACACATGATGCACCAGAAAGAAGGCCCAGATGAATAGAATTAATTGCAAACAAGCTGGGAGATATAGCCTTCTTGTGAGCTTTCAAAAGTGTAGAGATGGCTTTTGGTCAACAGCTAGCCAATTGGCAAGCCCCACACACAATTTTAAGAAACTGGACCTAGATTGGAATCCAGACTTACCTGTAATTCCAGACATATGGGTATGGGTAGACAATTGCTGAAATCCTCCATCTTCTCTAATATTAACAGAATGTGCATTATAGGGTTGTTGAAACAGTTAAATAAGATAACACATTTAATATTCTTGCTATTGCCTGGCTAAAAGTAGAAAGCGCTAAATAAATAGCAATCATTACTATCATCTATTCTCAAGCTATTACTGCCAGATCCCAACTTAGATGTTAGAGGATAATGGATCTCAATAAATGTCTATTGAGCTGAGCTAAACTAAGCTTCACAAGTCATTCCTAAGGTCAGTCATCCCCTTATAAGGAAATCCAAGGAGAGTCAGTCTGGTCCATGCTCACTCAGATGCTAACATGCTCACAATCCTTGTGCTGCTTCTCCTGTGTGCTGCATTCATTTGGTTTGATTTATAGCTTCTCCCGGGACATACTCACATTAATTGAAGACTAAAACAAAATCCAAGAACTAAACTGAAGTCAGGGAGTCTAATTAGTTGCCTCTCGTGCCATTTCTCCAGCTTTCA
This sequence comes from Peromyscus leucopus, assembly GCF_004664715.2. NCBI lineage: Eukaryota > Metazoa > Chordata > Mammalia > Rodentia > Cricetidae > Peromyscus > Peromyscus leucopus. The sequence continues at coordinate 3,374,274 of NC_051084.1, read as the reverse complement.
GCAACTCATGGCTGAAAACTATCAGAGACATAGTCCTTGTTGTTTACCCAGAAAGCAGGAGATGCACAAGTGGCTCTTCTGCTTTGTGCACAGGGCACCTAAACAGTCACATGACTCAGAGACCTCACGAACTCCAAAAGGCAATGTGGAGGCCTGTTAGCTAAGCTCGTAATGTTGTGTGCACTAATTTTCTTTCTCTTCATCAGCAGCAATAAACAAAACCAGGATTGGCCTTAGTCATTAAGAGAGTCAGTATATATACTGCTTTCCCATGGCTGCTATCACAAGGGCTGGCTCATCCACTACAATCTGAATCTCCAACTAGTACCTTTTCCATGGGATCCTTTGAGATTTGTTATTCTTTCCAATTGTTCAAAGAGTGAACTGGTGGTCAAGTTTCAAGCGAGATGGGGAGAGATTAGACCAAACATACCTTTCTTCATCGTGCACCTCTGGGACAATTTGACATCTTGCATATGGGTGGCAGAGTGCACACTGAAAAGGCCCAGCTGGTTCTCAGTAGTGGACTGAAGATGAAGATGCAGGGTCTCTTGTTTCAGACCTTTAGGTACTGTCTGTGACTGCATCCCTTGTTTCTTTCAGTACTGAGAATGATGCCCTTGGAAACTGACAAGAACCACTTATTTAGTACTGATGGAAATAAAAATGTAGATAGCCATTCCAATGGCTGAACTCAATTTTCCTAAAAGTTGCTAAATAAACACATCTAATATGTGCCTTGACATTCTTTTCGTTCACTGCACTTTATAATTCGAAGTAGTTTCTTGCTTCTCTACTATCCTCAGTTGTTTTTTCCTTTTCTTCTTGGCAAGGATGAGAATGATAGAGATCAGTCTCTCTTCCTTTCAGCATTTCTCATCCATCTTTTTGTGCAAGAAGCTTCTTTTTTTTGTTTTTACCATTTTTCATATTGCAAACCACAACAAAAAGAGATAAGAACTCAATACATTCCCAGGACAATTGGAATCAACTTCCCCAACCAAGAAAACAACTGGAGATGTAGTAGCTTTTATTTCTCCTTAAATATCTTTCTGGACTTCAGCTGCTCTGTAGCTTGAAATACTCTTTCAGAGACAGGTGGAAAAAGGGTACAGTATATACCTTGAGTATGTACTGCTTTGCAGAATCAGATCTGTCATTTACATGAGTGTGTGATGCCTGCTGTATGTCACATGGGAGATAACTGTATTGAGAGAGTCATGGTGTGTTCAAAAACTCAAAATTCTCTGGTAAGATCTTAACTGTCCATTTATGAACCAATGATCTTGGGGTAAACCATCACCTTTTGGAGCCTCCTGCATGTTTTGATCTTTGAAATGTTGTTCATAATAATTACTCCACAGGCTGCTTGTGGAGATAGAATGTTTTAGTGTGTGGAAAAGTCCCTACGGACTGAATAAGTGATCTATAAATAGTGTACATTTGAGTCAAACAGTAGAAAAAGCAGCCCAGACTAGTAACACCAAAGGACTGAGGAGAACAAGGACAGTGAACAACCTCTCCATAGACAATTCTCTGCCCCAACCCAATGATGCTATCAGCTATAGTGCGTTGACCTTGGGCCTCCAGCTCAAACCATCTCCACAGGCTGCTCTGCAGAGAATTCCTGAGAGTGAACTTACTAAAAAGACTGAAGAGAAGGAAATGAGGGCTGGATTGAAGGAAGGAGGTATAGCTGTCATCATCCTATATAATCCTATATATTTTACTAATAGTACCCTGAGTCAAAAGTTGTCCCAATTTTAATTCTGCAGTGTATGGAATGGAGAGGGTCAGTATTACAGTTACGAGAGGCATGGTACTCTACTACTACTACTACTACTACTACTACTACTACAACACACACACACACACACACACACACACACACACACACACACACAACCAGGATGAAAGTAAAAAACAGATGTAGCAGGTATACCTAGAAGATGAGTGTGTAGGGGAAAACAAAATGCCATTTTTGATGGGAGGAATACAGGGTAAATTGATAACTGGCTCTTTCTAGTCACATATTTCTACTTACACATTTTAGTTATTCATTTATTGTGTTCTTGTTTTATTGAAGGCTACTCAATTATTAAGCCTGTTTGATGTTTATTTTCTTGAATAACAAAAAAAAACATGATTACTGTTTCATAAGGGTAATTTAGACCATCTAGGTCATTCTGGGGTAAATTACGAAGAGTGGCTGCACATTTTTATTTTTGTTCCTCCACTATATTGTATGTAAAGAATTTTGCAAGCCACCAACTACAATCATATCATCCTGATGTCATCCAAAGTGCATAAGTGCCAAGTCAGTTAAGCATGCAATAGTTTGGTCTATATATTGGCTTCTCTGGCCAATTTATAACATCAGAACTTCTAAAGATGCCTTCAAGTAATGGGAGGGCCATGTTCCTCCTGCACCAGGATGATGAGTAAGATTTGTCAAATAAATAGAGCTGTTGAGTAAATTGCATTCAGAAATAAGATGTATAAAATATTACATTTTTCAAATTAAAAAGTAATCTCAGATAATTGAGATATAATATATTTAGAAGTTAATTACCTTAGCAAATTATAAAAAGTTCTCTATAATTGTTTGTCCCAAAGGTATTGCATTTGTAAATCATTTCAGGAAAAGAAACAGGCAAAGTGAAATGTGTACAAAGAATTTATATAATTATATATGCCAGCGATTTTGTTCTCAAAACAAAATAGGTATCTGAATATTTCTTCATCATATAATATATATCAATCCTTGTTGGTCAATGTCAGACTTTCGAATACTCATATTTAAGAACTATCTGGATGGAAAAGTTAAAATAAATAGAACATTATGAGAACTTTACCTGAATGACAAGCGTTACTGTTTTTTAAAGTAAAGGGTAGGAGCTAGGGAGTTGGCTGAGCCAGTAAAGCATTTGTCACACCAACATAAGGATCTAAGTTTGGACTTCTAGCACCTACATGAAAAGGAGAGAATAGAATCACCACTGTTGTCTCAGCAAAGGTCAGATGGAGAGAGGGGGATACCTGTGGCTTGCTGGCTAGCCAGTATAGCTGAATTGGAATGACATATTCAGTGGAAGTACCAGGGGATGACAATTGACACTGAGCACTAGCTGTGGCATGCGTGTGCATGCCATGCCATGATCCAGTATACACTCCTGACTCTGTCTGAGTGTCATGTCTTCCTGTGCTTCTCTGACCTGGGGCTTTCATCTGGGCTTTGTCTCACCTTAATCTTCCTTTGTTTTTCATGACTTGACATCTTGTAAGTCTGTGCCAATTGTTATAGAACATTCCCTCAGCCTAAATCTGTGTAAATTTCCCCATGACTTTATTGAAGCATGACTTTTTGGTAAATGTATTTGGTAAATGCTGCCATTTAAGCCATGTTGGGTTCTATCAATGCATCCCATCAGGAGGTACTTGATGTGATGCTCATGTGGTATTTTAGTGACTTAATGATAACAACATTTTTTCAAAATTTCTTCTCTATATAGTTATAATTTCTTACTTTTTATTTAATAACTACTTTGTGAAGATTGAGATTGTACATATAGACTGTATCTTATTAGACTTGTACCAATTAATTTTATTACTAGTGTTCTTTATTTTAGCCATTACTGTGATGTAATCCAAATGCTATTATCCTATCTACATTTATTAATCAAAATTCAGCTATAAGAGTTTTCCATTTTCTTCATTGGATTATTCATTTTATGTAATATAAACAAATGGTACTTATGTTCCAATTTAAGGTTGAACATAATAATCGATTCTTTTTATTTACTATATACATTAATTGCAGTTAGACTATTAGGGGCTCCTTCCAACTGACTCCTCAAAACTTTAAATGTAGCAGCATGATATTTGAGAATTTCAATAATCCACTACCACATGATGACAGCATCTTGATAAACTGGTTCTTAGATGTGGGAAGGACCAAAGTCCAAGCTGTATGCATGCTAATAGTATTTGAACACAGATAACAGACTTAAGAAACAAATCATGTGCACATCATTAGTGAACATTTAAATATATTTTCTTTAATGTCTGTATTTATATTCAGAAATACTAGATCATGTTGGTGTAGTGGTGTCTAAGCCATGAGCACAAAATTTATTCTTGATATTTCTCTGTATTATAAATCCTTTCTGAAAGTGACAAATTCCCATTTCCTTCAACAATATATCTGTTCCATTACTCTTTGCATCCAGGTAAAGTTTCAGTAATAGTCCCCTGTGCTTATGGAAACAATTTCTGCTACTATAACAAAATGTTTGAGGCTGTCTAATTTGTAAATATAAAAAAAAGAAATTTATTGCTGGCAAATCTGGAGACTGAAAATTCAAGATAAAGGTTCCAATTGATTTGGGACCTGGGAAGGGCCTCATCTTTGACTTTAAGATGGCAGCTTCCTAATGTGCCCCTAGTGAGGAGAGAATGAAACACTGGGTTGCCACATGATGAAAAGGTAGACTACTAAGAAAATAAACATTGAGATTACAGGAGGGGTAGTATACATGCTGCTACCCAAGGTCCTGAAAATTGTTCTTGTGATGATATGGATTATTCTAGCAATAATCCTGAGATAATGTTAGTTCATGTCCAATCCTATTCTGATGATGTTGACCAACTGGTGAGAAAGTAATGATGGGCCAGAAAAGATGAAGGGGAAAATAAAATACTGTAGCCTTTTAAAAAGTTAATGCTTTCATTCTTTAGAAGTTTCATATATGTATACAAGAGTATATTGATCATATTCATCTACTACTACCTCCCTCCAACTCTCTATTTCTCTTAGCCCATGAAGCTCCTTTCCAGCTTCATGTCTTCCTTTTATTTATTTATTTTTTTGTTTTTGTTATTAACAACCCGAAGATCAACTACTTCTGCCCATATCCATATGAGTATGCGGCCACCCACTGGGGCATGAGCAGCCTACCTGCTGCTGAATTTCCAAATGAGACTGACTCTCCCACAGAAGCCATCAATTGTCAATATCTCTTCTAATAGGAATAGACCTCAAGAGGCCCTCCATCACCCATACTGGAATTTTGACTGTCTTATTCTTTTACATGTCTTGGGTAGGTATTAAAAGTTGTTGTGAATTGATACATGCAACAACCATGTCACCATGTCATGTAACAGCCATTAAATATCACAACAGTAGAATCATAGATTTCTTGCACATGTTCAAATAACTAGTTATCAAATGACAAAAATACCTTTCAATGAACATATTTGGTATCTTAATTCATTTAGGCTGCCATAAGAAAATACCACAGACTAGATACCTAATGACAATAAGGATTAATTTCTTATACTTTTGGAAGATAAGAAGCTCAAGATCAAATATTTGGCATGTTTAGTGATTGATGAGGGTCCACTTTCTCATAGATGTCTGTCTTCTTCTCTTTGTAGCCTCAACAGAAGATTCTCTCTAGGGTCTCTTTTATGAGACCACTAATCTCATTCATTAGAACTCACTCTTTCGAATTGTTGAAGCCAAGGTTGGATAAAGCACAGGGACAAACAACCAAATGAATGGAAGCACAGGATCTATGAACCAAAGGCTGAGGGGCCCCCAACTGGATCAGGCTTTCTGAATGGGTGAGACAGTCATTTGGCTTGATCTGTTTGGGAGGCAGCTGTGCGTTGGTGCTGGGTCCTGGGCTCGTTGCATGAGTTGGCTGGTTGAATCCTGGGACTTATGCAGGGACGCTTGGCTCCGTCTGGAAGGGGGGGACTGGACCTGCCTGGACTGAGTCTACCAGGTCGATCCCGGTCCTCGGGGGAGACCTTGATCTGGAGGAGGTGGGAATGGGGGGTGGGCTGGGGGGAGGGGGAGGGGGGCGAGAGAGGGAGAACAGGGGAATCTGTGGCTATTATGTTGAACTGAATGGTGTTGTAAAATAAAAAAAAAATTAAAAAAAAAAAAAGAACTCACTCTTTCTCATGACCTACCTCCCTCTTAAGGGCATTGTCTCCAAATACTAGCATCTTAAGAATTGTATTTTAACATAAATTTTGTGGAACATAGATTAGCATAGAAACCACTGTATGATGTTATAGTTGAGGTTTCCCAGGAAGCCATCTCTGAGGCAGAGAGGAAGCATGTACAATGCTTTTGAAGTTAAGCCTTTGTAATTAGTGCCAGTTGACAGGAAATAAATGAGGAAGAGTGGGTGGAAGGAAGAGTCTTCAAAAGCACTATTTGACTATAGAAAATGAAGGAGCTACATTGGCCTCTTGGAATTCTTTAAACATGGGCCAGCACTTAGTTTTCCCATATCAATTAGTCACTGGACCTGGATTGTCCTGGAAAATGGTAAAAGCTTCTGGGTAGTAGTTCTCTAAAGCCTAGGAAATCCATGAAGTGGAAAGAGGCAGTCTACAAGTAATTTCCTGAGGGGGAGGTATTCTATACAATCATCATCACAGGATGTCACATGACCCATTATTCCCCATGTTATGCTTATGTGTAATCATAAGATTAACCCATTGAAGTTGTGTCTTCTTTTTTTCTATAGTCTCCATTCTGTTGAGCTGATAACTTTCTTTCTAAAATACCTCACCACTCATCTTCACATCACTAATCAGTTACTTAGTCATTCCATTGCCCATATGTAAGCATCATGAATGCTTGGATACTACCTTTCCTTCTCCCAGAGTACTATATCTAGTCATATGCAAGTTTCTTGAGAGGATAAGTGATTTCAAGGCCTATTCCTTCTTATTCACTCCCCTTTATTTGTAATTATGTGGTTGTTTGAATGAGAATGTTTGAATGAGCCTTATAGGCTCATATGTCTGTAGTTGGAACTGTTTGGGAAATAATAAGTCTGGCTTTGTTAGAAGAGATGTGTCGTGGGGAATTCACTTTGAGTTTTCAAAAGCCCATGCTATCCCAAGTGAGCTCTCACTGTCTCATGCTTATGGATCAGATGTAAGCTCTCAGCTACTACTCTAGTGCTATATCATGTTTTCTGCCATGAAAGTCATAGACTCTAATTTCAGCAATCATGATCTCCAAATTAAGTGTTTTATTTTATAAGTTGCCTTGGTTAGGATGATTTGTCATAGCAATTGAAAAGTAACTGGGATAATTTTTTTCCCAAGACATTTTATAAAATTAGAACCTGGAAGGAAACTGCCTAGGCAAATGTAGTCACAGAGGCACTTGTGATACATTTTAGGAGATAAGAAAGTGTTTTTGAATTCACTTGGACTGATGTATGAAGCACAGTACTAAAGGGTAAGTGAGGAGAAGACACAAGAATAAATATATGTATGAGTTTATTTTTCAAAAGCAACACACAAATGCAAAATTTCAAAATTCAAGTGACAGAAAATGAGGAAAGGAGGGGTCTCTGTAGGCCATTCACTGTTTTAGCCAAGAAAATCCCTTATGATGAAACTCCCATGCTGACTACCAAGCATATCCCATATGTATTAATATCCTTACCTTCTTCCCTGGCTTGATTCTGAACAACTTGCTTCATCTATGTTATATTCCTGAGCACAACAATCTGAACTCTTACCTTCCAACTCATTTGCCACTCACGAACTCACCTCACTCTTTGGACACGCACATTGGTCCCACATTTTCAGGTACAATATTTGCTTTCTTTAGTAGCAAACCTAAACCTTTCTTCAGGTCACATGTGTAATAAAGTAAGTAACCCAACCTTATGAGACATTAGAATAGCAAAACTCTCAGCTGCCATCTTCCAGCCCAGCCTTATGCTCGTCTAAGAATGTTCTTTTCACAGCAGAGAGTGGTCTTTATAGAAAACCACAACTGGTCAAATTTCAGACAACAACTGACCATAGGGTGCCCAGCTATGACCAATACATCTACAAAACAACACCTGCACCTAAGGTTCAGAGGACATTGCCGAAGAGGGTCCACAAAAGATTGTAGGGACCAGAAGACCAGAGTTTCTGCAATGAGATGGGGTGTGTGTGTGTGTGTGTGTGTGTGTGTGTGTGTGTGTGTGTGTGTAAAACAGTAATAATGAAAGAGGCCATGGGTTTGAAAATAGTTGGGTTGGAAGGGGACATGAGAGTGGATGAAGGGAGGAGAGGGAGAGAATGATGTAAATAATGTAAATAAAATACACATATATGAAATTAAAAAATAAATTTCAAAAGAGTTTAGCTGATCCCAAAGGAGCAATATGACTAGACTAACCCACTCGAGTTAAACATGGGTCAGAACTTTTATTGGCATAAGAAGTGTATTGTTCACTCCTCATTCTGTCCTTGTGCCTAGAATGGTGCTTGGCATCAAACTGACACTTAGTAGTCTGACTGGCTGGAAGGGAGACCTCAGGTAGCTGCTGACAAACATCTGTTCTCTCTTGTAACCACTGCTTCAGCCCCTCCCATAAGCATTAATTTACCAAGTTATGTCATTCTGCAAGAGAATAAGGCCAAAACAGTGGGCCACTCTCCCTCCCTCTATAAAGCATGCATCATTTGCCAAGATCATTCCTGGAGTGCAAGCAGTTAACTGTGCAGAATGTAGAAAGGAAAAGACAATGGAGGAATGGTCTTCATTTTCAGGGGCATCTGCTTCCCAAAAATGGAACATTTGGATGTTTTTGAGGAGTTGTGAAGGGAGCTAGAAAATGCATGTGAAGTGAGGCTATTTAAATTCTGATCTAACTGTGTGGCCTATCTTCATGCCTGCATTAAAATTGTTCGGGCTCTGACCATCCACCCTAGTCATTTTGTTTGGATTAGAAGAGAGCTCCACTTGTGTGGTACGTTTTCATTCTTGTCTGACACAGTGTTCCCATCCCATCCTCCTTCAAATAGATGTGTGTGTGTGTGTGTGTGTGTGTGTGTGTGTGTGTGTGTGTGCGTGCGCGGGGGTTGGGGGGGTGGGGGGGTGGTGTGCTTAGCTGAGAAGTCACCATCTCTGCTTTTTTATGCTTCCAAGGAAACTTGACAGGAAATGGCTTAGTGTTGCCATATTTAGGTTAGCTTGCACTGCAGATTCAGAGAATGTTCCTAAGGTTACAGTTTACACAGAAAACTCTCTGACAGATGCAAAGGAGAAGCAAGCTCAGAAACCAGTCCCAGGACATGTCCAGGATATGATTAAAGCCTTTCCTTTGATAGTTAAGGGAATTAATTCCTGGTGAGTTAAGAGAAATTGCTAAAAGCCAAACAGTGAGCTATAGATTCTTTAAGAACACAAGCTTGAACCCAGGTCTCTCATCACCACTAGGTTAATCTGAAATGTACTGGATCCAAAACATTCTATCTTGCATTTTTCATTCTAGGATTCTAAAGCAGTGACCCAAAGTGGTATTTCTTCAATGTCCTGTGCACATAGGGAGTGGGCCCAGAAGACAACGTGGGGAATTTGAACCACAGGAATCATCCCACAAGGAATCCTCAAAGCATTAGCTGAAGGTTATGTGATTGGTGAGTGCCAGGTTGTTGGTTAAGAGCATAGACTAAGAGCATAGCTCTGAAAACAAATTAATTAGATGAGAGTCTTAGTTTTGCTTCTTGAGGCTGAAAGTTGAGATAGAGAGCTTATAAAACAGTGATTTTCAACCTCTTAATGCTGAGAACTTTTAATACTGTTTGTTCCTCATGCTGTGATGACCCCAACCATAAAATTGTTTTCCACACTAATAAATAGCTGTAATTTTGCTACTGTTATGAATCATAATATAAATATCTGTGTTTTCTGGTGGTCTTAGGTGACCCCCAAAGTGGTCATGACCCACAGGTTAAGAACCACTTAAGATGTTCTAGACTGGTTAAGATGTTCTAAATGTCCGCAGTTGATCAACATATCTTGGTATTCTTGGATTTGTGCATCTGCCTTCCCTTAAATGACTCTCCTTTAAACAGTATTGTGAGTTGACATTTTGACAACTAGATTACAAAATATTGTATCACGACGTGGCTCATTGGCTTTGATGATTCAACTTATTCCATGGAAAAGGCTCATGAGACAAGAAATTGGGGTGATTGTAATCAACAGCCAGTGAAGAACAAGGGCTTGGCTGGGGAGTTGAATTCTACCAAATGTTACATGGGTTAACCTGGAAAGAGAGCTTTCTTGAGTTAAATGTTCAGATGTAGTCTCAGTCTCAGGAGACCTCTTAATTGTAGCCTTAACAGAAACTGTGAAACAGACCAAGGTAAGCCACATCCCAGCTCTTCCTAGCCAGTAGATAATGACATAGCAAATACAAATTGTCTTATGCCTGTATACTAAAGAAGCCCTGGAAGGTTATTTAACTACCCTCTGCATCAATTTCTGTCCTCCTAAAATGGAGATCAATAATAACAATCATTTCACAGGATTACCAGGAGAAGTCTGTGTAACTCTATCTACATAGTGTGACTCTTGGAAGATGGTCTCTAAGTTTAAATGTATTACAGCTGAGTACATTCGGTGGGTTTTAAAAAGAGAGAGTACATGAAATTGGGAGGGAAGGGTGAGGGGATATAGAGGAGAAATTGGAAGGGAAGAAATGGCGTGGATCTAATCAACTGGGGGTATATTCAATCTTATCCTATGCATGAATGAAATGCTTAATAAAAATGTTATCACAGAGGAAAGTAAAACCCAATTGCAGTTACTGCCCAAGCCCTTTGCCCTGTAGATGCTCCCCTCACACCAGGAGTCTGTAAGTATCTTTTTTTGGCAATTTATAATTCCCACAATTTATTCATGATTTTGTTCTTTATCTCTTGCTGCCTCCCTAAACTTACCTGTTTCCAGCCCCATTCTGGATCTTTGAACCCAAGAGGGATTGACTACTCCTGCTCCCAATTACTATTCAGTTTCCCCCCCCCCCTTTCTGGACACCTGTCTCTGTTCAGCTTCTGACTGCCTGTACCCAGGTTTAGGCACATTCAGTTTCTTCATCCCCCTTCTTGGAACTGTGTAAGGATCTGTATGGTGTCTCCCAGAAAGCAAGGATAATAATGACACAGGGGAATGAGATGTGCCTTCTTGTTCCAGTTTGTCCTTAAAGTAGGTCATTGCACTGTGTTCTGCAACTCAGTTCTTCATGTGTGGCAGGAGACTTATAAAGTTATAATAAGCATTAAATGGGATGACAATGATAGAATAATTGGGCTAAGTGGGTGCCTGCTCAATAATAATCTGGGACTAGCTTTCCTCAGCTAGAAATGATGCAAATGCTACAAGCCAAAGCCACAGACAGTCCTAGAATCAATCTCTCTCTCTCTCTCTCTCTCTCTCTCTCTCTCTCTCTCTCTCTCTCATGACCTCTTTCCCACTGGAAGGACTATTTCCATCCAGGAAAAAATAAGCTAGCTTCAGAGATCAGACCTTCATATTTCCTCGTTGTGGGTGGACGTCCAGGGGCAAAGGGTCAGCCTGTTTAACTATCTCCACTGCCCTTTCTCATGTTCTTTCTATCTCTCAATCATGGGAATCCTCCTTTCCCTCCCAGACATATACTAGCTTTTTATTTTTTATGGCTTCAAGGTTGCAAACATATGTAGCCATCACAATCCTGATTTTGCAGTGAGGACCAGTCAGTCTATCATGTACTTTATTTATACTTATCCCCTTCATGCTCCCTAAGCTTTAATTGCCTTCCTAAATAAATGAGATTAGAACATGTATTTTGCACCGAGCGGTAGTGGTGCACGCCTTTAATCCCAGCAGAGGCAGGTGGATCTCTGTGAGTTCGAGGCCAGCCTGGACTACCAAGTGAGTCCCAGGAAAGGCACAAAGCTACACAGAGAAACCCTGTCTCAAAAAACCAAAAAAAAAAAAAAAAAAAAAAAAGAACATGTATTTTGCAGTATAATGACAATGTATACAAAGTGCTTTAGACACAAGATACAATGTGGGATTATTATCTTTTATAGAGTTGATGCAAATATAAGTTGTTTAGGCTTGTAATTTTTTTATCATGAGCATACTGACTGAGTCATAAAAATATTTTGTCAGGTTATTTATCCCTAAACAACAAAATATTCTTCAGGATGTTAGTGTTCCTGTACCAGTGGGTGGTTAGTGTAGGCCAACAATGAGGAGGAGGAGGAGAAGGAAGAGGAGAAAGAGGAGGAAAGCTGTAGTTTTGATCAAATGTAGTCTTCAGTGAGATAAACCTAGGTGAAGCTGTATTCCTCCATTGTAGCTCCCTGACCTTGCAGATTCAATTTCTTCATCTCTGCCTTTGGGTGCAGTTGTTACATACAGGTGGATTGCCTGTCAGAAATTAGTATGTCTTACCTTCCTTTCCCTGGTAATGTGGACTTTTCAAAACAATTCATTTTTACTAATCATTCTGCAGAGTATGGGATCTTTTAGGCAATGTTGGTGAATGAAAGGCGTCTCAGATGGGACTCCTAATACAACACACGGCCAACAGCACGGATATCCCACCACCCCCAGCATCCTGCTTCTCCCTATAATCCCAGATTTGTTTCTCATCTAAAAAATCACTTCAGCATTCAAAAGGCCAAGGGGTCTTCCGAGGGAAGTCAAGTCTCTTTATACTTTGCCAGAGAACTTTCCCACAAAGAGGAAATTCTACAAATACTCAAGATGACATCATTGAGAAAAGGCCCTTGTTCCCCCAGGGCCCAGCCTCCCTGGAAGACGACAAGGGTTAGGAATAGACAAACCTTGGCCACTTGTCGGAGTTGGCAAGCAGCAGCCAACAGCTGGTCCAGCGGGTTAATTAGCTCTGCTCTCTGCTCCCGTCCAGCCTTTACTGGCAAAGGCAGAGGCAAGTGGCTCTGGCCCGCTTTTCTCTTTCTATTAACAAAGCCCAGTGCCATCGGATTACCTTGGCCTCAAGCCAGGCCTGCATGCCCTTTGCCTGCCTGTGAGTTGCCATGGAGATGGTGATGCGCCTTTTGCCAATGAAGCAGCTGGCGGATGGGTAGCAGATTACCTGCCAAGCAGATTTACTGGCTCCAAAGTGCCGACCTCTCTTGAACAAGTGAAAAGGGTGGGGGTGGGATTTGTTTTCCACACTCAGGAAATAAGGAGGGAGAATTTTCCACACCTTCTACCCCGTTGGTTCCTTTTTTTTATTTTTAATTTTCAAACACAACATGAGTATTCGTCATCCAGCCAGATGCCCATCTGCTAAGTGCATAGGCCTATCTGGTATATTTTCTGAAGACAGTCAATAAACAATTTAGTCTTTGTCTTTGCTGTAACACACATGCCACCGCCCTCAGCATCCTGGGTCAGGATGCATTGCTTTTTCAGGGATGACAGCTCTCAGGCAGCAGAAGCAATTACCATCAGACAGGAAAGCAGTGCCCACGGCAATCAAAGGGTGACAACTTGATGGAAAATGTAGGGTGGTGGTGGTGGCTCTTTCCAAGGAGGATATACCCAGGAAGTCTTGGTTCCTGAACTTTGGGATGTCCTTTTGCATTTCAAATGCCCTTGAGCACCAACTGTATGCAGTTTTAGCTTTTAAAGCATCAATCAAGCACTGGTTATCCATTATCCATGTACCCCCAGTACTTGGACTGTTCAGTCTAGGTTTGACTTTCAAACACAGACCTACTATTGAGGAGGCAGGAAACCCAAACACAGAGGAAAGAGCGAAGTGAGTGGTGAGTGTGTAGCATAGCATGAATGGGAGAGCTGGGTCTGGGAGAGAGAGTCAGAAGTAAACTGGCACATGTCTGTGCTTCTCTCTGTCTTCCATGGTGTGCTGGAGGGATATATTCCCCGGGCAATGGGGCACTAGCAAAGGTTGAATGTCATCAAATATCAGAGAAAGGCAAAACAAAACCGCAGTGAGCTCTCTGCTCACCCCAGTGAGGAATGGCCGTTATGAAAAACACTAAAGATAACAACTGCTGGATGGAGAGAAAAGGGAACCCTTTCACACTGCTGGTGGGAATGCAAATTACCATAGCCATATGGAAAACAGTATGGAGGTTCCACAGAAAAAATTAAAAATAGAACCACCATATGATCTAGCAATACTAGTTCTGGGGATGTATCTGAAGGAAATTAAATCAGTATGTTGAAAAGATGTGTATAGTTCCATGCTTCTTTCAGCACTATTCACAATAGTTGAGAAATGGAAACAACATAAGTGTCCATCAACTGATGAGTAGACCAAGATAGTGTGATACACATGTATGATGAAACATTATTCAGCTGTAAGGAAGATGATTCCCTGTCATTTGTGACAATATGGATGGACCATGGGAGTCATAATATTAACTGAACTAAACCAGACATCATATCTGGTCTCTCATAGGTAGACTCTAAGAGTTGATCTCATAGAAACGTAGGATATAATGTTGGCTGCTACAGGCTTGGGAGAGTGGGGAGGGGATGAATTGGAAGGTTGCTCTAACTGTAAAAGGATTACACTTTAATAAAATCTAAATGTCCATTGGAGTGAGTACAGATGGCAATTAGCAACTGTATATTTCAAAAAGCCATAAGTAGGATTTGGTCGATTTTCATCATGAGAAGTGATAATTGTTCAAAGAATTAGACATGTTCACCCCCATTTACGAATTATAGACTGCAAATCTGTGTCAAACATCACATAATACTTGTACTGGGCAGTTTTAGCTGTCAATCTGACACAACAGATTCTTTTACAAAAGCAGTCTGAACTGAAGGATTCCTCAGGACAGATAGATTCATCTATGAGCATGCACGTCATGTAGGGGATTATCTTGCTTGTTAATTGATATAGGAGCAACCATTCCCTTGTGGGAGGTGCCATTCCCTGGTGAGGTGGTCCTATGCTGTGTAAGAAAGTTAGCTAAACATGGGTCTAGAAAGGAGTCACCAAACAGTGCTCACCCATGGTTTCTGCTGTGCTTCCTTAGGTGTGAGTGGGCCCCCTTTTTAGAATGCAGTGTGGAATAGCAAATAGGCCTGTCTTGAGTTCCTGTCCTGACTTCCCTCATGGATGGTCTGTGACCTACAAGAATAAACAAAATAAATTATTTTCTACCCTCAGTTACATCAGGTCAGAATGTTTTGCCATAGCTTCATTAAAGCAGCTAGAATGGTACCTTATTAAAATGTATAGTTTAAAACAATATTTGAGTTAAAATAAATTAAAATCTTTTAAAAGTCATGTGATTCCATATATTTCAGTCTTAAATACTTTAACACACTGCTTCCCAATGTAAAGTGAAGTCTATGTGAAGTGGGTTATATTTATAGATTGTATAAAATTCATGCACTAAGGCAAGGGGTTATTTAGCATTGTCACAAAAGCATCAAATAGCTAATAACATTGGGCTTTGTGGCCATGAAGCTTGTGCCATGAGCACTTTTGTCATTGTTGAATGAAAATGCTCACAGACAATGCATGAACAAATGACTGGGTTGTATTCCAATACATCTTTATTAAAGCTCTATAGACAGCCAGGCAGACTATATCGCTTTATATAGCAGACTGGAGGCAGTAGTATCCTTACCCCTACCCCAAGGTAAATTATATAAGGCAGGTGTTTTTGGTTGTTAAAATAATACAGTTAAGATGAATTGTGGAATTCACTGTAAAGAGATGCTATGGTCCAAGAGCACAAATTCAGATCTAAACCAAATCTTAGAATTCATCTGGTCCAGGGAGTCCAAAGCTAAACTGATTGACAGAAGACAGGCAACTAGAAAAGGGTAAGGAAATGGTGCTGTGGGGCTTACATTCAATATCTCTTAGGAAAGACATGATGAAGTCATCAACAACTTACCTTTCTGTCTGATAAAAATCAGTGAATGCTCTTGGTTGAAGTTACATACAAGTTGGAATTGATGCTCTTTCTAACTCCCCTGTGGCAGTCTATGTGATCCCATGGGACATCTTCAAGGATTTAGTTCTGGTGGGAATACTTGTAAAAAATCCCTGTAGCCACATTTAAATGTGAGCATGCTCACCATTTTCCCCTACCCACCCACCCACCTGAAGGTAAGCAATACAGATTAATGGATGAAGACACAAACAATCACAGCATCCACAGGTTAATAACTCCTCTTAGCTGGAACACTGATACAATAAGACAAATTAATGAGTATTTTTGTGAGTTAGAATGCAAGGTCTGATCTGATGAATAAATAATATTAACCATTTTCAAATAAATTCAGTAGAAATAAATCATTGTCTATAAAGCCCCTCAAAAGTCATGCCAGAATAAAAGCCCATTCTAGCCCTCTCTAGGGTCCTACAATTGCTGACTCATCATTCTAGGAGATAGCCTGGACCTCATTTTACTCCGTTTCAAAAACAGGGTAAACAATAGAACCTACTCCTCAGCACAATTGGGAAGATAAAGTGAGATGATGTTTTTGAAGAGTATAAAGAGTGCCTAAGCTGTGGTGGGTATTTTCCTTGAAAAATGTGGGCTAAGTTCCAAGACTTGAGGTGACCTACTCAAAGTCACAATGCCTTTTGGAGAGCTTTTCCGTGTAGAGAATTAGATAATCATTGTGAATTTAATTCTAAGACACCTCTTTTGTATTCATATCAAGTGAAAGAATAAAATGTCTTCTTCAGGATGAGCATGTTTACAGAATTCACCAAAGACCATCAGTATTCTAAATGCTGCATAATTGTATTCCACTGGTCCACAGAACCATTACAGGGGGTTTGGGGGGATACTGTTATTAGCCCTAGTGTCGTCAGACAAAAGCAGTATATGGAAATTAACTGAGGAGAGAATATTGTTACTTATCTTGAACTGATCAGTACACATTGAGTACTTATATAAAATCTCACAAAGTACCCACAAATACATGCAGTTATCATGTGTTAATTTAAAGTTTTAAAAGACCTAAAATGTGAATTACAAGATGACTCAGCAGGTAAAGGTGTCTGTTGTCAGCTTGACAACCTTAGTTCAATCATTGGGCCCATGTGGTTGAAGGAAAAAAAATCTCAAAAAAAATGTCTTCTGAAATCTGTGTATAAATAAATGTCAATATTTTTATAGCCTATTGAAGCTATAGAGTTTATAAGAACTTAATGCAATATACTAAATGTGTGCCTGCGATGATGCTGGTGTGAACAAACCCACTGCACCATCAGTCACAGAGTAAAACTTGACAGTGGTCATGAACAACTTTTTTATTGCTTTATAATAGTGTCAATAAACATTCTCATGATAACTTAGTAGTAAGTGGCAGAGTCAAGTTTTGCCCATGAGTATTTTACTGAGCTGTCTATCACTGTTACTGAGTTCAGTTAGAAGAACTGCAGGAAATAGCAAGGAAAATAAAACATGTACACACAAGTATGTCACATCTCCACAGACCTGAGAGTGTAGGGACATGAACCCACATCCCTAGCCAGAATCCTCGGAGTATGAGATGTGTCTCATTCCACAAGGCTGTCCAGTTGCCAGACAAATTCTCCACCTATCATTTCAATGAAGGCTTAAATACTGCTTTTCATGTCTCCAGAGAACTTTCCTTTCCCTGCCATGCATTCTTAGTGCTCCTGCATCATAACTTCTGCTATCACATCTGCATCACAACATCAGTCTCCTGGGATTAAAGTATTTCTATCTTATTTGTGAGCTCTGAAGTGTGTGGGCTTCACTGGGTCCACTTTTATAGTCTCTGGATCCTAGCAATGCACCTGGGAAAGCATGCACATCTGGTGAGTCAAATCCACAAAGAAATGTATGAGAGGTTTGTAGTGAGAGGAAGTTTAGAACTCATGAAAGGAAAGGAGGGGAGAGGAGATACTCTGAGTTATGAAATGGCCTCTTTGGTAGCCTAGGGAAGCTATTGTAAGACTCCCATTGCAGCTGGATGTTAAACTGGAAGCTAATGTGAACTTAGGTTCTGCTAAGAATAACACCTATGAGATAGCAATGTTTGAAATAAGCCTGTCTCTGGAAAGGTTCCTAAGCCTTGTAATTTTACTTTTATAGTCATGGCCCCAGAGTGTTTGACTTTTCAAATCCTCTTGCTGAGATTCAAGGGTCTGTTTACAAAAGCTAGATCTTAAACATGTTCCTCTGTGAGGTCCAAGTGGGATTTGTACTCTGAACAAATGGGTCCCCTGGAGCCACATTGCATGCTGTTCTTGTAGCCTTCTCTATTTGATGGAATAAGAAGAGAAAGGAAAACAATATCATATAGAGTTGAACATAAATGTCTCTCGGGGAACAAAAACATCAAACAGCAAAAGTAGCAAAAAGAGCAGTTGTAATAGTAGCCCGAAGCAGTTGTCATCCAAGACGCAAGTGCACAGGAGGGTGTGGTAGAAAAAACTAGCTTAGTCCTAGAAGACGAATAGGGCATTTTAAGGATGACATTATACTGGGTAGACAGGAGCCAGAAACACTGAAATAGGGTTGGAAAACAAAGAAGCATGAAACAGTAAGGATCCAGGAAGGGCTACCAGGGTGCCACATCTATTGGATTCTATTGTCCTCTGAATAAGACATTTAGGTCTAGAACAGAGCCCAAACAGGAAACATGCAGTAAAGTAGCCTTATGTATCAACTTGACTAGACAAAAGCACCTTTCCAGGATTTCATTCCCAGAATATTTCTGGTTTGTGCAAATTCCAACTGAGAAATCCCCCTGGTTGTGCTTACTGTGGTTCACTACTCTCTACTTGCAAGGTGTCTGGGCACCCACTGCTCTGTGTAGCAGAGCTGCTTGTCTGACCACCAGGGACGTTCTATTATACAATATTCGAAGCCTAGACTACGACACCTACTTACATATTCATACAAATCAACCTAATGATCAAGTCCATGTAACAAATGGAAGATTTGAGATGCCTAGGATCTTTTTATCACCAATTGCATAGTTTAAGGCAGAAACTCTAGATTCCTTTTCTGTTTTCTTGTTTTCTCCTTACCTCTTCAGAGCCTATATACCTCAAACACAAATGTTTCTCCTTAATTCCTAGAGCCATTGGCTTATAGATCTCTTTCGTGTTTGCTTTCAATGTCTCACTTCTTTTGACACATATTTTCTGCATAAATCACAAAGCAATTCCTCACAGCTTTCCTTTAGACACATTTCCTCTTGTTGTTTTAATATTGTGTAACAAATTTTAAATGTTCAATTCTTTGCTTTGCTCATGTCTTTCTGTTTGCTTATTCTAGCAGGATGTTGCAGTGTCTGGGACAGCAAACATCAGGAAAGTATTTATTGCTTGAGAGTCTAGTTTCCTACTTACCAACATGTGTTGAACTAGAGTTGTTCTGAGATCATAATGGATGTGCACATGGGGAGGGGAAATATCTGAGACCTGGGAGGAAAAAGTGCTATTCCACCAACCCCAGAAGGAATGCATACAGACTGAGGTACAGCTTCACTCCTGGCCAATGCTTTTTCTATTATTACTATAGCTTTTGCAGTGGATCAGTTAAGGGTGGATAACTTGTTCTCTAGACTTACTCTGTGGCTTCTGCTTTGTTGAATAAATTCAAGGAACATTTTGATCAAAGAACTTGTCACCAGCGATCTAGCTCTGATAATACCCATTATTAACCTAAGAAAACTATTTATGTTCCAAGACAGCTCCTAGAGTCAAGCTATATATTTCTTGGTGTAAAAGCTTTCAGAAGTGGTTGGTGGGCTCTGCTAGGCCTTCACAAAGCTGCCAGCAAACCTTCAACTACTTTCTCTGGCAACTTTGCTGCCCCTTTCTCCATATCTCTCCTAACACAGCAAGGAGAAATGGAAGAGTCAATACTTAGGAATCCAAGCCAGCAGACCATATGGAAATATTTGGAGATTAGAACCAACACATGTGCTGGACTCATCCTGGGTGAGGCATTTATATCCCCCTACATTAAAGAGGAAATTGCCTGCGGTGACTCACTTTAGAGCAAGCAAACATGGCCTGAGTCAAACTAGCCTCACCTCCATCACTTTCTCAAAGTGGAAAGCTGTGAGTATTCCTCACTGTTTAAGTAAGGAGCACATATAAGGTACCATATATCCTAAGATAGCTGCTCTTGATGGACTGAGAAGAGAGGACACCTTACATCAATACAGAACAAGGTAGCAAACTCCCAACACTGCCACTATCACGGTAGATCACCTACTGTGAATAAAATGCCCCTCACTTTTATTTTCTTAATTTTAATTACAACCCTATGAAGAAGACATTGCAATTCTGTTACAAACAAGAAATCCAGTGATCATCAGAATAAAGAATCTACATGAAGCCAAGCATCATGGATTATGTCTATAATTCTAGTATCTGGAAAACTGAGGCAGAGTGTCATTGTCATGAGTTTGAGACCAGCCTTGATTACATGGAAAGTTTCAAACCACCCTGGGTTTCATAGAGAGTACTTATTTCACAATAAAAAACCTAAAGAATAGAACTGAAGGATATTAGGAGGAGGAGGAAGAAGAGGAGGAGAAGGTTGTTCAAAACAAGCAGTCAGAGAGTCAGAGTCACATGTAAACTCTGATACAAAGTCCACAGTCTTTCTGTCCTGTTAAAGATGCAGTCATCAGCCCATGACCAAGAAGAATGATTGGAAGCAGAAGCATGCAGATAATAAGAAGCAGTAAGGATTTGAGATTGCCCCATTGTGAAGCTGTTCAATGATTTTCTATAAGGCTATTGTCTTTTTATCTACTGCTGGGTCCTGAACACCAGTCTTTGGAAGGGAGAAGCCTGGGTAGATGGATAAAAATGAATGTGAATAAAGGCAATCTAGACCTCTTAGAGTTAGACTGGTATGTGTGTTCTAACTCTGTCTTTGCTGATATGAGGACACTATGGGAGATGCAGATACCTTTCTTCATGGCACTAAACATACTTACCTGTCTTAAAATGCTGAAAAGCTAATGAAGGAACCAGGGAAACAGTACCGGTTGGATCAGCTACTGCCCTATGTTGATCAGGGGGAGCCAGGAGAAAGTGACATCTGTAATTTGTCATACAATACTGGAACCTTTCAAAGTTTGCAAAAATTTAGTAATCCCGATGAAAGACTCCATTTTGTAGTTCAAGAACTGTGTATTTCAAACATTGTCATAAAGCCCCACAGTGTATGCTCTGAATTCAAACAAGATAAAAGTAGTCTATCTAGCTGGAAAACCAAGTCAGTATAACATAGGAGTTTTTCAACTCAAATTCCCACCCAGTGTGGACGAAAACAGCATCCAAAACTATTGAAAGGAGAGAAAAACATCTGAAAACTCTCACCATAATCTCTCTTCTTACAAAGCTACAAACTTGTTCTCTTCTTTCTTCTTTCTTCCTCTTCCTTTTTTTTGTCATCTTCTCTCCTCCATATTCATCTTCCTCCTTCTCCATTGTCTTCTTCTTACAAGTTTGTAAGATGACAAAAACATCCCTTCGACTGTTGGGAACAGATTGTCCCTTTGGCCTCAGTAGAAGAGAGTGAAGAGCTGACAGACGAGTAACATGTCTGAAGCACAGATATATTTTGATTTCAGCTTCAGTAGTTTGAATGGGATGACAGAGGCTTTTTATAGAAGTTTTGTTTTGGCCCTTTACTTTCACAAATCTGTCTTCAATCAAGAGGAATCCTGTTTCCTGCAGGGTGATATATCCACAAGAAATAGTGGTATGTTTTAGCTAGATCTGAGCTTCACAGCATCCTGAATTCATGGATTTTTAGGAAGATGCGCCATTGGGTGAAGAGCCTGGTCATCTGAAGATAGAAGACAGGTCTCCTCACCTGTTCAAAAGCTGACTTTTGCCATTTCAGAGCATAGTAAGGTGTTGTAGGTTCTTTTCATGTCTCCTTCACCCAGAACCATGACATTATCGTCAGCATAGTGGTCTTTAGCTTAGAAACAGTTGTGATTTAAAGAATTTCTGGAATAAGGTGGCAACAAACATGACTGAGCAAGTATCTGTGGAGTAGAATGTCAAATCCTTTAGTCTAGCTGGGCTGTATACTAGATTTATTTTAGTTTTTTTGAGGAATATCCATAATTATTCCCAGAGTTGCTGCACCAGTTTGCATTCCCAGAAACAGTCAATGAGGGCTCCTTTCTCCACAATCTTCCCGGAATTTGCTGTCAGCTGTTTAGCTTATCTTAGCCATTGTGACTGGATACGAGGAAATCTCAGAGTTGTTTTAACTTTTATTTCCCTAATTATTAAGGATGATGAACACTTTTGGCATGATTCCTTAGCCATTTTTATTTCTTCTATTGGGAACTTCTATTGAGATTCCTAGCCCATTTTTAACTGGGTCATTTGTTCCCTTTACTAATTTTTTTCTGAGTTATTTCTATATTCTGAATATTAACCTTCTGTCTGATATATCACTGGTATCTCTACAGTAAATGGAGACTGTAGCTAGAGTTTTCCTGCCTTGCCCACAGTCAGGACAAATCTTTGTCACCCGCCAGTCCCATAGCTGCTCAGACCCAACCAAGTAAACCCAGAGACTTATATTGCATACAAACTGTATGGCCGTGGCAGGCTTCTTGCTAACTGTTCTTATAGCTTAAATTAATCCATTTCCATAAATCTATACCTTGCCACGTGGCTGGTGGCTTACCGGCATCCTCATATGCTGCTGGTCATGGCGGCGGCTTCAGCCTTCTGCTTCCCAGTATTCTCCTCTCTCCTTGTCAGGAGACTATTACAGAAAAACCACAACTGGACACAATGCAATGATCAATGGATTGTAGGGAACAAAGATCCCATGGTTACACTATAGCATAGCTCCTACATCTATAGCTCAGGGAATATCATAGAAGAGGGGGCAGAAAGACTATAAAAGACAGAATACCAGAAAGTTGTGAAATAGTCTTTCTTAGACATGGCTGCATAAACAAGACTGGAACAATGGAATTATCAATTGAAGTGTTAACATGGAAATTTTCAAGGGTTCCTGCCCCTTGACAAAGAACTACTGTAGACAGAGTTTTCCTGTCCAGGGAACCACTTTCAAATTACCACACTGAGGTTTATATTAGTTATAAATGCTCAGCCAATAGCTTAGGCATACTACTAGCTAACTCTTACATTTTAATTAAACCATATTTCTATCTATGCTTTGCCATGTGGCTCATGGCTTGTTATCTCATTTTCTGCATGCCCTATTTCCCCAGCACCTGGCTGGCATCTTCCTCTCTTGACTCTGTGACTCTGTCCTTCTTTCTCCCAGCATCCTCCATTTAATTACCCCACCTATACTTTTTGCCTGGCTATGGGCCAGCTTTTATTAGCCAATGAGAGTAATGCATATTCATAGTGTACAAAAGTATTATTCCACAACATTTCCCCTTTTGTCTAATTAAAAAGGAAGGTTTTAACTTTAACATAGCAAAATTATATATAACAAAATTAGTTACTAAGAATTACAAATACAATATCCGGTCCATTTGTACTTGGCAAAATTAGAGAAAATACTCTATTGTCTATCTTATCTTGTTGAGTCTAATAACATCTAATTTATCTTTTATTATAACTAAGAAAATATGTAACTATGACTATCTAGTCTTTCACTCTGTCAAAGACCCCAGAAGGGAGAAATGTTATGTAATTACAGGGACATCAAGTTGCCCGTACAGTCACCTAAAATTCTTTTGTAATATTAGGGCATCCAACTTTGACCCATAGGCCTAATATATTTGACAGACTTTTCTCAGAAGCAGGGTGTTTTAAAGGTGTGTCCTACCTTGTCTTGGCAAAATTTGATAGTCACTTTCTTTTGTGTCCTGCTGGTCCAGTATGGACAGTAACTGTCAGTAATTGAGGCAAGGGCAATCTCTTTGCCCATGTGGCTAGCTTTTACCATAAAGAAAACAAACTCCATATGCAGTTTCTGTGATACCCATCATCTTCTTTGAAGTAATTGGTGCTGCCAGGAGTAGACATGTCTCACTGTCATGAAAAACCTTAGGTTGTTAAGCATATTAAATGTCATAATCTGTACTTTTTTTGAAGTTTTTAAAGACAATCTATCTATCTTAACATATCTGTGTATGACCTTCAAAACATAACTAGTATGACTATAAGTTTGACTATTATAGATGACTATTAATCTTATATTGTATATTATATTTTAAATGAGCTGTACAATACCCCAAACAAGAGTAGAAACATACATATAGCATAACAGAAAATTAAAGAAAACTTTAAATTTGTATCAGTAAACTAAAATCTATACTAATGTAAAATATTTTGAAATTAACAGTTGTTTTTTGGGGTTAAAGTAGACTCAATAATCTACCATTTTATCCTATTATTTTTATATCCTATACCCTTTTTCCCTTAGAAAGAGATCTTTGAATTTAACACTTTTGTTTAGCATTTTTTTATGACTACAACCAATAAAAATTTGTAACCAATCCCCCTAAACAATAACAAATATCCACAATTTATTTTTTGGGTGATATGGGCATCATTCTCTAGAGTACTTCCTGTTGTTTTGGGGGCACTGTTATCTTTGAGGTTCCCTGAGAAAATCTAGGACAATGGTTAAGTCTTGGCTGGAGTAGTCTATGGGATTGGACCATCTTAGCCAGCCACTTTGAGGCTATTCTGGATGCAGAACTCAGAAACTGTAACAGAGGTGCTCTGAGATATTCAATCATCTGGGCCATCTGCTCCCATCAGATATTTTTCAAGGGGTTCTCCTCGATCACACTTGATTTTTCTTAACCCAGGATAAATCCATAGCCTTTCACTTCTCATTGAAACAAAAGCATAACCTCTCCTCCAATGTAGCATATCTTTTGACTTAAAATTTGACACTAAGATATTTTTTAAAAATATATAGATTGGTTTAATCTAGCAGTTTCCATAATCCAAGGTCTCTTAGCAGCCAGAAGTTTTAAAGACAACCCAATAACATACAGAATCTAGACTCTCTGTGTATTTTCTATCTTTACATGGCTTATATTTTTCATTACTTTATTTCTTTTTAAAAGACTTTACTATTTTATTCTTAAACTATTTTTATATACTCTTTTTCTTTTCTCTCCCAAGCCTGTGTATATTTTTGAATACACTGTAACTCATTTAGAGGTTCTTTTCCATCTGAATCTGTTCTTACTGTGTATCTGTAGCCTTTTCAGTCTGCATGAACAAAACTCCAAATCTGTCATGCAGCAAACTGGAACTCACAGGCAGCAGCTGAGAACCATCTCTCTGTATTGTAGCCCATGTGAGAGACTGCAGGAACCCACCACACCATGCTGCTTATAACACATGACAGTTGATGGCCAGCTCCATCTTGTGGGCAGTTGTCAAGAGAGGCTTCTCTGCATTGCCGCTGGCATGAGTGACTTGGAAGCCCAGCGTGGCTCTGTTTCTGAGCCTTTAGAACCTTTGAAAGCTTTCTCTGTTCTTATGTGGATCCACACCAGATGGTGGGTGCCATATGTAGGTGAAGATTTCCTGTCCTGCGAGACACTTCTGAATTACCACACTTAGGCTTATATTAGTTAAAAATACTTGACTGATAGCTCAGACTTGTTACTAGCTAACTCATACATTTAAATCAACCCATATTTCTATATATGCTTTTCCATGTGGCTCATAGGTTGTTACCTCATTTTCTACACATTTTTCTTCCTTGGTGGCTTACTGGCATCTTCCTCTTTCTACTCTCTGATTCTATCCTTTTTTATTCCCAGCATCTTCCATTTGATCACCCCACCTAACTTTTTGCCTGGTTATTGACCAATCAGCTTTTATAAGCCAATGAGAGTAATACATATTCACAGTATACAGAAGGGTTCTTCCACAGCAAAGTACAAGCAACTAATGACTGCTGAGAGAAGAAGAATTAGGCTTCCACAAGGATGAGCCCCTTGTTTGGTTATCCAATACAAAGAGGTCATCTGTGACCCATATATACACTAACAGTAAAAAATGGACTCAGAAGGTTGTATTTATATGTTTGTCCATATATACATATGTGTCTGTAACAATAATAGTAATAAAAGAAATTATCAATTTGAGAGTGAAGGGACATTGGAAATTCTGGAGAGAGGAAAGGGAAGGGGGGATTTATGGAAGTATACTTTAATTAAAAGTGTAAAATACCTTCTGAAGTCATTATTTTAAGAATTTTTTTCTTACATTTCTTATCTTACTTACTGCTACTTGACAACACTGTCCAGCTTCTTCCTTTCTTCTTTGGTCACTGCTGAGATAGAGGTGTATATTTTTTTGTGTTCATATCTCCTCCACTGTCTGGCTTTTACTTTATAGTAAGAAAAGTTCTCTAAGTATTTTTCCAAAGTGATTTTGATTTCCCCAAATGTCCTGTGAGATAGGTAGGTCACAAATTTTACCAAATGAGGCTGGGACAATGATTTAAGGGGCAGTGTTTCCCCCCTCATAATTAATTATTTTCTAAGTAAACAGTTCACTTATGCCTTCCCTGTCTGTGTTTTTTTTTATTATTATTTTTTATTTTTACCTGAAGCCTCTGTCATCATATGGATATCATCTGTTTATTTCAGGGGATCTACCCTAACATAATGTCATGATCAGAGACTTTAATGAATTTTACTCCATTGTCTTTACTATAAGTCTAGTTATATATAATAAAACAAAAACTCAAAAACTTCTTCCATTGGGAGCCAACACTTACAAACTCTTGTGAGAAGTTGGATAGAAATTTCACTTTTTTGTGATAATAACTCAGCAGTTCAACTGAGAGTGATAATTCACAGTTGTTGTAGTCACAGCTATCTGGAAGAACATTTGTCAACTGGCTAAAAGAAGGGTGGGATGATGGATCACTCCATCCCCATATTCACATAGCTATTATTGGTTAACAGATCAGAGTTTAGTCCACCAAAAATCAGCCCATTATTCTGAGTTAAACAGGAGTATACTATTGTAAAGGCAAGATTTCTGCCTGGTTTTGTTTTGATTCTTTGTTTATGGAATAATGTTACAACAGACTTTTCTCTATTTATACCAATTTGGCCTAACCTTTCAATCATCCCAGATCTACACTTCAAATGCTGATTATTGGTGTGTGTCCCAGTGGTTGCCTAATACCTTTCATACTGTCTGTCTACACACACACACACATACACACACACACACACACACACACACACACCTTGCCCATACACAAGTCATTTTATAAAAATATTTTATCCATATTTTTAAAATGTATAATTTATGTCTTCAATTTTTAAAACATCTGGAATATGTTTTCAATACAACATGAGTTTTGATATTCAGTTTCTTCAAATATAGAATGCTCATTACCGTCACTTTGTTTTTGAAAAGTCCATTTCTCCAATACTTTGTCACATTATCTCAACAATATTGTTATGTTCATGGATACATTTCTGAGTAGAATATTCAGTTCTAGCTACCAATGTCACATATTTTTTCTTTTGTTTTTCTCTCATACATTACACCATGACCAAAGTTTCTTCTCCCTCCACTCCTATAATTCTTTACACCCTACTTACCTCTCCCAAAGATCCACTACTCTTCTTCTTCCTTTCAAAAAAATAAAAGAGCAGGCCTCCTAGGGATATCCATCAAACATGACCTAATAAGATACAATAAGACTAGGCACAAAACCTGATATCAAGGATGAACAAAGCAAATCAGTAGGAGGAAAAGGTTACCAAGCATCAGCAAAAGAGACACACCCCCAACTCCCACTGTTGAGAACAAGAACACCAAGCTACACATTCAGGTATATGCAGAGAACATAGCTCAGACCCACACAGGGTATGTATTTGTTGCATCAACCTGTGTAAGGCCCTATGAGCCCTGCTTATCTCTGTGGGCTGTGTTCTCATGGTGTCCTCTACTCCTCTGGTTCCCACAAGTCTTTCTCCACCTCTTATGTGAGGTTACCTTGACTCTGCCAAAGGTTTGGCTGTGGGCCTCTGTATCTGCTCCCATCAGTTTGCTGGATGATGCCCCTTTGATGACAATTGGACTAGGCACCTATCTATGAATACAGTAGAATATTATTAGGAAAATTTAAAATATATAAAGAATTCAAGAAACTAGGTTTCAACAAACCAAATAACCCAGTTAGAAAAAGACCTAAAGAGAGATGTCTCAATAGAGGAATCCCAAATGGCTAAGAAACACTTTAAGAGATGTACAACACCTTTAGCCATCAGGGCAATGCAAATCAAAGCTACTTTGAGATTCTATTTTATACCTGTCCGAATGGCTAAGATCAAAAAACACAAGTGACAGCTCATGCTGGTGAGGACATAGAACTCTATTGCTGGTGTGAATGCAAATTTGCCCAGTCTCTTTGGAAATCAATATAGTAGTTTCTCAGAAAATTGGAAATTGACCTACTTCAAGACCTTTACAACCCTTGGGCATATATCCAAAGGATGCTCTGCCACTTGCTTAACTATGTTCTTAGCAGATTTATTTGTAATAGTCAGAAGCTTGAAACAACCCACATATCCTTCAAGTGAAGAATGGACAAATAAAATGTGGTACATTTACACAATAGAGTATTACTCAGCTGTTAAAAACAATGATGTCATCAAATTTGAAGGCAAATGGATGGAACTGAAAAAAAAATCAACCTGAGTGAGGTACCCCAAACCCAGAAATATAAGCATGGTATGCACTCACTTATAAGTGGACATTAGCTGTTAAGTAAAGGATAATAATCATGGTAAAATCCACAGACCAGAGAGACTAAGTAACAAGGATGGCTCAGGGGGGTATTTGTGGATCTCTCCAGGAAAGGAAAATAGAATAGATTTTGCAGGTGGACTGGGGACAGGTGGGGATAGCAAAAGGAAGGAATCAGGGAAAGGGTGGAAGTGATAGAGGGAGAGAGTACTCAGATTGGAATTCCAGTACAATTGGAATTGGGGCACATTTGAGGGTGATACAGAAACCCAGTGCAGGGGGAAATCCTTGGAATCTATGAGGGTGACTCTATTAAAATCTCTTAGTAATGGAGGATACAGCGCCCAAACTAGTCATCACCTATAACCAGGAAAGGCTCCTAGCAATGGAGCTGGGACATCAATCCAGCCACAAAACCTTGAACTTATTATCTGTCCTGCCTGCAAGATGTGCTGGGGTAGTGGCAGCACAGAGCTTGTGGCCAATCAACGATTGGTCCAACTTGATGTCCATGCCACAAGAGGGAGCCCATACCTGACACTACCTGGATGGCCAGGGACCAGAGGCAGGACAGCCCTGAGACCCTGGATAGAACCAAACAAAACTGAACAAAAAATACACATTTTAATTAGTATATCTTTTTTTTTTTTTTTTTTGGTTTTTTCGAGACAGGGTTTCTCTGTGTAGCTTTGCGCCTTTCCTGGAGCTCACTTGGTAGCCCAGGCTGGCCTCGAACTCACAGAGATCTGCCTGCCTCTGCCTCCCGAGTGCTGGGATTAAAGGCGTGCGCCACCAATGCCCGACTAATGAGTATATCTTGTAAGTCTTGACATATGCTAGAATCCTTCTGACAACACACCAGGATGACTCTAACTTTCCACACTCTTTCGTCCATTCATAGGGAATGTTAGGGTGATTGCCCCTCGTTCCCACCGAATAATCTTCTTTCTATTGGTTAGCAAATTAATTTCAATAAATTTTTATCTCTGGTCTTAATTAAGACTCGCCACATAAACCAACACAACAGGTTCCCAAGATTAAGTCTGGACCATGATTCTATCAGCCACAGCACTAAGGAGACAAAGCTCACCTGGGTGAGATTTCAACTCACATCCATAGCCTGCCCATCCTCTAGGAGCTGAACTTGGCAGACCATGGCATGCACCCCATGAAAGGAAAGCTCAGGTGTTCAGCTGCAGTTCTGAATTAGTTCATTTTGATGTCGCTATTCGCACACTCTCCAGTCTCACCGAGCTCATCTCACCTTCCTCCTTTGGCTGTGACCTTGCTTTTGTTACTGAGAAAAGGGGAGCAATTAGAAAAGGATTTCCAGTTCTTTCAACAGCACATTTATCACCTTAGCACTGTCTAAGTGCGTTATTTTCCTTCTGTTAAAATGGGAGAGCTGTCCTTGTACCAGTGCAGATCAATTCTTAGATTTAGGGACTGTGTTTTATGCTGTGTCAACTACACAAAGCCTTTCTGGATTCATTTATTTCTTCTTTATTGTGTCTTTATTTTCCCCTCATTCACATTAGACTACAAACAGGCTGTTACATTTTCCCAATGAAAATAAATAACAAGCAAAAAAAAAATCATCATTTAGAACATGTTTGAAGGAAGTCAGTCTTGGTGTTTTGTTTTGTTGATTTGTTTTTACCTATGCTCGTCTCGATTGCAGACTCCTCGGAGTTGTTTATACATTTGGTTATCATTTCTGCTACTTTTTTCTTCCTCCCTCCCTCCCTCCCTCCCTCCCTCCCTCCCTCCCTTCCTTCCTTCCTCTGTCTGTCTTTTCTTTCTTTCTTTCTTTCTTTCTTTCTTTCTTTCTTTCTTTCTTTCTTTCTTTCTTTCTTTCTTTCTCCCTTTCTTTCCGTTCTTCTTTTTATAACTCCCAATTCTCCCCTTGGCTCCTGATAAGATCCTTCCAAGTTCTCCTGCAAAGGAACATCTTCCTATAGCCCCCTTAGCATTCCCTCTTCCCCTACTATTTATTGATTTCATTCACCTCCTTCCTTTCTATTTCTCACTCAGGTTGAATGCTCTTTTGGGTCAGGGAATGGGCTATGATGGTCTTTGACTTCTCAGCATGAAGATGCAAAGCACACAATGGGGTGTCAGTGTTCCTGGAACTGATGGATAGAAATCAAGAGTATACTTGAGGTGAGAACTGACTGGCACTGCCACAGCAATGAGGCCAAATTCAGGATGATTTACAAGAAGCAGTGAAGAGGGAAGATGTTTCAGTTACTACTGCAAGCATATTATGAAATTGCCTCATCTTGAATAAGATAACATGTCTCTAAGCAAGAAACATGTGTTACTTTCTGTTGGAAAAGAGCCATTTCTGGGTGGAGATTTGACAGAATTATATCCTGGATGCTATGTAGTCTGATGACCCCAATTCAATTTTCTTCAGATCTCACTTCATTTCAGTTCATCTTATGTGAAAACGATGGCTATAAATTAAATTATGTCCTACCTTGATATTCAAAGGAGAGGAAGACCATGAATTGTACTCTTAATATTTTTTGACCAAGTATTTTACAAATTGCCTGGTTGAAGAAAAAATAGTTAAATTGGTGTCCCATCATTTTATATTATTAGATAGTAACATAAATAAGATTATCTTAGTTGACTCTTTCTTAAGTTATATTTTTCTATTCTCCAATGTGACCACCATTATTTTTAGCTAATATTCTAGCTGTCTCTATTATGAGGGGAACAGATCTTTTATTAATCAAGGTGTCTATGTAGATAAAGATAGATGCCTACTGATAATGAAGCAAAGATGATGGAACTCAGAATAGAGACATAAGGAAAGAAGCCCACTTGTATCATACAGGACATACATACATGTCCACTTCCAGGTGGACAGCTTAGCACAGGTCTGGCTAGCATACACCCCACTGAACTCTTATGCCAGCCATGGTGCTGCTATTGAAAAATTGCATCATGACTCATCTTATCGTCTACAGTTAGACAACAATGGTAATGGGAAAAGCAGTCAATGAGGACTATAACAACACCAAGGACTGTGTATTATCTTCCTGTCTATGTTCATTGTTCTGCAGTGTGGAATAATTTCTACTTTCCTAAAGGATGGATTAAAATAAATATCAAATGATAGACACAGAATAGTTTTCATACTGCTGAAAGAAAATTTTATTAAGGGCTGGAGAGATAGCTTGGTGTACAAGAGCTTTTGCTGAGCAGAGCTTCAGCAAACATATAAGAAGTAGGCTATGTATATCCAGCTATAGCTAACCCCAGTGTGTGGGATCCAGAGATAAAAGAACTGCTGGGATTTGCTGGCTGCCAGTCTGGTTCCAAATCAGATCATATTTCAAAGGAATGGGTATAGAGTGATTGGGCAGGACACTTAGTGTCTTTCTCTAGTCTCCACATCTAACCTTCCACCACACACACACACACCTTAGTAAAATGGAGATGTGGATTCTTAATGAAGTGTTTGGGCCTTAAAAGGCTTAACATAAAGGGTAAGCAGCAAAGACGACAGCATTGACCAGACTAGACAGAATGGGATGCTTCATGGCAAGGCAACAGTTCTTCCCTGATGGCAGTTTTACCTCCAAGGGATACTAGGTATAGTGACCTGGACACATGTGGATGGCACTACTTGAATAAAGGGATACTAGTGGCTAAAAAGTTGAGATCGAGGATGCTTTTGAGTATTCTAAAGCACACCAAATAGTCTCCACAAGAAAGAATTTCCTGAACAAAAATATTAATCATGTTGAGTCTGAGAAACTCTTCTCACAAGGCAAACCCAAACAAAATTTTGACCTCATCACTGAGCTGTGAGGCTTGAGAAAAATTTTCTTGCCCATCTCTGCCTCAGTTTCCTTTGATGTAAAATGAAGAAACAAGATCTATCTTGCAGAGTTTTCCCAGTGTTGTCTTATACTTAGTAAATATCTGAGACACTTTTGTGTGACCTGGAGAATAATCCTGTAGTATTTGGGGATTATTTAACTCTGTCTCCTATGCTTGGACAAAGGTTCTTTACTTGTAACAATGCTCTCAGATGGTTAGTCATTTTGTTTTCTGATTTCTGTGACAGCCAAAAATTGTATTTAGATACTTTAATAGTTAGGTATTATTCTCTTACATTGTTTTTAAGGTACTTACTCACAATTTCAACTCACTCACTTGAAGGGTTTTGTCTGGAATGGTGCAGCAGAAGTCACATTACTCTTTCACACAGTAGCCCCTCAATGTCAGCAATTTACAGCATCTGAGAGTAGATAGGGATGCTTCCTGGACCACAGCCATAAACCAAGAATAATTATGACTATCTCACATGTATATTATGGTAATGTCTACCACGAACTAACCAAAGTTGCAGGATCTTGACTAATGTTTCCTAAGTGAAATTGTCTTATGGGTTGTTTCCTTTTGCTCTTATCCTTGTTTCAAATTCAAATTTAATATCAAAGATCAGAAAATGGTGGGGGAATAGCTTAAAAGAATGAATGAAGTCCATAGGATGTGTAGATTATCGCTGTTTCCGTCCATGATGTTTTTGTCTGGAAAAGGGAAAGCAGAATTGAGTACTCCTCAGTCCTTAATGCACAGTCTCTTAAGATCATCCATAGTTGATGCAAAGTTCAAAATTCTGAACCCAAATCACAAGGCCAAAGAAATGTAGATCAAAAAGACTATAAAGCCTAGATGTCCCTATGATGATGCTTAGACAAGAAAAACCTTTCATTCAGACATGGCAACATTTCTTAATAATTCTCAGCAAAAATGCCCATTTACTCCATGAAAGTAAAGAATAATATTGTATGCACTATCTGCATCTCAGCTCTAATCTACTCTGTTATCAGAGAGTTGATTTCTTCTTTGCAGCAAAATTCCTCTCTTTAACCTCATCATGTTTATATAAAATCTGTTTTATACATAGCCTTAGTTTATATAAAATCTGTTTTCAATTGCTTAGAGTTTGGGGTTTTTGCTATAGTAGGTCTAGTTTCTCTATGATCATTTGTTCACATCAGTTGGTGTTTTTTTTTTCTTGTGTTTTATGTCCAAATGGAACAATTGAATCACCAAGAAAGGATGTTGCTAATGTCACATAGTCAATGTTCCAAAGTTCCTATAGCATACAAATGACTCATAGCATAGCATAACATAGCATAGCACAGCACAGCAGAGCACACAAGTGATACATATCATAGCATACAAGTGATATATAGCATACAACTTCTGTCATCAGTTCCTGCTCCTCTGGCACCAGCTCTCCTCTTGAGATAGGATCCTATCCCAGGTAGTAGGCTAGTTATTCTTATGTTAAATCATGTTTTCCAGTCATATATTTTGAATATACACCTTCACAGGTACCCACTGATTTATTTACTCATGACTATTAAGTCCATAGAGTGCTGCAGAGACTTTACAGCCTGGAGACATGGTAACGGAAGAAGTTATCTCTTCTCTTAAGGAACCAGTAAGAGGCAATCTTTGGCATGAGGTACTTTCACTTCTCCAGTGGGAGAAGAAATCTCTAAGTCATGAAAACTTCAGTACATCCAGTTTTTAGGGTGAATACTATTGATATTTTTCCTTTTCAGGAGTAAGAAGTGGAAAGAAAAAAACCCTGCTAATATAACACAGGAGATTTTAAACTATTTTTAAATGAAGTTATAACTACATTTTAACAAATTTTCTAGAGCATCTAATGGTACACTAGTTTTTAAAAAGAGCCTAGAAACTCTCCAGTTCACCTACCAGATGTGTTAAGATACATGAGGAGGCGTGAATTCTTTGAGGTTTATAAACAAATGTGGGATATTTGTAGTATAAGAATTGGGTTTTAGTTACAGCAACAGATCACAAAGAGTCAAATGACACTTGTGCCCACAAACAACAAGTATGGAGTTCAACTAGAATAGACTGAGCCCCTCAAAACCACAAATGCAGGTAGTGGCAGGTTTAAGGTCACCCAGGCTAGTGCAGTGTTGATTCATGAGCACCAAGAGACACCACCTTTGCTAAGAAAAGTGATGCTGTGACAAGTAGGGAGACCAAAGACTAGTTGAAACCTCTTAAGGAACTTTTAAAATACAGTCTCATAAACCTATGCTCTCATTCTTCAGAAGGTGCCACAATTCAGTTCACAGCAGAAACTACTTAAGAAGAATACTCTTCTGTCACCATCGAAGGCAATCAATCAGAATCCATGTGACTTTCACAGGCTGTGCAGCTATGTCTAAAATGTCCTGACTCTCACAGAGCAAGCAAACACAATGGCAGAGACTGATAGGGCAAACTGGGACTCAGTGGCTTCACTCTGGAAGTCTTTTATTGAAGTTCATTGGGCATGAGAGGAAGTGAGTTGTGTATGAAGTGGGATAATGCGGACTGCTCGGATATGTCACTGCTTTGGGGTCTTGATTTCACATTTTTAAAGTAGGCAGAGAGCAAGAAGCCTTAGAAGGTCTAATCAGGATCCATGCAGTCCTGTGAGCCTCTCAGGCATGGCCCTAGGGTGGGGTTCTAAGTCCATCCCACCTCCATCGCCATTTTGCTGTCTGTGGCTAAATCACAGATCAATGGTGTGTCAGCTTAAGGGCCACTGTCACACTCTGTGCTTCTTTCCAGGAAGTCTTTTTCTGTTAAGAAGGCTCTCTTTCTTTTATCTCATTCTGACACATTTTGCCTATTAATTAAGAGAACTAAATCAGCCTCAGAAAGATAAGTATCACATTTACTGGAATTTTGGAGTCCTAGTCTTTACAGATACATAAGATTGTAAATGTACAGATGACAAGGAAATAGAGGCAAAGTCTCTGGAGAGGAATAAAAACCAGGAAAGGAGGAGGGAGAGGGTCAAGAACAGGGAAAGGAGTAGAACGTGGGGAAATAGGCTCAAAGTGCATTGTGTATTTGCATGAGGACAGCCTTATGTAATCTTATATAATGAAAAACCAACGATCTAATCTTCTTTGAGCCCCATGGCCCCTCTCATTTGCATAGTGCCTTAATTTGCTGCCTCAGTCCCTCATTAGACTTAGTGAGTCTTGGTATCTGACCTGTATGCCAAAACAGAGAAGGGTCTTTTAGGAAGAAAGGCAGAATATCTCTTAAAGGAAGTGCTTCACAAGACTCTCAATTTAAACAACTACAGGCTAGGAGTGAGCAGGAATCATTGCACATTAGGAGAATAAATTTTTCTATACAATGGTTCTATAAACAATTATTAAGTGCCTCTGCTATACCTAACACTGCACTAAGAACATTACATGTATTTATGTAATCAATTGGATTTAAAACTTTCAACACTGACTATGAATCTGAAAATATATCTATTTAATTTCTGATATGTTTTTTTCTTTCCAGCTGTGCAAGTAGAAAAAGTCTTGACTATGTAGCTTACAATGGCCCTGGATAAAAAAAAAATCCTCTATCAAGGTAGTATACCACTACAACCAACTCTAATTTTCTCCATAATACCTTCCTTTAAAAATTTTAAATAAGACTTAAATTTTAGTATATAATTCCATGAGCTTTAAAAATATGTGCATCTATACATATATATGCATATATAATTGCCTTTCCCTCCATTATTTATACTGTCCTTTGTGTTATCACCTTAATACATAATACAAAATATTTAAAGCAGAAGCAAAAAGCCTTAATATATTTTCAGTACAAGAAACTTTACTATCAGATGGAAATTATTTTTCTGTCTACTCTATTTTGATGTATGACAATTATCCACTTGGAGCTTCTTTTGTGTATGGTATGAGATAAAAGGGCTTTCTGATTTCTGAAGAAGAGATAGTAAATGAGAGAGGTGACATAGATAGGTGGATAGAGAGGGAGATGGATCATTGATAGATACATAGTTGATAACTATTTCTTACTCTATTGGTTCAAAATACCTTTTTTTTTCCTTGTTTGGCTACCTGGTGTACTTTGTCAAACCAATCACCGAGGCACATAACTAACACTTTGAGGGATGTCTCTTTGTTGTGCTGGTTGATCCTCAGTCTTTAACCAATTCTTTGACCTACTCTTCTTGACACCATCCTTTTACAAGTTTGCGTTGCCTATTTTTAGGTCCTCTGACTTTTGATATTAATTTTATATGACGGTCTGAAACTTACTTAAAAATAACTGGCTGAATTTGACTGAGACCATTGACTTATTGACCTGGAAATGACCTAGCATCATGTTAAGTGTTCCGATCCATGAGAACAGTGCCTTCTGTCAGGCTTATGTCTCCTTTAGTTGCCTAAATAATGTTAACTTTAGCTTTCAGAATACAGAGGTTATGTATCCAATTTTGCAAAACGTGTCTTAAAATATTCCATATGCTCATGAGATTATGAAATACAGTTACAATTTTAATTCCCAATTGTTTATTATTAATATACAATTGCACAAGTTAGTTTTTCATATTGAACACTTCTGTTAGCTCACCAGTCTGACGTTTCAGCTCATAATACGCTGTATATTCATTAGAATTTCTATATGCATTTTAACTTTTACATAAGGGATAGTTGCTTATTTATTTATAATATGTTACCTTTTTATTTCTTTTAAACATACTGTAATAATTGAACTCCTGGGATTTTATTCTTCTTGCTGTTGAGTAGAAATAGTGGGAATTGTCACCTTGTTCATATTTCTGTTTTGGGGGGAGAATGTATTTAGCTGTAAACCATGATATATGATGTTAAAGATAATTATATGTGTACTTTCTTGAGAATGTTTCCTGAATGTGTTTTTCTTCATCTTTTTGAGATATTTATGTAGGGTTTCTTCTTTATTTGGTGGGTATGTGGTTTGACTTTGACTAAATTATAGTACATTATCCTTCTAGTTATTGTTAGATTCTATTTGTTGACTGTAGTAGAATATTATTTTAAGGTGTGTTACTTTTGTTTATGTTGTGTTTGTTTAACTCTGTGAAGCTGTGTTATGGTGCCTATGTAAAACACCTGTTCATCTAATAAAGAACTGGCCAATAGCAAGGCAGGAGAAAGGATAGGCGGGCCTGGCAGACAGAGAGTATATATAGAAAGAGAAAACTGGGAGGAGAGATGTAAGATGTAGGAGCCAGAGAAGGAGAAGGAATCCAGGGACCAGTCACCCAGCTACACAGCAAGCCACGGAGTAAGATTTACAGAAATTAGAGAATTGGAAAAGCCCAGAGGCAAGAGGTAGATGGGTTAATTTAAGGAGAGCTGGAAAGAAACTATGCCAAGCTAAGGCTGAGCTGGGTGGTGGGCCCCTCAAAAAAAGAGTAAAAACAAACAACAGTTATCAACTTGTTAAAAATATTATTGTCCATTTTTATGAAGCATGTTTCTTTATAGTTACCTTATTCTGGTAAAGAATGTTTATCTGTTGTAGCTATCAAGGTAATGCTATTTTCGGAAATCAACCTGAAAGTGTTCCTATTTTCCCTTTCAGAGTTTGTGTAAATGGATACATATCATCTCAAATGTTTAATACAAATTACAAGACTGGAATTTTCTTTGTGGCTAAGTCTTGTATTTGCAAATTCAATTTATTTAAAATTTGTAAGTTTTTTTTTTAATTCTTATTTTATCAGCTTTGGAAAAATCATACGATTTAAGAAACCTGCACATTTTATCTATATTGTCACATTTACTGTTGCTAAATTATTTATATCCAAGCTGGCATTTAGTATTGGTAGTGAAAATTCTTCATTTCATTTTGATATCACTGTTTGTTCTCTCTGACTCATCTTTCTCTGTTTGCCATTAGTTTTCCTTGACATTTTATCAACTTTGTGTTTTCCAAATAAAGAGATTTTGAATTTGTTTAATTTTTCCTGTTTTCTATTTCCTTGATTTTTATAGACATTATTTCTGCTCTAATACTTAGTTTGAATTTTATTTCTTTTTGCCATTTATTAGTGAAGAACATTATATTTAAACTCTACCTTTGTTATATACTATCAACAGTACTGTGCAGCTATTTAGAATTGTTTGAAAAGTTCTTACTTGTAGCTTTTTATCTGTCATATTATTATTTTCATTTTAGAGCAATAACGACTGTTCTGTAAAGTTGCTATTTTAAATATTTAATCCTGTTTGTGACTAGGCATATGGTCTTCCTTGGTGAATTTTCATAGGTACTTGAAATATTTTAAAAGAAGCAATCAGTTCAACTTGCTGTATTATGCTATTCAAATAATCTATATCTATCTTTCATTTTCTTCCTATTTTCTATAACAAACAAAATGTAAAACTCTAGATTTATCTTTCTTTAAAGCTGCCTGGTTCTTAAGTGTTTGAATGCATTCTTTCAAAGTACACACATACTTAGTGTTATGCCTTGATAAATGTGAATATTTTATCTTCATAAAACTATTTTGACAGATATCTTTGTATGTTAAATATGCATTGTATAATATTAACGTAGTGATTCAATATTCTTCACACCTAGTGTCTGTATGGAACGCTTTTACATAATTTGAAAGTTACTCATGTCTGTGTTTAACAATTGTTGTTTGTTGACAAAAATATTTGGGCTGTGTCTGTGCCTTATGGAGTGTCTATTTAGACCATTTATATTTAATGTGTTCATAAATCTGGTTGAATTCAAAGCCAATATGCTGAGTTTTTGTTTTGTTTTATATTTGTTTCATGTATAATTTGCTCATTTTCCCTTTGTCACTGCATTCTTTGAGATTATTATTTTATAATTAAGTTTGTTTTCTGTTGATTTTCAAGTATGCTACCGTGATTTCTTTATGGTTGTCCTATACCTTACTATATATACTGTGAACTCATTACAGTCTCTTTATTATATTTAAAGAATAATATGTGAGCATGTTATATAGTATATTTCTAATTATTTATAAAATCCTTTATACTGTCATCATAATACTTACTACAAAGTATTTAAAATAGGAGACAAATGCCTGAAATATTTCTCCTCTTTTTTAAAATTTAATTTTATTTTATTTTACAATATAATTTAATTCTACATATCAGCCGCAGATTCAGTTGTTCTCCCCCTCCCGCCCCCACCCAGCCTTCCCCCAGCCCACCTCCCATTCCCACCTTCTCCAGGGCAAAGCCTCCCCCGAGGACTGAGATCAACCTGGTAGACTCAGTCCAGGCAGGTCCAGCCCCCTCCTCTCAGACTGAGCCAAGCATCCCGCATAAGCCCCAGGTTTCAAACAGCCAACTCATGCACTGAGCACAGGACCCAGTCCCACTGCCTGGATCCCTCCCAAACAGATCAAGCCAATCAACTGTCTCACCTATTCAGAGAGCCTGATCCAGTTGGGGGCCCCTCACCCATTGGTTCATAGTTCATGTGTTTCCATTCGTTTGGCTATTTGTCCCTGTGTTTTATCCAACCTTGGTCTCGACAATTCTGACCTTTATTGCTTTGTATAGAACTGGAATTTTATCTGGTGTCTCATTCCTTCAATCTAAATTTTTAATGGTGTATATGAGTATATGCATAAGTGTATGTGGTGTATGATATGTGTTTGTGTGCGTGTGGTTTGACATGTGTGTGTATGATGTGCATGTGTGTTTCTGGTGTATGTGTGGTGTGGTGTGGTTTGTGTGTATTTGGTGTGTGTGTGTGTGTGTGTGTGTGTGTGTGTGTGTGTGTGTGTGTGTGTTTCTGTTTGTGCATGCACATGCACAGTTCTGTTGACTCTGGTGTTTATAGTTCACACAAATAGACAATATATGATTTATGACATTTCCTCTGAGTTCGTGATAGTAGAGGAATAGCAACAATGAAATGTCTAGTTTGTGCCCCTAAAACATTTATTTCTTTGAAAACAAAGGAAAGTGCTTCCTTCTAGCTATTGGAGTGGAAGAAGAGGAATTAGGGAGAACAGGTCTTTCTACGTATTTCCCAAACACCTGCTCAAAGTTAGCCATATCTATACTTTAGACAGTGTTTCTAAAAGATCTGACAGCTTCTTCAGTCATGGTGATCTACCTTTTCAATTCTTCACCTATTGAGCTCAATCCAAGACCTTTTTCTGTTAGCTCCAGTTGCATTGCCTTTCTGAATAAGAACTTCCTGTCACTTATAGTTATCTCAGATGAATGTTTTGTTATCTCTAATCCTTACTGAACCATTTAAAACCAACCTCATGTATATAGTGGCTCGTGTGTGTGCATGTTTTTCCTTATTAGTTCAAAATACTTCGTGAATATTCTATTATGTGGTATTGACTCTTCTCTGGCTATCACAATATAGTGAGGAAGGTGGAGGGGTAAACTGAGGCTGGAAGTAAGATATAGAATTCCATATCATATGCATCTAAATTTGGAAATAGTTTCTAGAATATACTAATAATATTGTTGGGAAATTTTCTTAGCCTTCAAGCCTATTTCTACCTGACAAATAATGGAAGCATTTCCTGCCTGAGTCTTTTTCTGGATGAACTCTACTCTTAAATATACAGAAAGAGAGACACAGGTAGGTATGATATTATTGATTCTTCCTCAAATTTTCCGTTCCTCAAATTCAATCATAATTCCCATTCTGCTTCCCTCTTCCTAATTAAATTCCATCAGTCATAAGTAGTTCTTTAATTGGACTGAATCTAGTCTCTGGTTCTCTTGAATTGGCATCAAATTACTCACAGTTTTCAAGACCTTTTGATGTTGCATTGTGAAACTTGTTTGAAGCCCTGTGTCTTTGTTTTCTTCCTTCTCTCTTTTATCAGCTATGAAGTCCTTTGTGTTCTGTCTGTGTTGTAAAATTTTATTTTCAACTCAAAATGCTTTGTTTACACTGCATGTATTCCTCTGGAAGATCATTGCCTTGTGAAGTTGCTATGTGTTCAATTGTCTGGCTTATCAAAATTTGTGTCTGTGAATTTCCCAATGTTCTCAATATTGGGACGCCAGTACTTATGCTAGAGATGGTGCATAAGTGCTCTTACCTGAAAGGAGAGCTGTTCCAAGGTTCTGTCACTTTCACCATGATGCTTCCTCATTTGCAACCAAGCAAAATAAGATTTCCATGGAGATGAAACAGAAAAGACTCTGTCTGATCAATTTTGATTTTTATAAATAGAAGTTCATATTGAATCTGTACTTGTAGCTTGAGCTGCTTGCTTGTCAGGTAACAGGTATGTAGGAAATTAGTGAATTTCTAACATGAAATATCTCTACTGGAATCAATATAAAAGACAAGTTTGGTCACTTATATTGAAGGGAGTTTAAAATTTAGTTCAAAACTAAAACCTAATTTAGGAGAGAGGGTAATTAAATGCTAAGAGTTTGGAGAGCTAGCTTAATTAATGTTTATTGACTAGGTTAAATAAATATACAACCAAATAAATGAGTAAAGCATAAGTCAATGAATAAACAAATGGAGGACTTGAATTTTAAGAAATGCTTTAAAAATCGGACCAAGTCATTAATTTGAAGCTTTTTAAATCACATAGACATTCTTCTCAGTGGGAACCCAAGTTTATCTCATTATGTAAGTGAAATAAGCCTTTC
The DNA here is from genome assembly GCF_004664715.2 of Peromyscus leucopus. Classification (NCBI taxonomy): domain Eukaryota; kingdom Metazoa; phylum Chordata; class Mammalia; order Rodentia; family Cricetidae; genus Peromyscus; species Peromyscus leucopus. The sequence goes on along the minus strand of NC_051084.1, from coordinate 3,332,240 downwards.
CAGCAAAGATGCCTCTAAATAACAGTGGGCAAGGGACAGACCTTTAAAAAACTCTAAAAAGAAAACAAGATGAATATGATAGTCTCTTTTTAGAGAATGCTAATACAGTTCTCCTCTTCTGGATTATTGATAATATATTTTATCAACAGACCTGCTTCCTTCAAGCTAGCTTTAAATTCCATGACCAACTGAATGGAAAATCTGTTGGGACTTGAGTTTTCCTGCTCCCTGGGTGTCTATCATCAATTTCAGAGTTTTATCCTGTCCCTGAAAATTATTTTGTACTGTATCTTTTCTGCTCTAGATGCATGAAATATTTGTTATGTTACCAAGTTGACCATTTATCCATGTAAGTATGCATACCTCAAATTGCTAATGGACTGAAATACACATTAATTTCTGAAACTAACATGTATGGATCAGATAATAAGCAGCTGTTGTGGTAGTTCTGAAGGTTTTGTTGTGAGTAATAAGACATGAACTGATGTTGAGCTGACTGCCCAGAAAGAACTTGCCTACATTAGGGAGAAATAACAATTGAGAAAAGATGAGGCTGCTTTCTTCTGGACAAGTCTTTAATATGGCAAGACACATGGGGGAAAAGAAAATGAGATGGAGGTATTGGCTTGCTATTTCTTAACAGCCAGTAGAATATAAAAGAAAGAGAGAATATATTACACCTCTGTTAAAAACACTTTTGGGGAATATAAATTTTTGGAATCTACAGTAAAAAATGTGATGGGGGATGAGAATGTGGCAGACACAATAAAAAGTAGTCTTGAGATCCTTGTGCCCCACCTTTAGTACAGACAGAGGGAAAGTTTAAGACTCAGCATACTGATCCAGCATATGAAACTGTGTTAATCAAGGGGTACTCTACCTCTAAATGGCTTGAGTAGGGAACAACTACTGAAAAAGAAATGAAATAGTCCCTAATAGCCTCACTTCTGAGGCTCCGGAACATGGGGTGTCCAGGGGATCATCTTGAATGCTGTGGAAGCAGAGAATTGAATTACATAACTACTTATCCCTCTTTGAGACAAAGACTGCAAGAAGCTCTGGCAACACAAGAAAAACTACTTCCTAATACACTGATTCATTTAGGACATTACAGATGTTTTGGTTATTGTCAGCTCATGCCCCCATGAATGTTAATGTTAACTAGAAGACACTAGAGGAAAGACAGGCACTCTTAAGGAACCTGGGTAGGGGAGAGGACATGTTTGATGTTCACCAGTCATGATAGGACTATTTTCACAGGAGAATTAAGAAATGTGTAATCTCATTAGAAACTCAAGACTAGTCTGGGACATTATTGTCATTGCTGAGCCTCATAGTGGTATTTGATTATTATGATGTAGAAAGGCTTTGGAGACCTAAATGATTTAGACTGGTATCTAAATTGAGTTCCCAAAGTATTAAAGTACCCAGAAAAAAATAAGGTAAGAAAAAGAGGAGACAAGAGGATCTGTCCATATCACCCAAAAGCAAGATTTATGTCAAGTTGGTAGGGAAAAAAATGATGAAATTTCAAGTGCTGGCCTAGTGAGTTTCTAGAAAGCTTTCGAGTAAGAATGACAGATTGATGAAGAAATGGCATAACAGTACACAAAATGCTACTGATGAAAAATACCAAGCTTATCCTAAAGCTGGTTAATTATACTGCTCCCTCATGAGTATGCTGTGTATGTTTTTCCCATTTAAGAAAGTATATTAAAAGTTGGATAGCCATCTAGCTGTGGACAGTTTCCATGATGAGGTATGCCCAACAAAGAAACTGTTAGCTCAAGTCTGTCTAGAAGCCTTTCAGAACTGGGACCAGCTCAGATGGCAATCAGGCCAAATGAGAGCATGACCTTTTTTTCCCACAGTTGTCTCTTAGCCTGGTGTGAAGACTCAAGCAAGGTGCTGAGTCCTTTAGAAATTTGGAAGATAAGTGAAAGTCCGTGGGAACTTCCAGAATGAGGAGGCAGGTGGATTACAGAGATCTAAATTAGGTAGTACTTCTCAACCATACTTTTGTACTTAACATCTCTCTTTCAGAGAAAAACTGATATAAATGATAAAGTGTGTGTGTGTGTGTGTGTGTGTGTGTGTGTGCGCGCGCGCGCGTGCGCGTGCTGTATTGGGCCTTGCTAACACTTTTGAACTGTCCCTCTAGCTTTTGAATCCCAAGGTCAACTAATAGTTTCTTGGAGAGAATGTTGATGGGCCATAAAAGAGGTTGTCCACACTTTGAAAAGCTTTCAGTGTATAATACTAACCCTCAAGTTGAAAAACATTTGAAGAGACATAACAAAGACTTTGAATGAGCCATACCATGTAGATAGCCAAAGTAATTCCCAGGAACCTTAAGTTTTGGGTAAAACATGTTGCTAGGTGTGAGCTACCTTTCTATTAGTTATTCACCAAAGTCTCATAAACCATAAAGACTATTTGTTATCTTTTACAAAATGTTTATAACATACTAAACCAGATGCAAAATATCTATTGCTAAAAATATCATACACTTTAAGTGTAGATTATTAAGAAATCAGGCTGAGACTGAGCTGGAAGCTACCTCCTCACTGTCCAGCTATCTTTCCTAGTACCAGAAGGCTCTATGTGGCCTGTAGTGAGAGAATTGTTAACAGCAATCTTGCTTGGTTTTGATATCTGCATTCTATACTACTATCAACATACCAGGTAAGATGTGCAGATGGGTGTAATGGTGGCATGATTATTATGGGTACATCCAACCACTTTAAGTAGACATAAGGCCTGAGCCATAAGGAGTAATCTATGTTTATTACTGCAAGGCAAGGCAAAAACTTACATGTTTCTGGCTGGATATTGCTATTGTTTTATTAAATGGATATAGTGTGGTTGTCAAGATGCCTTCTATCCATTTGCACTTATACTCACATATCAATGCCACTTTCAGAACCACTTATGAAGAGAAATGTCTTTTCTGTAGTGAGGGTTGATTATTATGGAGACTCATAATCAGTCAAGCTATTGACATTAAACAACTATTGTTGTGGCATAGTGGTCCATTGCTCAGGTATAAATGGAAGAATATCAGATGCCTATATCACTTTCCCCTAAATTCAGGTGACACCGTGGAATAGGGGAAGGGCAGAAAAACTAACCATTATAGGAAAGGCTGGAGTATTATGTAGATATATCCTTTGGATTGCAAGATCCTGGAAGGAGGAGAGGGATTCATAAGTTCACAAACCTTAAATACTTAAGAGGCTCCTCCCCAAGTTTAATTAAGTAGCAAACAATTGCCACAGGAGAAGAGATTCTTTTGTATGGCCGCCTCTAAGTTGTACAGAAAAATTTAGTTTGTGACTTTTGTTAGTCAACACCCATGCTGTAGTGGAATTGTCAGTGATACAGCTGCCTGAATCCCATGGGATTCTTCTTCAATTAGCCCTCATCCATGCTCCTATTTTCTAGTGCCCTATCTTGAGTGAATAGACCCTTACTCATGTTTTCCCACGTACATTTGCAAAACAATAAGGAGAAACACTTCAGGCTTTATGAGCATTTTGGCATGGCTTAGCAGTGTTTTTAGAGTCTTGGGAATTGAGATAATCTTAAGCAGGAACTAAGTTCAGTAGATGAAGAGGACATAGCATGCTATGAGTCATAGGAAATAAATAAACCTAAAATTTAAACATAACTTAAGGTGATAGAGTAGAAATGTATAGTATAAGCTGGGAGAGGTGTGATCCTGCCATCCCAAGTACTCTGACCTCCATCACTTGGAATAAATGGTCATTAATTTTCTGCATCAGAGTCTAGAGATATGACCACTTTTTTAAAACTTAGAAATTCAAGGGGAGATTGTGATCCCAAGAAGCAAACATTCAGGTATGATTTCTGTGTGCTAGAGAATTCAGCAGCAGCATTTACCCAGTTATAATGGCATTTTATTTGTTTAATTCATTAATATACTCAAGTAACCAAAGAAAATTTGATACTGAAAGTTTAATGAAGATGGACTAGAGATTAAGTATTTTAAAGCCAGGTGGTGGTGGTGCATGCCTTTATTCCAAACCCTGGGGAGGCAGAGGTAGGCAGATCTCTGTGAGTTCAAGGCCAGTTTGAGCCACAGAGTGAATTACAGGACAGGCTCCAAATATACACAAGGCAACCCTGTCTCACCAAAAAAAAAATTTTAAAGTTGTAGCAAAAACCAAAGGTGGGTATCTTTTAGAAGAGTGGCATTGATTATAAGAAGAGAAGGCAAAATGTACTATGTTGTACATTTTTTACATTAAAGGGGACACAGAAAGCACACATAATTGGGTGTTCATTTGTTGGATGTGGGCATAGGAAATGTGTTAGTTAACAATAAATTAAAATCTGTATGTGTTTAGGCAGCTAATGTTTGATTCTACAGCCATCTTTCTGCAATGTTTTTCAAATCTCACACATTTATTGAATAACATTACCTGGACATCCAAAGCAGAGGAAATTGCCCTCAAGGTACAAAACAAAGATTAGAGACCCATGGTTTTAGTATGTCCCCTGCAAATGAGTGAATGTATGGAAAAAGAACCTAACTCTCCATTTTCAGGTTAGCTTACACATGTGTTATTTCTGGTCTATTGAAAGGATTAACAGCTAGTATGTTGTTCAAAGGACTTTGGGAACACACAAATATGTAAGTGCAGAGCAAAGAACTGAATCAGATGGGAGACACCACCCAGACTTTTGGCAACCCAAACTTCACTTGGAAGCAATTAGCAGCTCAAGACTGATATCATAGAGGATCAAAGTGTTCACTGTGAAGTGATTTGGAGAACTGAGGCCACCAGTGACTTCACAGAAAACCACGCAGAGATTGTGAAACTCATTGCATTTGCAACACTATACACAGCACAGCAATCAGACCTAATCCAGAGAAATCCTGCTGACATTAAAAAAAAAAATACTCTTTCTTATGCTTCCAAGGACTTCTAGTATCACATATTCTCCCTCCACTCCCAGACCCAGCTTTTGGTGGTCTGCTCTCTATTTTGGAAACTTCTCTAACAGTAAGCATGGTTACTGAATTTAGCCATGCACATAGCCAGCCTTCTGCTCTACAAAAGAATCAAGACTGGAGGACAAGGACTAAAGTTGGGAAAGTAAAGGCAGACTTTAAATACACTCTCTCAGCCTATTTAAAGTAATTTTGACCACTTCCATAAACAGAAGTGATGAAAGAAGAAATAAGAATGAAAATGTGATTGTCACAGGATAGTAGAGGGTTGGAAAAGAGGCAGAGAGATCTCAGGAAAACCTTTCATGTCTTGAAAATTCTATTAAGACTTCTTATTAATCTCTCCCATTATAACCTGGTCTTTTTGTTTTATGGCTTTTATTAAAATTTCTGGCTATAATTCTGTAAGAGGATAAAATGCTCACTAACTCAAAAGATCTTTTAGCATGCAAGAGACAATAGTGAATGGTGTGTTTGTGACTGTATGTGAATGAGTGATTGAGTGTGTTTGGAATAATAGTGGCTCCTGAGATGCAAAGGGATTTCAAAGTCTAACATGGAGTTCCATCTGTGTAAAAGGATAAAATGTATAGTTGTCAAATACGAAACTTAAAGGGAAAATCAGAACAAAGAGACAAGTGGAATGCTAGCTTCTATACAAGGATCATGCTCCCAAGATTTCATTCTCCTGGGGAAATTTAGACTTCTTTTGTTAGGAAGTTCTGCATAGCAAGCCCTTGTGTTCTTTTCCATTGATATCACATTTCACCTCCCCTTTTCAACCCTTAAATACCACCCCCCCCACACACACCCCAGACACTTCAGAATGTTCCCTACTACATTAGTTTACTATTGTTGCTATAGCAACCACCACAGACTGTGGTTAAAACAGCATAAATTGACTCTCTTATCCTGCTAGAGTTCAGAAGTGCAACATTACTCTTATTGGACCAAAATGAAGGTGTTTAGAGCTTTGTCCCTGTTTGCAGACCTAGGGATAATATACAATTTAACTTTGCTAGTGTCTAGAGACTGCCTGAATCCCTTGTTTCATTACCCCTCCTCTTCTACTTCAAAGTCAGCTGCATGCCACTTACAATATCTCTATAGCTCTGACCTTGTCTGTTTCTTTCCATCTTTTAATGATCATATAAGAATTTACCCACTAGGGCCCTGCAGGACAACCGGTCTATTCTAAAACATCCCTATGATCACAGCTATAATGCCCCAGTGACATATGAGGTAGCTATGCATGGGAATTGAGAATTAGACTATGACCATCCTTGGAAGGGTTGTATTTTCCCTACTATGAGAAACACTAAGCGTGTTACAGCTTCCATATATTCTTTAGATGACTTCTCTGTCCATTCCCTCTCCTCCTAAGAGGACAGACCCCTTCCCTGGCTATGACCTCTTTTTGGAATCTTTCTCTAAATATCTGACTTTGCCTTGGAAGATTAACTTTAATCCTTATCTTCATGCCAACATGTTAAATACTGAGTTTATTACAGCACACATCACATGACATTCTTTTTTTTTTTGTTATTTGTGTTCTTCCTGAATAAGGTGAGGGTTCATCTGGGTCAGAATGTATACTTTATTCATTAGGTTTTCATTGAGAGAACCTAGGGGCTTTCATTGGTAAAGAGGGTCATTCTTATTCTTAATGGAATTCATTGATAAAAGAATGATGTTTTGCCATGAGAATATCTTGTTTTGTTCTTTCTAACTCCAGTGTTAAAACAGTGGTTAACTGAATACTAAAAGGGCTGTGCTGCATGAATTTAGAATTCAGAACGACCTTGAAGGAAGTGATGGCAGAACCCAGAGCTAAGAGTTCTGAATCAACAACACTGGGTCTGGTTTTGATTCACCATGGGGAAAAGATATGTTCTCATCAAAACAGCTGTAAATCAAGAATATGCTCTTTGAAAAGAGAGGCCATGTCACTGCACTGGGTATAATTAACAAAAAATAGAAATGCATCCATCAGCAAGCCTGGGAAGATTGTTTTTGTGAATGTGGATAAGCCAGTGAAGAACAGCTACTTTCTTACAACAGAAGAAAATTCAAGAAAATAAAACTATTTAAAAGCCATATTAAAATGCATGTTAATAAGGTTTTAATATTTTGTGGGTTTTTTGAGTTCTTTGTATATTCTGGATATTGTTTCTCCATTAGATATATCACTAGCAAATATTTCTTCCATTTTATGCATTTTTGTTCCAGTTTCATTCTGTTGCTGTGGCAAACACCATGACTAAAAGCAACTTAAGGGAAGAAAGTATTCACTTGACTTAAACATCTATATCATAGTTCACCAGTCAGAGAAGTCAGGTCAGGAACTCAAGCAAGAATTTGAACACAAAAATCATGGGGGAATTTTGCTTGATAATTTCCTCAAAGACTCATGCTTAGCTAGCTTTCTTATATAGCCCAAGACCACCTTCCTAAGGAATGATGCTCGCCACAGTAGGCTGGACCTGCTTAAGGTAATTAACAATCAAGACAATCTCCCACAAAAATAAGGAAATAAGGTCAGCAACTGACAAGTGAAATTCATTATCTTTTAAATATGACATTTAAAAGCAGCAAAGAGATAGTTAATGTATTTAAAAGGTAGCTGTCCTACTTAGCATTATTATGAAACTGACACAGCCTGGTGTCACCTGAGAGAGGAGTCTCAATTAAATATTGCCCAGATCAGGTTGGCCTTTGAGCATATCTGTGGGATATGATGTATAAGTTTAAGCCAAGGGAATACTTTCTTCTTTGATGTAACCTAGGAAATAAATAAATAAATAATAAACCTAGGAAATAAATTGAGACATTCCTTGTGTATATTTTTATGTTAATGTCCCTTCCCTACTTTTCCCTCTAATAGTTATAGAGTTTATATTTGCAATATATAATATATATGGATGTATGCAAAATTTAAAAAATACACTAATTCTAAAAGTCTCTGTAGAGGGATTAGGGAGTTGGCTCAATGGTTAAGGGAATTAGCTGATCTTTCAGAAAACCTAGGTTCAATTCCTGGCACCCACATGACAACTCACAACTGTCTCTAGGGAATAGCCAATGCTCATTTCTGGTGACAATTTCTCTTGATGTAACTCTACAGAGATTTTTAACCATTTTGATTCTTTTCTGTGTATGGGTGTTCACTTGCATGTGTGTCTTTGTACCAGGTGTGTGTCTGGTGCCTGCTTTGGATGATTACTCTTCTTGTGTTCCATCAATTGGAGGTTCATGAGGATGCTTTATTATCTGGTTTTGTTGTAAATATTGTCCATGGCTTCTGATATTATCATCATTCCTTCTTCTATACAATGATTCTGAGTGTGGAATCTATAGTATAGTTCTGACTGTTTCTGTGAATCTCATGAGAAGTTTATATAATATTGACTTTTCTGTTATTAATTTATAGCTTCATTTCACTCAATTCCGGTGACTGCCCTGTGTAATTTAAAGCTGCCTTTATTTGAGACTACCTCTATGACCTGTGATATAGATGATTTTTATCAAATGCACATTTTCTGTTTGAAACTTATTTGTTGCTCAGTGCTGTGGTGTGTATTGAACAATGATCGATCAATTAAGTAATTGATTTGTATTTTGGCACTTCCGTATGTGACTGTTTCCCTTCCTGAAGTATGTCTTGACTTTCACTTTTGGACATCTCTCCCAGATCCTGACTTTCTATGTTTGCTTATTACTGGGTGTAACTTCTAGACAGTCAGTGTTGCCTTCCATCCTAAGCAATTTGCCAGTTCATTTGTCCTCCACAGAATATTTCTGTTGAAAAGCCAGCACTTCGCATTACTATTTCACTACTGTTGATGTATATTTTTCCTTCTTTTTGTAAATTTTGAGCTTTCTCTCCGATTTTCCCCCAGTTTTACTTCTTACTAATTTCTTAAGCTTTATGGTTGCCTCTTGAATTTGTGGTTTGATGTTATTTTGTCAGTTTTGAAAACTAGCCATGTGTTGATACTCACTGCTTCTGACAAATACTACTTACATTCTCTCCCTTTGTCACCAATTATAAGTAAAGGTTATCTTCTCATCATGTCTCCTATATCTTTTGAGCTTTTATTTTCTATTCTATTTCTCTCTTATTTTTAATTTTCTCATTTCTAATTTTTATACTAGTTTACTATTATTTTTATTTTAACTTTTATTTTTGTATTTAGTCTTATTTTTCCTGTGGTCCACTTCAAAGATCATTACATCCATATTTTAATTAATTCCTACATTGATTTACTATATTTAACCTGTTATTTACCCTATTATATGAGTTTTTAATGATATATGTTACAGTGAATTTTCAGTCTGGATATCCATTGGCTTCTAGCAATCATGTAAGATTGTTACCTTTTTATTTATTTCATTACATTACTCAATACTTTATAAACCTGTTTCAATTATTCCAAACTCTGTGTTAGTCATGTATCTTCCATTGTTCCTTTTTTTTATGTATTTTCTTTTTCCTTTTAGTCCTGTGTATTTGCATGCCTAGTGTTTTCATTATAGACACCAAATAATGTGCATGTGAAGGATTAGAGGTTCTGAGTTGTGTTATTTTATTACAGAGATGATTCATTTGCCTTTCTGAATTGGTTAATAAAATAAGGAGAATAACTTGGTGAAAAATCTGAGTTGAGCTTGTTTTGAGCTTAGTTTGCAGTTACATAAGGGCTGATCTTGTTCTCATCTGTCCACATTAATATGTGTGATCTTTCAGGAGTCTTAACAGAAAGTCTGGAATTTACTAAGGTTCCCTATCTACACTGAAAATTTACCTGCAAATGTTTTCTTCTGACCATCATGAGATAGCTAAGCTCACCTTGGTTCTCATTTCCCTTTAATGCCTTTGTAGTTATTAAACAACTAGACCTTTGACTTCATGCGACTTAGGAATTAAAAAGTACAGACTTGGTAGAGAGTTCAATGCATTTCTATACACAAGTTTCATTCTACTTCATTATACACAAAAGACGAAACCACTTGGATAACTTTCTTTCTGTGTAGACTCATGAGACTAGTAAAATTAGATGGAGGGAGATGGTAAGGAAGAAATCAGTTTTTGACCCTTCCAGTGGTAACTTTGTGGCGGTTTTGTCAACACCTTCAAATATCACAATTTTATCAAATCATGTCATTGAAGGGACATTTTTGCAAGAATAAAAACCTTGCTTTAACAAGTTGCCCACCAGCATTATAGCTATGCTTTGATGGGAATGTTGGCCTGAAACTAGCTGTCCTGTCATAGTGACAATTCCTGCATCTTCTGCTTTTTACTTAAAAATGTTTGCGATTATTTAAAGTTTGTTTAAAACAAACTACATGTACATAGGGCACATTATCTTCTCTTTGTGACCCTAAACGATTTTTGTCAAACTCTGATAACTAGTAAATACTTATTGATGGACATTATGTGATAAAACTATTTTTGTCTTTTCTTTTTCCATACCAGGAATACCTGAGCACTCATCACATGTCCAACATTGACATTTGAACATAGATAACAAATATAAGATATACTTTCTGACTCAAATATCTTATATCTTCCCATCAGTGACTGCTATAATTGAAGATAGTATTGAGGCCACCCACACTCTTTAAGACATTAATGATCAAGAATCATAATCACATAGCTTAAATAGACCCTTAAATTTTATAATCTAGAGCAGTAGTTCTCAGTCTTCCTAATTCTGTGACTCTTTAATACAGTTCCTCATGTTGTGGTGACCACCCGACCATAAAAATATTTTTGTTGCTACTACATAACTGTAATTTTGCTACCATTATGAATCATAATGTAAATATCTGTGTTTTTTATATTCTTAGGCTTCCCCTGTTAAAGAGTGGTTCAGTGTACCCTCCACTGCCAAAGAGATCATGATCCAGAGGTTGAGAACCACTGGTTTAAATAGAAATAGGTGTTGATCCACAGTTCTAATAGTTTGGTAAGATGTTTTAGACTGAAGTGTTCTTTGAATGCATTTGGTGCCAGAAGAAAGATTTTCAAGATTAATTTTTATTTAATCCTATATGTGTGGGTTATTAGAATGCCATGTATGTAGCCCTTCCTGATAAAGTCCATTTATATCACAGAAAGAAATAAGGTTTAAGAAGTAAAATTTAAATATAAGCTCCGAGTTCTGGCAGAGTTTGGAACTGACAAATTCTCATATTAAAGATGAAACAGAAAATCTTGATTCAAGTTTTACATGGTTGCACAACACTGATGAGTACTAACCATATTTCTGGCACAATTTTTAGAGTTTTATGTGTATTGACTTATTTACTCCTTACAGCTTCATCAATAAGTTATAACTTATTTCATGATTTTGGCAGAGTCTTATATGCCATAATGTGTAAAACAAACCTTAATTTAAAAATGTAATATGACACTATTTCCAGCCCACCATACTGTTATGGCTATTGAGTGTGGGAATAAGCTGGCACACAAGACAATGTGACATAGGGACTAGATTTTTCAATGTAGAACATAACTGCTGTGCCAAAAGAAATTAATGAGGGCTGGAATGGTGAAGCAAGAAAGAGAGTCATGGAGAGAAATGATTTCAGTCATAAGTTAAAAATATGAGAATGAAGAAAATATGAAGATGTGGAAACAAAAATGAGACAAACTCACAAAATACTGAGAAAGGTTACCTGAGGGGAATATATAAATTAAAACTAAAACCTAAGTAGAGCAGAATTGATTTGTTCTTGAGATATGTTTATGTAAGTTAACTTTAGTTGTGGTTATCCCCTTTAGTATTATTTCTGTGTGATTTTCATATTGTCTTTGAGCTTTGTAAAAACCAGGACAAGCCCTAACTCACTGCTAAATACCTTAATCTATAGTGAAAGTATATAGGAATTGGTGACACAGATGTGAGTTGTAGTATCTTTCTTTACTCAATTCTTACAATGCTAAAATGATTTTAAATTACGACATGAAGAGAAGAGGATGAGCCTTGATCAACCAAAATCCCAATGCGATTTGAATATTCAGTAGCACTATGTAAGTTATACTACAAAACTTATTGCCCATGCATTCATTATCAAGACTATCATCATCGCTTCATAGACAAAAATCTTCATTAGCTCAGTGCTAGTTTCTGAAGCATACAGTGAATGTTTGGTGAATCACAGTATGAAGAGAAAAATGGATAAATTTGTAAATCTAACAGTATAAACTAGAAACAAACAGCAATCTAAATCATGCAAGGCCTTAAGAACTCATCTTTAATAAAAAGCTCAGAGCAAAAGGTTAGCAAAAAAAATCCTGAATTTTTAAATTCTGTGTGCATAATTTTTTTGATAGCAAAATTTGACTTAAATGGAACCCAAGAGAAAGCCTTAGGCTATGGGTGGAGTGTCGGGGTGGGGGTGGGATAAATCTATCCAAAGGAGTCCTTAAATACTTTCACTTTGAGAGAAAAACCCAGTGTTTCCTTTAATGGGGAGACGTCAAATGACCTTCTAGCCCCAAAGAGGAAAAAAACAATCCAACATCTTCTTCAATGAATTCTGCCCTAAACAACTCTACACCTGAAGTCTGCCAACATCTTCTTCAATGAATTCTGCCTAAACAAATCTACACCTGAAGTCTGCCCCTGGAGACTGTCAGCAGCTGTGCTCATGCATCTCTGGAAGTAAACATCGGCCACTGAGATAGGGATGTTATTCACAGAGGAAATTATATCAGCCAAATTTAGGAAAGTTTAAGGCTCATGACATTTCCTGTTCCTTTAGGGGAAATTTGTGTATGTTAGAAAATTCTTGAGAATCAAGAATCACTTTTGTCTCAAAATAATGTCTGTTCTTTGCTTGTATTTAACTTCTGATGTTGCTGTTAATTATGTTTGAGGATTGAGACTGCAGGCTGAAGTGGGTGGGGGGAGCAGATGTAGGGAAAAAATGTAAGATTAAAAACCCTTCCTATCTTAGGTCCATATTCTGTTGTGCATGGCCTGCTCATGATGTGTGAAAGTGAAAAAAGTTCAGGAAGCTGACTACTTATGTGGGTGGAGGAGAAGAAAAGAAGAAAGAGGTCTCTTCAAATAGAATTGCATGCTCCAAATAAAATCAGAACAGAAAGAACACAAAATTTCAAATACTACCAAGATTTAGTGCCATTTTTTATTTGCAAAAATGCAGTCATTTTTCTGCAAGCATCTATGAGTAGATTTCTATGCATGCTTTGTTGGTTTAGTTCCAATAAAAATTCTAACCCAAGAATGTGCTCTCACTTATGATAAAGGCAGTAATGGATATCAAACACGATGACTGGGCTGAAGACACTGAGAAGACAATGGATAGATCTGCATAGTCTTTCTTCTTTTTACCTTTGCATAATTTTATTATGAAGTCTGAAGAACTGTCAAAGTTCAGAACTTATTTGAACTTTTTATTTAGAGTATTAAGTAGAACAATGACTTCCCATGCTAAATATAGGATGTGTGGATGTGCCTCTGCACATCTTCAGGTATGTGAGTATTTTATGTAGTTGAAAAGAATGACTAGACAGGGGTCAGTCTGCTTATACAACCTTGAGCTCCGATTGAGTCTTAATCCTAAAAATATATTTTTAAGTATCATCTGGCATGTGGGTCAGCCACCAGTGAGATCAAAGGACAACTAAAACCAACTGACTTATGCTGCTATCTTATACTCCATCTTTATTTTTATGAAGCATATCAGATGATACTGATACAAGTGATCAGTTCTATGAGGACAAATTGGGAAACCACTTGATGGAGAAGGAATAATTCATTAATAAACATATTCTGTTCCAAAAACCAAGTTGCCAGTACAATAATCATGATTCATAAGAGCCTTATGAATAAGAACTATTTTTGCAGCTTTTTCAAAAGACATGGGGAAGTCAAGAACATTCTATAGCTGATATGTAGTGAAACAAGGTTTCAAATGTGTGTTCTTCTTGCTAGTTCTTTCTTGACATCAAAACTTTCCCCCTTTGTTTAAATATTGCTCAGTTCTGAGGAACAGGGGTCTTATTTTTCCTTCAAACAAAAGGTGCAGTGCTTTATCTTTGTCTCATAAATTCATTTTTAGACTGATATTCATCTGGACATCAGCATGCAGAACAAACATACTCAAAGTATTGAGTAAAAGGTCTTCTGGCTACATCTTGACTCAAAATTGTCTCCCACCAACAGCAGTGGGCTTTCTTTATGTGTTTATGTATATGTGCTGTCTATACATACATGTGTGTGTATATATATATATATATATATATATATATATATATATATATACTGATGCTTGCCTATGCATACATATTTGAAGACCTGAGGTTTACATATCTATATCTACATCTACATCTATATCTATATATTATTTCTCCATTTCTCCATCTTAGTTTTATAGGTTCTCTCAATGAATCTAGAAATGAATAGCTAGCAAGAGAGCCCCTAGGACTCACTGGTTTCCAACTACCCTACTCTCCAGCACTGGGATTACAGACATATGCTCCTGTGCCTAGCTCCTACTTGGGTGCTAAAAATCCAAACTTGTGCCCTTATGCTCGCATAGCAAGCTGTTTACCCACTGAGCCATCTTCTCAGTCAAAGTAGTAGCCCATTCAAGTGCTTTTTGTTTTGTTTTCAAGAGAATTCTGCATCTCTTCATTTAGTCTAAAAATTGTTTAATGGTTTTCAGAGAAGAAAATTTGGGGGGAGTTGCAATGTGACTTGTAGATAATGATTTTGCCCTATAAACCAATACTTCTTTTTCTGATGGTTCTATTATCTTTAGAAAGTGGAAAGTTGATGTATTTTTCTCATCCTTTCTATTGGTTTTCCATTCTTTATTTTACTATGATGCTAAAAGTAGACTCAGGGCATTATAATTATGCCATAATTACCATGATCATATTTTTCTGTCATTGAAAATTAGCACTGAGTTTGATTTTTCTCCAAAACTACAACAGCTGCTCTCTTTCTGTAGCTCTATGGATTAATACCAGAGCAAGTAAAAATGTACACACCATCTTCCTTGGCTGGCAAGGGGTGTGCCGAACCCACTGTTTCATTGAAGCTAATTGTTTCCCCAAATTATCATTTTTATTGGTAATTTTATTGCAGAGGACCTACATTTTCTCTAATTACACTGAAAGCTGTTGTATTCTTACCATTGCGTAAGGAAACTTTTATCTAAAAAGAAAGAAAAAAATGACCTGAAAACTTGTTACACATAAGATGTAGAAATCAAACCAGAGAAAAAAGAAGTGACTTATTCAAGGTTACTGAATAAGCTGGAACCATAAGATGTAGACGTTTTTGTCACCAAATGCTTGTTATTATATCAACCTGACTTAATTCAGCTTAAGTCTCATGAGCAAAGATAACCATATGAATTCTAGTTGATCACCTTGCTACTTTTTTTTTTTTTTTTTGGTTTTTCAAGACAGAGTTTCTCTGCGTAGCTTTGTGCCTTTCCTGGAGCTCACTTGGTAGCCCAGGCTGGCCTCGAACTCACAGAGATCCTCCTGGCTCTGCCTCCCGAGTGTTGGGATTAAAGACCTTGCTACTTTTGAGCAATGGAAGATGAGAAGAGATGTGGGAAACAAATTGATATTTGTTAGAGCTAAAAAGCTTAAAGTGTCATTTGAGCCCTGAAGGAAAGGGATTAATGATGATGAAGAATCAGGAATTTCTATTGCTTTCTACTCTAGATGATTTCAGACTAAAACTAAAAGGAACAAGACTTTAACCATTATCCACTCATGCAACAAATACTGACTTTGGAGTGTAGCCCCTGAAGATACAACACAGAAGTATTCCTCTTCTGTCACTGCCATGCAGTAAAAAGAGTGTCCATTTCAGAGGCAAGTATAGATATGTTACAGCTAGTCCCAATGTTTAGTTTTATTCAAAATTAACTGTTGAAAAATAATATGTGCTTCATTGGTTGATTGTTATACCCTACGATCAACAAAGAGAGGAATGAGGTCTTTTTTTCCTCAAAAACTTTCAATGTAGTAGGGAAAATAAGTATTTAAGCAGAGTTCAAATCCAAAGCTGAACATGAACAGTCATCTCAAACTTTAGTAGTTAGGGTGAAGGTGACATTTATATTGATCCCCAAACAACTGGTTAGTTAGGCGCCTGGAGAAATGGCTTTTGTAGAGGATGGAATATATGTTCAGCACCCACCTTGGGCAGCAAACAACAACTGCTTATAACTCCACTTTTCAGAGATCTAACACCTTGTTCTCATACCTGTGGGCATCCATACAGAGAGACACATGCACATACACCCACATATACCCCCCAACACACAAATACACAAAAATAACAATAAAAATATAAAAAAGAATTGCTTATTTGGAGTGATGGTCCATGTTTACAATTCAAATACTTAAGAGGCTGGGGCAGGAAGATTATGAGTTTAAAATTAGCTTCAACTCCCTTACTCCAATGAGGGAATTCTTTCTATTTGTTCAAGGAAATTAAGAATGAAATATTCCAGATAGTGGAAATTTTGTGTGAAGAGATCTGAAGTTTATCATTTTGTATGGGCACTAGATATAAGGAAAGAGGTGGTAAAATTGTCAGTTTGAAAAGATGTTGGAGCAATGACAGAACACCATGCAAGACAAGCTGAAGATTTTAAAAGTGAAATCCCAAGCCAAAACAAAACAATTAAAAGATAGTGTTTGTAAGACTATTGAACTAGCCTACACATAAGCTAAAGAGTCTTATCTAAGTGTAGGGTATTTTTACTTTGGAAAGCTCATCCACTCACCAACTATTACACAGCATTTTACATGGTTTACATGGGAGTTTGTGTGTGGAAGGATGCACAAACATAAAGAAAATCCGATATGCCACAGGAAATGGTATTTCTCTTGCCCAAGCCTATGACATTTCTAAGACACAGATACTAAAATTCTTACGTTGATCTTTCTTCCTTTCATTGTCATGAACTATAGGCATTTTACCTGATTTTTTTTACCTTGTTTTAGCAGTTGCTATTGTAGATTTACCACTTGGAAAATTAGTACTTTCCTATCTAAGTTATGACTTGTGGAGTCACAGCTTAGTGTTTCTTCAGATCCTCTTTCTGTCTCTTTGCTCACACTTCTCTCAATGGCATGTCTTTAAGTCAGGAATGGGTAGTGGGCATCTTGATCAACACTGGCTTAGAAAACAAGTGTAGCAGGAATCTTAAAAGTTCTTATTAATAAAATCAAACCTGAGGCGAGTTATTGGGTCCATGCTGGTAGATCAGAGAGAAAGAACAAGCCACAGCTATCTCACCTTGCCAATTCCTCAGCTGGTCCTGTTTCCTCAGACTGGAAGCTTCTGTGTCCTCATCCCAATGAATCTCAGCTGAACTGTGTTGCTCCAAAGCCTGAAAGCTTAACCAGCCAAAATCTTCTAGTTTCTGGTCCTCGCACCTTTATATATCTTTCTGTTTTCTACCACCACTCCCTGGGATTAAAGGCTGGCTTTCTGGAATTAAAGGCGTGTGTCACCATGCTTGGCTATTTACAATGTGACCTTGAACTCATAGAGATCCAGAGGGATTTCTATCTCTGGAATGCTAGGATTAAAGGTGTGAGTGCCACCATTTTCTAGCCTTTGTATCTAGTGGCTGTCTGTTCTCTGACCCCAGATAAATTTATTAGAGTACACAATATTTTGGGGAACACAATACCACCACAAACAAGTGAGTCTGAAATATTTTCTGTCTAGGTTTAATGAAGTCCTCTAGCCTTTGATTAAGATTATCTTCCTTTTGCATTGAAGAGTAGCAAGGGAAGAAAAAACAGGACATTTCTTTAGATTTCTTATCAAAGGCTCATACTATTAATCTCTGATGGCTTGGAGACAGCCAGTTAGAGGTGAAAACTCTTCACAAGTTAAAATATTAGGAAGTGGAAACATTTACAGGATTTTAAAAGTTATGATTCCTGATCCATGGTCTTTGCAGCTTTTCCAGTAGTGAATAGGAGTGCCAGTGGGTTTATGCTGCTCTGTTTGGGGAGAACTTACTGACAGCCTTTCTGCACAATAATGTCATTATTCCCCTTTTAACGAAACCTTTAGCAAAAACTTTACCACATTTTCTTCCAAAGAAATTCCCAGGCCAACCATAAAAATAAAGTCAAATCGAAGCATTAATTGTCTTTCGTCTCAAATGAATAATTTGTAATGTGAAGATTTCCATTTAGAGTTATTCTTTAGTCTCAAAAATTTGGGGCATGTCCTTACAGTCCTTGGATAAAACAGTGTGGAAAATGATGACATAGACATTTGTACACAGTGATACAAATGAGTGGTAACCAAAGTAGTTGGAGTGTCAATAAATTTCAAAGCTACAGCAAATATAACTTAGCAAGTTGTACAAATGCATATCCAAATAGAAACATTCGAACTCTGGCTTGAGAAATTAAATAACTGAATAAAATTCAAGGAACTAGAGGAGATATAATGACAACTTGAATACTTAAAAATTAGTTTTTCTTCTACAAAAGACCATATTCTAGTAGCAAAAGTGGATGTGTACATGGGTGTGTGTGTGTGTGTGTGTGTGTGTGTGTGTGTGTGTGTGTGTGTTGGGAGCTAAGGAGTCAGGTACAGACAACTATTGTGTTACTCTTTTTTAAAAAAATATACCACTTTTTTTATTTAAAAATGTTTTCATTTCATGTACCAAGCATAGTTCCCCCTTCTTCCCTTCCCCTGTTCTTCCCACCCTCCATCAACTCCTCAGAGAGGGTAAGGCCTCCTTGGGGAGTCAACAAAGTCTGGAACATCAAGTTGAGGCAGGTCCAAGGCCCTCCCTCCTGCATCAAGGATGATCAAGGTATCCCACCATAGGGAATGGGCTCCAAAAAGCCAGTTCCTTCACCAAGGATAAGTCCTGATCTCACTCCCAGGGGCCTCACAAACAGACCAAGCCATGGAACTGTCACTCACATTCAGAGGGCCTAGTTCATTCCCATGCAGGTTCCCCAACTGTCAATCCAGAGTCGGTGAGCTCCTACTAGCTCCCAGAGTCGGTGAGCTCCTACTAGCTCGGGCCAGCTGTTTCTGGGGTTTCCCCATAATGATATTATTATTATTATTATTATTATTATTATTATTAAGACATTTTCTATTCATTTTACATACCATCCACAGATCTCCCCTCTCCTCCCTTCTCCTGCCCTTAGGGGTACTCTTGAAGGAATTCCACTTACTGTCTCTAAATAAGTTGCTCACCTGTATGTAGTAGGAAAAGATTATTTTCAGGCATCAGGCTTTTACAGGAAGTTCACACACAGGAAATGAACAACTTATATGAGGATTCCCAATATGCTTACAGAGACCTAAAACAGAACTTGAGAGTCTCACATGACAACAGCAGGGAGGAAACGCTTTAAAAAA
This sequence comes from Peromyscus leucopus, assembly GCF_004664715.2. Classification (NCBI taxonomy): domain Eukaryota; kingdom Metazoa; phylum Chordata; class Mammalia; order Rodentia; family Cricetidae; genus Peromyscus; species Peromyscus leucopus. The sequence goes on along the minus strand of NC_051084.1, from coordinate 3,312,842 downwards.
GAATTCTTTAAGGACCCCAGTTCTCAGAGACACTATGACGATTTCAGCAATCCTAATATCCCTTCGTAGCTGGCTTTCTCACTGCTTCCCTTAAAATTAAATTCTACTACTGAAAATTTCATCTGTTTAGAATGTCAAGACATGTCTTTTAGGTAAAGCAAGAACCTATGGAGGAAAAAGAACTACAACATTGAAATAACATGCATGTCCACTAATCATACATCTTTACAAAATGGAATAGACATATCAGGGGCACCAACAAAAATGTACATTAAAGTCAAAAACCAACTGACCCTGAAAAAGATACCAATAAATCCTGTAGAAAGAGAAATTAAATTAATAACAAACTTACCAGCATGAGGAGATGCATAAAGATAGTTTGTCCTTTTAAAAGCAGAGAAATTACTTCTTTGGCATTTTTATTAAACTTAAAATTTTTAAATTGAATGCACTAATTATGCACAGGTAAATAATGTATTGGCAAAAAGAGTTAAAATAAAGGCAACAGATGATAAAGAAAACTCAACTAAATATAAATATGTAAGGCAAAGTGGTGGTTATTATATGGAAGAGATTAGAAGTACATACATGTAAGGTTTTAGAGAAAACCAAATAGATGCAGTGGATAGATGAGATAATCAACTAAGTTATAAAACATTTTCCTGAACTAAAACATTTACTTCCTTTTTCCATTTTGTTTTGTTGGTGGTTTGTATTTTAGGCAGGATCCCACTCTGTAGCTCAAGCTGGACTCAAACTCTTTAGGTAGATCAAAATGGGTTTAAACTCACAGGGAATCTACCACCGGAGCTTCCTGAGATCTAGACCTGCACCATCACACCTAACAAAGATTTACTTCTGATTAACACAGTACAATGCAAACAGCCAAAAATATCAAATGATCAAAAAAGAAAAAAGTTACTGAGATATCGGAATGGAAGTTTCTGTTCACAAGTGCATGTTAATGCTGTTTCTGTACTCAGTTCATGACCCCAAAATGAGGTATGCAAATTTCTAATAAGAAAAAAAAGGCAATGATGTCTCATCATCTTTCCCTGAAAAGATACAAAAATGCATGCAGAATACATGAAGAATGGAGTTATCATCAAGCTATCTTAGAGGAAGCTTGAACTGAGAAGAAGCTTAAACTGAGAAGAGAAATAAACGTATCTATGGTATGATGGCAACTGGTCCTGCAGAGAGCTCTAAATCTTAGAGCTGCAGTAAGAGAACAGAACTTTGTCTCCCAAGTGAGTCAGTTGTCAAGTACACCCCTGCAATGAAGAAAGCCCAGTCTGAACAGTCATTCACCAGCAGCTGGAGAGAAGACATAATGACACTAGACAAGAGAACCAGACAGAACATTCAGAGTATTTTCTAATAGGTAGATACACAGTGACAAAGTTGGTTGGGACATTTTTCCCAACTTAGTTTGAATTCACAAATCACAGATTCAGGAGTTTACATCAGCTGACAGGCATTATTATGGTGAGAGAGCATCATGATTTTCTCTCTCATGTGTTGGGGATTCTGCTGTTATACTTTCTGGCGATGGTAAACATTGTGTTCTGGGAACACAATTTTACCAGTGATAATTACTTTAGGGAGCTGGAGATTTGCTTGTTTTCCAAATCTTCTGTGTGTGGGCCAGCAGACATCTGCATGCATGGTGGAGAAGGATACCTGCCATATTTTTTTAGTAAAACTGTGTGTATTGTATTAACTATTTAGGTTGTTTGAAAAGTGGTCAAGGAATGTCTACTTCTATAAAATGGTGCAAACATATGTGCTAAGGAAACTTAAAATCTTGTACATTACATACAAAGCAAGTGTAAAAAGACTAAAAGGAAAAAGTGTATCTGCTAGCAACATTGCTTTGTGAGGTATAACAAAGAAGCCATTACACATGAAATGCCAGTGGATACTGATCTCTTTTATCAAGATGATCAAAAACCTCTCTCCAGACAAAAGATGGTAAAAAGAACAACTTAGCCAGACACAGAACCTGTAGGTAATAATAATTGTATTCAAGCCAAGTTCATCAGGGAACCTTGCCTTAGTGTAAAGCATGCCAGCAAAAGCTGAGTTATAAATTAGACTCAACAATACTGAGTGCTGTTTTGTGAGAATATAACAGAATGTTCCAAGAACTTAACTGTGTGATGTCAAGGAGGGCCTGTCAGATAGCCTTAACTCACCTTCTGGTGGAACAAGAACTCCTTCTCTTGTGCTGTTAGTGGAGAATCTCCTGACATCTAATATTTATACCTCAGCAGCTCCCCATGTAGTATCAACAGAGGTCAAATGGGAAACCCAGGCTTCTCTTTCCTCCTGAAAGTACCAAAGCAGTGACTCTCTCTATCTCTTGCCAGAAACATCCAAATAAATAATAGTTGAATAAGAAATGCATCATTATACCAAGTAAACAAAACAAAAACAAAAACTAGGAAGATCTACATCAGTACAATACAGCAAGTGGATTCTAGCACAGAGAAACAATATGTCAGAAAAATACAGCAAAGATTTTAAACAGCCTAGGTTTTAACAAAAAGCTTCTGAAAGATGTTACAAACATACTTTTCAAAAATGAAAAAATTGAAACTCTCAGCAAAGCATTAGAAAGGCTCAGTTAGGAAACAAGAAACACTAATAAGAAAGAAATTAAAAGACCAGCACTGAAAAATATAATTGAGCTTAAAAGCTCAGTAGGTGAGCTCAGCAGCAGAATAAAGATGAGAGGGGAGAAAATTAAGCTAGAAGAAAGAACAAATTAGATTAGCCATCTGATCAGAGACAAATATGTGAGTAAATAACAATATATAAAATGTCAACGATCTGTTGGAAGTTTAAAGAAGAGGGAACCATCATGTCATGTGAGCTGTGGATAGTGAAGAAAGAAGATGGGGACTTCTAGGATTATATAAATAATAGTTGTGATCATTTTCCATATGTAAAGAAACAAAACCAAGAGTTTCAGGATGCTGCGTGAAGCCAATACAAGATTACTGCCCCCCCAAAAGAAACACATCAAAATCATAAAATTATGAGATTAAATATAAAGAAAGCCTCAGAATGGTTAGAGAGAAACAAGAGGAAAACTATTATCAAGTTGGCAACAGTTTCTGATCAGAAGCCACTGATGCCTTGAGGAAATGATATAAAACACTTCTAATCCAAAAGGGAAGGAATGAAGAGGAATGCGTTCAGTATCATTGACCCAAGGAAATTCATCAGAATGGCTAAAACAGAAAAGGTGGAGATGCTGCCGGGAAACAGAATTACTCATGTATCCATCACATACAGAGGAAACATAATACAAAACAATCAACTGGAAGAAGCTTGGCTCCTCATCTTTGAAAAACCTAAACATTCATGTCCTGTATGACCCAGATATTACACCCCTGACTGTTTGTCTCAGATGAATGAATACATATCTTTATTCAAAAGCTATATACACATACTTCTGTTATCTTTGTCTATTATAATCTAAATCTTCAAACATTCCATATATCTTTCAATGTAAGTTTTATTAAACAAACTGTAATGATCCAAAAATCTAAATATTCCAATAAACAATCAACTCACTGTGAAGGAAACAGTAGTGTGCACTGATGCATGCAAGCACTCACATGTACACATTCACACATGGTCACTTTTTTTTAATCTTACATGTCTTTTTTTTATATGATGGCTTCCAGTTTTGTGATTTATGGCATACACCTGTGTGTGAATGTGTGTGTGTGTGTGTGTGTGTGTGTGTGTGTGTGTGTGTGTGTGCGCACGTGTATGTGTGTGTGTAAGTCTGTGGCTGTGTCAATATGTGGGTTTTGTGCTTTTTGTTTGGCTCTTTCTTTTTCTGTTAATTTGTTTATTTTGTCCTATTCAGGTGTGTTTGTTCTTATTTTATTTTATCTTATTCCTTTTTAAAAAACATTTAGATGCCTGTTTGTTTTCTAATGAGATAGAGCAAGCAAGGATATGCATTGGGTGGGAGGGGAGTTAGGGAAGATCTGGCAGGAGTTGGGGGAGAACCATAACCGAAATATATTATGTGAAAAATCTATTTTCAATAAATGTGAAGAATATTATCCTTGAAAAAAAATCTTGGGAACAGAAAGAAAACTTAGGAAATCATATTCTGAGCTTAGGAAAGAGCGCATTTCTTTGTGTGTTCCTTCCTAAGTGGTACAAAAGAACATAGAGTAGAAGGCACGTTGTGTTTTCTGTGCTCCTGGCAGCACCCTGTGTGAGAAAGATTGTTCCAGTCTATAGCAAGGAGCTTGACGAATGAGTTTGTCTGGCAGTAGTATCCTACATTAGAAGTCTATTAGTCTGTGTTCTATATTTAGGCCTTGATCAGTAATTAAGGAGTTTTTAATAACCTCATTTGCCATTCATTTGGTATATTTTTCAATGTCTTCAAAACACAGATAATGGAAATGAAAGCTTGCAGGTGAGAGTTATTTAGGTTCCCAATAAATAACATATCTTTCAAACCTTGTATTAATTTCTAGGGTTATGATAACAATGGTTTAATTTGGTGGTTGATGACAATAGAAATAAACATTTCTCTCGCATTTCTGGAGACTGGAAGTGCAAGATCAAGTTGTTGGCAGGTTTGACTGTGTAAAGCTATACCAGTCAAAATGCAGAGGACAAGTGACTGTGGCCTTCTCAGTGCCAGCTGATTCATCTGCAGCACAATTTTGCACTTGAGGTTCTGAGAACATCACAGAAGAGGGGGATAAAAGACTCTAAGAGTCAAAGGACCAGGAAGTTTCCTGTGAGACTGTTCCTTCTAGCTATGGCAGGGATGCTCAACCCCTAAAATCTCAATATGGCTGCCTCAACAAGTTTAAAACAATTTCAATACCAGCTGACATCCCAACAAAGATGGGGGAATTCCACTCCTAGATGAAGGGCTACAAACAATTAACATCTGCTGAAAGAGTGAAGTTAGTCTTCTGTAGCTAGAGAGTTTCTCTCCAGGTCCTGCCAAGCCCTTGCAGTTCTACAGCCCACTTATAAAATAATAACTCAGAAGCTTATATTACTTATAAACTGTATGACCATGGCAGGCTTCTTGCTATCTAGTTTTATATCTTAAATTAACCCATTTAACCCAATCTATAAGTTGCCACGTAGCTCCTGGCTTACCGGTATCTTAACATCTGCTTGTCATGAAGCAGCTGACAGCATCTCCTGACTCAGCCTTCCTGTTCCCAGCCTTCTCCTCTCTCTTTGTCCCACCTATACTTCCTGCCTAGCTACTGGCCAATTAGCACTTTATTTATTAGCCAATCAGAGCAACACATTCACAGCATAGAGAACATCCCACAGCAGTCTTCCTCAAGTGTGAGACACCTGGTTGGTTGTCCAATACCAAGTGGTCAACCCTAAAAACATGCATGAAGGTAACATTAAAAGGACTTGGCAGGGTGTAGTCAATGTTAATTTTTAAATGTTTATATGTAACAACAATGGTTAAAGAAGAGGAAGCCTCTCTAGCACTTTGCTTCTTCCTATTCTCATGGGGTCTTCATTTATTATGGTCTCTTGCTTCTTGTTCTCCCTCTCTGTTCTTGATCCAGCTGGGATCTCCTGCTCCCCAAAGCTCTCTTTACCTCAAACCTTGCACTTCATTACCTCCACTCACATCCAGATCTACTCTGGTGATAGGATGGCCAAACATCCTAATTGTCTTGCTAGAAATCTCATCCAATGACTGAGGGAATCAGATGCAGAGATCCACAGCCAGGTCCCAGGTGGAGCTCCAGGAGTCCAATTGGCAAGAAAGAGGAGGGTTTGTATGAGCAAGAATTGTTGACACCAAGATTGGAAAAAGCACAGGGACAAATAACCAAACGAATGGAAATACATGAACTATAAAACAATAGCTGAGGAGCCCCCAGCTGGATCAGGCCCTCTGAATAAGTGAGACAGTTGATTAGCTTGAACTGTTTGGGAGGCATCCAGGCAGTGGAACCGGGACCTGTCCTCAGTGCATGAGCTGGCTGTTTGGAACCTGGGCCTTATGCAGGGACACTTGGCTCAGCCCAGATCTAGAAAGATAGCTTAATCAGGAAAGTGCTTGCCTTTAAGCTGGACAACATGAGCTTGATCCTAGAACTCAGGGAAAAATGATGATTATTTGTGATTCTATCACAGGGGAGGCAGAAAAAAAGCAGCTTGCTGGGTCTTGCTGTTGTGGAGTGTTACTTTAATTATGTAAATATGTGTTATATTTGTTTATGCTGCATTTGTTTAATTATGCAAATATGTGTTCCATTTGTTTCACCTTGCTTGTCTAAGATACATGATTGGTCTAATAAAAAGATCAATGGCCAATAGCTAGGCAGTAGAGGAATAGGATAGGCTGGCAGGCAGAGAGAGTAAGTAGGAGGAGGAATCTAGGCTTGAGAGAAGAGAGAACAAGGGAGAAAGAGAGGGAGACATCTAGGGCCAGTGAGGCAGCTCCTATTCAGGAGACAGGAAATAAGACATACAGAATGAAAGAAAGGTAAATGTCTCAAGGCAAAACATAGATGAAGAGAAACAGGCTAAGTTATAAGAGCTAGCAAAAAACAAGCATGAGATACAGCTGAACACTCATAACTAATAAGTCTCTGTGTCATGATTTGGGAGCTGGTTGGTGACCCAAGAGAAGGCCTGATACAGCTCACTACCTAGTCAGTGTAGCCAACCCATGAGTTTCAGGCCAATGAGGGATCCTGTCTTAAAAAATCAAGGTGGGCTAAACCTGTGGAATGATATCCACAATTGTTCTAGGACCTCATACACATCTGTATACATATGTACACAATAAAGGAAATTGGCAAGTAAGGAAACCTGGGTGATGCATATACACGAAAAGAAAGTAAATATTGAGAACCATTTGATCAATGTGAATTAAAATGAGATTCATTACTGGTTGCAGAAGAATAAAAATAAATACTGAAAAATGTTGAGATTTCATTTCTAAGATAGTACTGTCAGTTGGCAGTTTGTAGAGTGTGATCAATATGGGAAAATAAATTTTCAATGTGAAAAGTTATTTTTTAGCTTAGTCTATGCTTAGCTATTGGTTGATAATGAAATCCCTGTAAATAAACCAGCATCAGGAGACAATTAGAATGTTTAACTGAGAAATCAAGGATGCTAAATGAAGGCATAAGGAATGTTTCTAAGGTGAACAGACTTGGAAAAGGGGGAGTCATCAGAGGCTGGGTTTGATTGCTGTTCAACACCATAAAAGTAATGTTTCTCACTGGCATATGTATTTATAACAGGTTTTCTAAAGGCAAGAGTCCTCAAGCTGAATACATGCCTAAGTGTCTAGTGTCCTTCAACAAAGAGCTTCAACAATGCACTTCCATGAAAACTATACCAAATGAAGAAGAATTGGTGCAAATGTGCTATTTCTCATGCTATTCACCCACCATGAGTAATAAAGTCCTTTGCCTTTGAGTCAGACATTTCCTATCTTCTGCCAGAATTCATGAAACTTGTGACAGGCAAACTTTTAAGCTTACAAACCAGATAAATTTCCAGACTTTGAGCACTTCTTGAGAGAGAGGTATACAAATTAATTGTTGCATGGTTTATGTCAATAAAAATAGAAGCAAATGAAATGTCCAGTGATAGAAGAATGTGTTTTAAAGTTGTGGAATATAAAACAGCAATTAATATGAGTACTATTAATAAATGGCATTTAATATTGCAGCTGCAATTATTACAAAGGCATCTGCCTGGTGGCAGTATTATAAGGTCTAATTTAACATTATATTAACATAAAACTGAATGTTAAGTTTATTCTCTTCAAACAATGTATGCAAATGATTGAGAGTGAGCCATGGTCTCCCTAGTCTCACAGATGGTATAAAGGAATTCTAATTCATTGTAGAAAAAGAGACATGGGCTTCAGGGTAATAGTTAATTATCTCTGGACTGGGTGGGAAGATTAAAGAGATAGAATGAATGATGGTGGGATTTCGGTTTTATTTATAATACTCTAGCTCTAAAAACAATAAAGTTGGAATTAAATATCACAGCATCCTAAGCATTTGTTAGTGTTTATTTGTATACTTGGGTAGTTTACATAAAACTCCTCAAACTCCTCTCATATTTAGACTGTGTTATTTCCAAAAGGCAAAAGTTTTACAAGGTCTGATGAGAACCGTAAATAGAATTCTTAGTTAAAAATCAGTATTAGCTGGGTAGAGTAGAGTATATTTGGAGTCAGAAGAAATGGTGGAAGTTCAAGGTCAGCCTGAGCTATACAAGAAAGGCTCTGTTTTAAACAAAGAATCTGCATCCCCCACAGTACAGTGGACAGTAGAAAATCAAGATGGTGCCCCCAATTTGGATGGCAACCCTCTGAAAGAGCATGCCTTCTTCTTCTTCTTCTTCTTCTTCTTCTTCTTCTTCTTCTTCTTCTTCTTCTTCTTCTTCTTCTTCTTCTTCTTCTTCTTCTTCTTCTTCACAGAAGCACCAGCTATCCAACCCCTCCTTTTCTCTGACCTGCCTTGGTTTGTAGAAAGCAGGTTTTTTTTCTATGAAGCGAATTATGAGTCACTCAGAAGAGCTCAGGCCTCTGTACATTTTTTACCACATGTCATCAAATGTCACACAGCTCAACAGCAGGAATTTTTTTCTCATAATGATAAATACAAAGTCTGGGTTGGTTTTGGGGTTTCAGATTTTTTATTTCTGCTAATCCTGAGAAAATATTAGTCAACTCAGAGAACAAAAAAACATCTTCCATGTGCAGTGGCCGTCTTGCTGCTAAACTATGTCCCATCTTCTAGATTAATAGACTTTTAAGTATTATTTTAAAATAATTTTACAATGCATGTTTCTAAAATAAAAGTATCTGAATAAAATAAATGAAAAGAATTATAAATGTCTGCAGTCTAAAGAGTTTTTTTCATTTTCTATGTATCTGAGCTATGACTGCATTCACATTTAATCTCACATCTCCCAACTTACCAAGCAATAGTAACATTATAGGTAAGCCTAACAATAATTTTAAAACGAGACACTTACTTAGTGATAACTGTATATCAGAAACTATTCTAAATTGTTCCCCAGCTTAACTCATTTAACACTCATCTCTGTTAGCTAATGCTACTAATTGTTCCTTGGAATAGATAAGGGAGGTAGGAGAGAGGAGGAGATGGAGAGAGAGAGACACAGAGAGATACAAAGAATCCCCCACAGCTGTAGGGACCAGGATGCTAATCTAGCAGTTTTCTTCCAGAATTCAATTGACTGAAGACAACAGGGGTCTTTATTATCAACTTCAAATTCTAAAGAGGAACACATTGAATCTTGTTAAAGTAATTAAATGGGGTAGCTTTTCTTTACATTCTATGAATGCAAAATGTATGGATCAGAAGGAAGAATAAGGACAGTTATTTGACCAAGAAAATTAGAACTGTCAAAACATCATGATCTGAACATTAGAACCTGGGTACATTAGTAACTATTTTTTTCTTTGTGAATATCATGGAAATTCCTCGAGATAAGAACTGCTAACTCAAGACCATCGTCTGCAGACACTGTGAGTCTATGGTAGAAATAGAAATCTACATGAGTTTGACTTACCATGTAGCAGGTATGTATGGTTCCTACATTATTGTGGATACTCTTTCAAAAGTGTTATATATGTGATGAACTTGATTCCCATTAAACTATGTTAAATACATGCTATAGTTGTTTTCATTTTAAAGGTAGAAAAGTGGAGTAGCAGAGCCCAAATTTCAAATCTTTGGAAGTCAAAGACCAAAGATGGTCCCAACTATTATGAAGTTTCTTCTCCTATTTATCACAACAATGCATACATCATTGTTCAATGTGGAGAGTGAGCCTCAGAGAGGGGCTAAGAAAGTTTCCTGTGTTGTTTTATACAATTATGATTAGAATAGAGACTATTTAAGTCTCATAACTGTCCACCACTAGGATTTAGCTCCCCCAGCCTCCTTTCTCTCTCATCATACTTTCTGTAGCTTCTGTCACATTTCTGCCTCCTTGATTTATTGGCTCACAGCAATGGCGATCTCCCATATTAGTCACAGATTTGTGACTCTCATTGCCTGTTTATTATCAGTTATCAATAACTGCCCTTTAACTGGTACCACACTCCTTGGCAGTTTAGAACAGCATGTGTGTCTGAGAGACTGATGGGCTATCTCTAAGGGCAAGGAGAAAATACCACCAGGACTCTGGATTGAGGAAAATGCCACGAGGGCTGTGACACGTCCATCACTTCTGGGAGACTACTGTAAAATGATGCCCATGGAAAATGGGCAGAGTTGGACCACCCAGTTTTGCTGCTGGAGGTTCCTGTAAGAGGCAGTGGATCTGTCATTTTTTTCAGTTCCTACATTCTGATTCTAAGGCTGACTAATGCCCACAGTGTGGTGGCTCAACCCACCATTTGTTCATCTTTAGCATGAAGTAGGTGATGTACATTCATAGCTCTCTCATGAGGATCAGAGATGACTTAAAAGACAGTGTCTAGAAGGACCATGTTGCAGCTAAGTATGTCATACCAAGTGTGTAACAAACTGGTAGTTAATTTATAGTGCTGTGTGTGTGTGTGTGTGTGTGTGTGTGTGTGTGTGTGTGTGTGTGTAAAAATATTATAGGTATTTAAGGTATAGAGCTCATTATTTAATCTCACATCAAAATATTAAAATTTTCCTTTTAAAAATATCATTTGATATTTGTTTGTATTTATGGGATGTGGTATGACACTAGATTTTTCAAAATTATTTATGTGTCTCTTTGTGAGTATGTGCATAAGTGTGTGGCTACTCAGGAAAACTGGAAAAGGATATCCAATCCCCTGCAGCTGAAGTTACAGGTATTTGTGAGCAATCTTACATGTGTGCTGAGGATTGAAATCTAGTCCTCTGGAAGAGCAACTGCAGAGCCATCTCTCCATCCCCCTCACTAGATATTTTAATAGAACATGTAATTCATTCTAAATCCAGTTGGGTCACTGACTCACGAGATGTTAATTTACCAATATGGGAAATTTTTATTCTTAAAATTTTAACAGACAACTTATAGTTTGAATATACTTATGGGATGTGATGTAAAGTTTCAAGAAAACTTGATTAAATATTTGCATGACAAGTACTCTTTCAAAATCAGTCTTTGAAACTACAAGTTCGCCATTTATAAATCAAATAATCATTTAGTTCCTGAGGCAAAGCTACAGTTCATAGAAAACAGATGGTCCATATTTTTATGTCCAAATGGACACATAGCATAATTCAAGACTTTTTTGCAGGAAAAATTCAAATACAGGAAAAAGTTACAGACCAAAGATTATACTCTGGATATTTCTCCCATATACCTTGTGAGATCATTTTATTCTCCTTGGCTTCTTGACTTCCTATCAAGGAGTACACATGTGATGCAGAGAGTCATCTGCATATTTAAATGCCTGATGTTTCTCAGGCATTTTCAATCATTTGACCTGCCCTATGTGTGCCCATTCTATGCACACTGATCATGTCTAACCAAGCTGCTGCTTCTTCTTTCTTTCCATTACCCAAGGCCAAAGGTGTAGCTCTCTCTTCATGAAATAACCCAAGTCCCTTCTTCAAAAGCTTGTTGATAATTCCTTGTATAAGGTGTCAGGCCAGACCCCAGAGACAGAAGTTGTCTTTGAAATTCATGTAAGGATAGGAATGGAGAGAGAACTCTGTGAGTAAAGTGTTTGCTGTGCGAACATAAGCACCTGAGTTCTGATCCCTAGCATCTTGTAAATAGCAGGTGGTGGCACTCCTTTTTAATCCCATCTCTTGGGGCTGGAGACAGGGAATCCTTGTAGTGTCCTGTCCAAGTGGTCTAGAGAAGATGGCAAATGCCTGGTTTCATGAAGGATCCTGTCTCAAAAAAAAAAAAAAAAAAAAAAGTCAACCTCTGCCCCCAACACATGAACTATTCCCTACACAAGTTCACCCATGAGAACATCCCCCTCACACACATACACCAGATTAAAAAAAATAAAGAAATTCATCTAACATGGAGGTCCTGATAGCTGGCCTCTTCTACCCACATTCTTTGCTACCAGTTAATCTGGATACTAGTTTTAAGTAAGCCAGCATGAGATCAAGCTGGGATCTTTAGCCCCTGGGAAAGGAAGGATGTGGTCTCTCAGTAAAACCGATGGGCTGAGTGTGCAAGGCTTCTATGGCTTCAGGACATGGTTATTAAGGAGTGATTTTACATCCAAATATGGCTTTCACTCATATTTGGCATGATGTATTTATTACCAGTGTGTGTGTGTGTTGTGTGTGTGTGTGTGTGTGTGTGTTGTTTGCTTGTTTTTTTGATCCAAACAGGGTCTCACTTCATAGCTCTAGCTGTTCTGAAACTCACTATGTAGATGAGGCTGATTTCAAACTCACAGAGATCCACTTGTCTCTGCCTCCGAAGTGGTAGTATTAAAGGTGTGTTCTACCATGCCTAGCTAACTTTATCACCAATATTAATGGTGATTAAAGTACCCAGGGCTTCTAATTCTGCATGAAGAGGAAGACACTATATTAGCAAATGTACCAGTTTACCTATTGAACAAATATTATGGAGCCATTGTTCTTCTAAAACTAGAGTTAAAATATGGAGAGTGCAGGCAGCCCCTTCTTAAAGGAATTCATAAATTAATGGAGGCATGAATATTTTGGCCATTCATCACACAACAAAAAATTTTAAAAGATAATTCCATTATCAAAACGAAGTTTTCTTAGCAAAATAACTAGTAATACTAATTTATAAGTTAAATGTTTTTAAACTACAAAATGTAGGAATATGAGAAACGTACATAAATGTAATTAGTCAATAAATTTTAGCAATATCTTGAGCTCTATCATTGTTCTTCAGGCCCCAATAATAAATAGATGGAGGCAAAATAATAGAAAAGCACAGGAGAGGGTGTTAACTTTGCCTGGGAAAGATATTTTTAGAAAGAATAAGAAGCTAAGTATTTGGCAGGAAGACAAATTGACAATGAGTAATTTCAAGCAAATGACACATATTCAGTATGTGTTGCCTATTATTACTATAATTAAAGGAAGTGTCTATATAGTAGTCTTTGAAAGATAAAATGAGACTGGGGGCAAAGGAAGGGGCTTGGAGGCAGAGAAAATTGTTGTGCAAGAGAGGGGCACTGTGCTCTATTGTGCTACCACAAAATGAGCAATGGTCCAGGACCATTGCAGGATATGGTGTGTGAGAAGCTGATGTACGTATGCCACAGTCTGAAGGGGCTCTAATATCAGGCAAAAGAGTGTATACTATGCCCTAAAGACTACAAGATCTCAGTAATAGGCTTTAAATTTTTAGACATATGGTCACCTTTGCATTTTAGGCTGGTCGCCAATGTGGCAGTAGACAGAAAGTTTTAGTGGATAATAAGGGGCAGAGAAAAATTTTAATATAAGCAAGAACATTATGAAGTTTTTCAGGTGGGGAGCTTTCTATGTTTCCCAGCCGGGTCTCATACCCCTGGATAAATATGACCCTCCTGCCTCAGTTTCCTTGTAGCTAGGATCACAGGTATGCACCACCAAATTGACTCAGCTGCAAATTAACCAATTTATTTTGAATTTTGTATATTAAGTGACATCAAACATAATAGAACATTGCTGTTTTCTTTCAACATTGCTTATAATAGCAAAAAGGAGCAAGACACAATCCAAACATCCAGCTGCTGGGGCAGAATTATATGAATAGCACTATCTGGTGTAGTCATGAGTAGAATATTATGCACCAAAGCTAATGAGTATAAATGTAATTATATAAGCACAGTTGATCCTATAAATTGGCATTATTAAATACAATCCCTTTCACTTTGTGGCGTGTTAGGAAATAGTGCTGCTTGTGGACACAAACAACACAAATATGGCTCTTCCCTTATCTCTTCCAGCAACTTCAACATGACCCCACAAAATGGGTAGGAGAGTCATTGCACATGCCTAGCCACCAGTTCTCACAAATAACATAAGACACTTCTTAGTTTTCAAATGAGGGAAGGAAATGAGACCAAGTACTGCCCGTGAAGAGGAGGCTTCAGGGGAGATAAACATGAGGTAGGTGTGATAGCCCAAGATTTGCAGCAGGAATGAGTCAGTCTTGAGGTTTCAGGGAAATGGGACAGCACCTTTGTAGATCCTGTCAAAATATTTTACTACCCCTCCTACCTCCTTTCACAAATAGCTTTAAAATTGTTTTTTAAGAGATGGATGGAAAATATTATCTTCAATCATACTTTTTTGCCATTATTGAAAATTGCAGTGAAAGACCTTACTGAAGAGAGACATAATAATATAACACAGACCTGCAACTGGTCAAAGTGAAGAGAAGGAAGTGCAGAGTTCTCAGTGCTAACAGAGACATCTATGTAACACACACTATTCCCAAGGCTCAGGGATCATTATGGAAGAGGGGAGTAGAAGATTATAAGATAATAATAACCAGAGACGGTGGGTGACTCCAAGGAAAGTGATTTCAAGACAAAGCAAGGTGACCAAACAGATCATTTCACAGCCGTTGAGAAAATATGCACACTTGAGCTAAACAAAATCTCAGCATGAAGATGGGAACTGGACATGAAGCCCAGTCTCTAGGCAAAGGTCTATTGGCAGCTCATAGCTGCTCAGAGAGGGAGAGTCTGTTTTCTCCAAGGGTGTCCCCTGGTGAGTTGACTATGCTCCCGTGGAAGTCAATGTATCTAAGAGTGTGCAGGCATCATCAATTGTATTTGGCAGTTTAAAATAGACAGAGAGCTGTGGGGGTGTATTTGGGAGGAATGGGGAGGGTGTGGATATGATCAAAATATATTGTGTGACATTCTCAAAGAACTAAGAAAAATGAGGGAAAATAATATGAATGAAATACCCTCTTGAATATTTTGAACTCTCAATTCAATTCAGGTTAGCAATCATTTTATGTTTGCTTTCCACAATATGTTCTGAAATTTTTTACAGGTTGACTAGAGAGGGTATAAACTATAAGGAAACACTGTTTTTGCAATCATGAATGTTTACAGTCTTCGTGGCAAAAAGGAAAGGCCCTGGAGTGGTTGGCTATAAACTGCCCATCTGTATTACCCTTTCCAAGGCTCAGGTAACATTACATGGAAGAAGGGGGAGAGAATGAAAGAACTAGGGGAACTTTGTATCAAAAAGGCATCTGAACAGGACATGGCCATTGTATTTGTGAACTCACTGAGGCTGTAATTGTATATGCCCTGCATTAGATTGGACCTTTCAATAAGTCTTCATGGGAAGGGAAAGTACTCATGGGGTCCCACCTATCCCTTGAGAATTGACAGTTAATAGCATCTCTGGATGGGTGTATGTCACTTTCTTCAGTGGTCTAGTCGCTGACAAATTGCCTATGCTTCTGTAAATAACCTCCAACCCATTCACATTCAGGCAACTGTAGTTAAACTCAGTGGGTCACATGCACAAACAGGACATAAAGTAAGATGGGTGTGCTCATTGGGAAAGAGAAGGATTTAAGTGGGAGGAGAAGAGGGGATGAGAGAGGGTAATGGGGGTGAAAATGTTTACAATTTATTTTAAACAAATATGAAACTGTCAAAGAATCAAAAATGATTTTAAAATACAGTGTTTACACTAAAAATACTGCTCTTAAAGTATATACAATAAACTATATGATTAGTGCATGCTGTGATTACTATTTCAAAGCTGGAAAATCAAACAAGCACAGCGTAACAGGACAGAATAATATGCACAGTATTTGCATTTTCACTGTATCATATAAAGATTACAGATTTTCAGGAAGAAAAGATCAGAGAAAAGAATATTGGAACATGGAATGAGAAAATCCAACAGGAAGGAGGCACAGCTATCTGGAAGTATGCCAAAAGTGCAGTTGAGATAGCTGCAAGGTTTAAACACTCATATAGTATAGCTCTTTCACAATGATGATGAGAAATATGCCCATCTACAACAGGCAATCAGAAGGAGTTCAGAAAGTGTATGTGGGTGTAATACTTCAGGATGTTCCTTTAGTTGTTTTGATCCTTTTCTGAACCATAGGCAGCTTCCTTTTTCACATATTTAGAAATCCCTACTGGAAGACCAAACCCAGGGGTAACAACCCCAATCCCACCCTCCCAAGTTACTGAAGATGTGAATGATGTCCATCCTGGACCATCAAAGAACCAGGTGACTTATCAGCTACTGAAGGTTCCTGGGACAGTCCAGTAGGGGCCTCCTAATCATCTCAATTTCCCATAGAACCATGAGCTCAGTATATGGTTATTGTGTTATGCTGTTATATTTCAGGGTGTTTCATTGCCTAGCAATAGAAATACATATAGTCTTTATCATTCAGGCACAAATTGAAATGAAGACATGTGTTTACATTATTCAATATTGACTTATATTTAATAACTACTGCAAGCCTTACATGTGATAGATCTCCATAGATGGCGGGCACACTCCCTAATGTTGTACCAACTTTATTTCTCCATCCTCATGCCTCTTCTCTAAGGGTTTGGAGGAAAATAACTCTTAGTATTTCCTTCTCTTCCCTTCTGATGTGCTAATTCAGACCACATAGAGTCAGAATTAGGACTAAGGCATCTTTTCTTCTTCCACCTCTCTCCTCATTGTCTCATTTTATCAGGATGCTCACATTTATGGCATGGAAATGAAGGTTAAACCAGGCTGTCAGTTTTATGCTTTCTAATGAGACCTAGCTGAAAAGACCTAGCTACCTCTTCACTTTCATTTCTTACCATTCCACTCCATTTAAACATATACTTTCCCATCGCATTGTATTTGGTTTTCTGTCCATGTATCACATTTACTAACATATAAAGCCTCATATCTCACACTCAACTTAAGTTTGCTGGGTAGAGACTATGACTGTAGCTTACCTAGGGCCTGGTGGTACACAGTAGGCAACCAAGAAGTAGCAGGAGAAAGTGGCCACAGATTCTTTCTACGTCAGTGAATTCTCATTAGCATTCTAGTCATGGAACACAACACTGGTTCAATTTTATATACAGTTAGAATGTTAACTTTAGAGTAAGTCCAAGAAAGAAATATCAGGTCTTCACATATTGCCTGAGTGTTAAACACAACTATAGAAGAAGGCTGAGCATATTTACCAGTGTTTCTTATTATCTCACCATATCCACCTTTTCAACTACAAAGTGATAGTTTAATTTCACTGAAGGAATCAAAATATTAAAGACAAAATTAAAACTTATTTAAATTGTTGATGATTAGTGCCTCCTCATTATGGTTTTGAAAAATACTTGCTGATTTAGGTCACAGGTGCTATTGTAAAGGACCACCATATATCACTTGATATATCAGTCATCTACTTGTGAGTATAATCCTCTTTGAAACATTGGTATTTAGCAATCAGTTAAGTGTTCATGATTCTTCATATCAAGAAATTAGTGTATTATCAGCTCAGAGGTACTTTTTCTGGTCTTGCTTGAAGTCACTTTTGTGCCTAACAGTTCCACAAAGGCTGGGTGGTCCTAGCTTGCCTGTCCTGCTCATGCTTCAGGCAAACAATTCTGCTGTTGATGAGTTACTCCTGGACCTTCAGTGCAGATGCTCTGTCTCCACTCCATGTTACTTCTACTTTTCCATGAAACCAGGCTTTCTTCATTATCAGAGAAAAACAAAGAGAAGCCTAAAATCGTCGCAAAGTGAGTTTCATAAGTTGTAAGATGTCACTGCTGACACATTTGGCTGTTCACAGAAATCTTAAGAGCCTGCCTAAACTACAGTGAGGGGAAATAGTCATAACTTGATATAGGAAATACTCACATGTAGGGCTGGGGAGATGGCTCAGTGGGTAAAAGTGCATGCAACACAAGCTTGTGTTCTTGACTTAGGATGTCCATAACCCTTAGAAAAGCTAGACATATAGCACGAACAGCTACAATCCTAGTAGAGCAAATCCTAGAAGCTTCTGTGCAGGCTCACCTGAAGTTCACAGCAGAAAAGCAACAGAGGCCCTGTTTCAAGCAATGTGAAAGACAATGGCACACATCTGAGCTTGTCCTCTGATCTCCACATACACTTGTGGTACGCACATACAGGTGTTAACATATACACTACACACTTGCACAATATGCACACAGATACAAGCCTACACACACATAAATGAAATGATCACATTGCAAATACGTGTGCCAAGATATGAGAAACTACTGAGGCCATCTTTATAAACTGTGTGCTAAGGTTGGTTTGTTCTCTGTGAAACAACACTAGATGCATCATACTGGCTTGTCTCCACAGTCAATGATGAACAAATGAAGACCTTAGTCTCTGCTTGAATTTCACAGAATACAGTCTTCATGCAAACTTATACTGTGATTGCATAAAGATTTTTCTCACCGTGTCCATTTTAACTGTTCATGTGTTTCTTCCCAGCAATATACAGAACATAAGCTTCGGACAAAGACTATATCCAATAAAAGGATGCATTTTAATTATTTCCTAAAGTATTAGGCCTCCAAAGAGAGCCCCAATGTGCAAGGATTTTTCTATATCCCATTTATTTATGTTAGGATATTGAGACTTCCAGTGAAATTTTACAGTATGGCATCCTTCAACGTTACCGCATCTATAGTATGTGAGAGTTAAATTTGGTAATGCAGCACAGTAAGAATTGTGGTTAGCTCCAGGGAGCTTTCAGCCTAAAGAGGCGATTGATTTATACATGGTGATAAGAACCACAGTTCAGAATATGTGACTGCTCTGAGTTTCACACTGCTCCATGATCTATGAGTCAATACTGACTCTAATGTCTTTTTCAGTATTTTAAGAAACTGTGTATATTTGTGTTTGTGTGCAGAGCAGGTGTGCATGAGGGTATGCATGCCAGAAGTTGACACTGGGTATCTTTTCCAGTTACTCTCCACCTTAATTTTTTAATATAATATCCTTTGAGATTTCAAACATGCATACAATATATTTTGGTCAAATGCATCCTCCACTCCTTCCCTTAATTCCTCAGCATCTATGTATTCACCCCTCTTCGCAACTTTCTGCTTCATGTCTTTCTTTTTATATATCCAGTAAATCCATTTTTTGTTTTTTTGCTGCACAGAATGTGTGGGGCTACCCACCAGAGCACAGTCAATCTACCAGGAACTATATACCTAAATAAAACTCCACGTTTGTCTTTTGAAGCAGTGTCTCTCCCTGACCCTGGATTAGCTAAACTGGCTGGCTAGTGAGCTCTAAGGATCTGCTTAAATTCATGCCACTATGCCTGTCTTTTACATGGATCTGAACTTAGGTCCTCATGCTTGGGAGGCAGAATTTTCCAACTGAGCTATCTCCTCAGGCTTTACTCCATTGTCCTAATGAGGCAGCTTATTGTCTCAACCTGAATTGCTGCAAAGCCAGTCTTTAAACATATTTTTTGTTATTATTACTTAGAGGGTCATTCATGCACACACAGAAATATGAGTAATATAAGAGAGAAATGGACAAAATTCATGGGAAACTAGATGCCTCTGTGTGTGTGTGTATGTGTGTGTGTGTGTACATTAAGCCTTGCCTCCAAGTGTCTAGCTTTCACTTACATAACAGGCTAATGAGAAAGAGTGTAACTCAAAAAGTACAGAATTTTGTACTCTTAAAGAAAGGGAAATCTTACTGCTTGTATAGGACTGCCCCTATATTAAGCTTATCATCCCTTGTCAATTACATTGCTCTGATTCAGATAGCACAAGGAGGAAGCAGAAATATTTGGTGCCAGCTAGAGAGCTCCAATGCTCATCTCTCCATCTGTTGGACAGCTGGACAAGGCAACAGCTGCCCATTAAAGCTGCTTTGCCTGGCATGATTAGGTCTATTGGCACCCAAAGCTGTGTGCCAGCTGGCTCCTGCTCTTCCTGAGTAGACCTTATTTGGGCAGAGTAAGTCTCCAGTTGTTATATAATACAGTCAGGATCCTCATCCCCCTTCAAAATACAAGGTTTAACATCAAAACAAAAAAAAAAAAATGAATCTGACTCATTGCTGAGGAAAGTTTACTTGGAGGAATAATTGTCAGATATGACAGGACATAAGTTCCACATTTTCCATCTCTCAGTTGTGAGGGTAAAGTTTCTTTGTCTACAGTGGAAACAGCACCCACCTTGCTGATGCTCCCTACAAGTGGATCAATGTTAGTAAAAGGGCCCCTCTGTGTTTCAGACTTTCCTTCAGCATGAATTGATTCTGAAACCACTGAAGCCATGGCTCTGGAGCAGTCTCAAGAAAGAAAGTCTCTGGAGCCATTTGTTGTCAATTCTTAGTTATCCAAAAGACGTGAATGTTTTACTTTACATGATTGTAGTGAGAATACACACAACAGAAGTTTCAAAAGTTTCCCCAAAATAAAATTAGATCAAAATTCATAGCAGCTTTCCATCATCCCAAGAGTTGAGCAGGGGAAGAATAGAGCACCAACTTAGACACATCCACTTGGTAGCTTCCTAGGAAGAATAGAAGAAGTATCCTCTATATATGCCACAAAAGAGAGTGCCTTCTCTTTCCATTCTTTCATTCTGCTCTGTTTCCTGCCTTCCCCACTAGGGCCATTCCCTGTTCCACACATATTGTACAGAGATGAAAGTGACTAATAAATACCCTTACCTTGAAGAAACAACACACATTATGAGGTAGTGCATGAAAAGAGTTTGAGACAATGTGTTATGGAAATTAGCAGGCCTGAGAGGCAATGAAAATCTGCATCTATTCATCCTGTGATAAGTAAGTGCTAAGTCACTGGGGACGTATCCTGTGTGTTTTCATCACTAAACTAAACCCCTTTGATGCCAAGGAAATAACTTTACCACATCCATCTCATAAGCAATTCTTTTGCCATACAATATGTTTGGCTTGAATTAGCCTGCTAGTGCTGCTATACAGCAAATGGTTTAAGAATAGACAGGCTTTGTCTCACAGCTATGTGGGTTCAGTGTCTAAGATGTAGGTGTCAACAATGTTAGGCTTTCTGAGGATTGTGCAGCAACATTGGCACCACACTTCTCACTGAAATTCTTCTGGTTTTGCAAGCATTAAGTCCACTTACCTCTGGAAACTTGATCTCTGCCTTCATCTTTCTTTGAGCTTTCAAATATGTTCATTTCCACACCTGAATTTCTTTGTGTTGGATTAGGGCCTGTCCTAATGATCTCATCCTAGACAACATCATGTACCATGGCTCTAGTTCCACGTAAGTCACACTCTGAGATACGGAGATTGAGGACTTTTATATATGAATTTTATGTGAACATAGTGTAACCCATAACATGGCCTTGACTTGGCTAATCAGACTCATTGTGTTTCTTCATAAGTATAGCTGAAAACATAATGTTCAAACTATGAGCTTACAAGTAAATGGATGAAGCGAGCTCTGTGTCTCTTATATCTCAATTCCCTCTGCAATTTAGGCATTGCACCCAAGCCCATGATTGTTGTAGTCAGAAGCCAGCTAGGGAAAATGGCTAAACAGAGAGGATACTAGATTAAAAATGGTTGCTTAAAGAATTTGACTCTTATTGCTTGTTAGTAAACTTATTTGCTAATGCCTTCTGTTTAACTACCAAGAGCAAAATAGTAGAAAATAGATACTTAAAAATTTATGGAAGCACTTTTTATGTGCCACAGACTATACAAGGCATTTTATATGAGTGTGTGGGAAACTTGTCACAGCAACAGAAGCATATCCATTCATCCTCCATGCATAGAGGAGATACTAAGTCCTCAGTAATGTGTATATGATCTTATAGGTTGAAAGGTATTTAAAGGTTTAGGGGGAAATGAGAAAAAATACTCACCTTATTCAAAAGTCTCATGTGGCAATACTGGCCTGTATTTACTCTAATTTTCCTTCACAACGAAATTAAAATACAGGCTCACTGGCCCAGGGTGAAAGTAGAGTGTAGCAAGGATGTTTACATAAGCAGCCATGAATAAAACCAAAGACTTTTAATGAGAAAATGAAGCAGGGAGCAAGAATAAGAGAGACTTGATTCAAAGAAGGGCAAATACTACTTTATGCTCCTTCCAAGGAAGTAGTAGGAAGGTGGGTGGTTGTTTACAACTTGCTTTCTTCCAGTTACATATGGCTGTTGCCACCACCAAGTAATACATGACAGAGTACAATTCAAAAAATTATGTTTTCTAGAAAGACACTGGGCCCTCTCTTCTGTGGGGGTGTAAGGTAAAACATAAGATGTTAGGGTTTGTCTACCATAACATTCATGCATGGATCTTCACCACTGTCCTTGGAAAAGAAATTATGGTAGGTGAGTTAATTGAATTAAAAAGGAACTGTAACCGGATAAATCTCTCCCACCTGCTGGTAGCTGAATAACCAGTCAGAGGCTTATATTAATTACAAATTGTTTGGTCTATGGCTCAGGCTTCTTGCTAGCTAGCTCTTTCATCTTAAATTAACCCATTTCTATTAATCTATGTATTGCCATGTCGCCATGGCATTACCAGTCTGTTGGCATGTTGCTCCTTAGGTGGCAGTTGAGTCTGCCCTGACTCCACCCTCTTCTTCCTGTATCTCCTTGGATTTCCCACCTGGCTATTATCCTGCTTTACCATTAGCCAAAACAGGTTCTTTATTAACCAATAATAGCAAAACATATTCACAGTGTACAGAAAGATCATCCCACAGCAGAGGAATTGAAGTTGTAATTGGTCTGTGACACTGAAATACTGCTGATTACCCTTTGCTATTCTGTGATTTGATCTCAGAAACTATCTGTGAACCCATTGACCAAAGCAAGAAAGCTTAATATGTTCACTTTGTTCCCTTTCCAGGCACAGGACACACTGACATTAACTCTTAAATATTTCCCCCTATATTCTAGTCTTGGTGCTGAGAATGTGTACTTATTCACCAGAGTTCCATGGTGGAGGATTCCAGAGTGTCCTGACCATGTTTCTATAGAGAAATTCATCATCCACACATTTATTTGTCTGACAGTCTCTGAATGTGTAACGCTAGTGATACGTGTGATATATTTGCTCATTGTGATCAAGTTATTTGATATGAATTATCTAGCAATCAGAAGTATAGAGTTGTGATGTACCTAGGGAAAATGTTGTTTCTTACTATAAGTTTAAAGCATATAAACAGCAGTTTTATGTACAACTCATTTATTCAATAAAAAATTTATATTGTGTTAATGGGGATAGAAAATAAATAATAAGATTATATAAGTACTAGACACTTATAACTACTATAAATATACAATGAAGAAAGAATGTATAGATGAAGGACCCCATCTGGCGGGTAGAAGTCCTATTGAGGAAACATAACTTAGGTCAAGACATGATGGATAAGCGAGAGTTAGCTTGAAAGGGAGATGGCTGATGAGAGTCATTATCCACCAATATATAGGAGAGCAAAGACCCAGATGAATGAGAAGACACAACTAAAGAGAAAATGTCATGCAATAGGGCTGGCTTATTAGAAAGAAATAGAATCATAAAACTACCCTGAATCCATAACAAGGCTGGTATATGTCCTGAGAATGAGACCCAAAGTCTAGGTGAGTCACAAGTCAGAACTATAGTTAAAATATCACTTTTGCAAGGAGAAAAGGAAGAAGAGGGGCAAGAACAGATGGGTGAAAACTTGTTAGACTCCTCTGGAGATTTCACAAACAAAATTAGGACTGCAAAGCTCTAAATATGTAACCAGATTTAGAAAATAAATTATGTCATGCTGATATTTGACTCTCAATTGAATATACACTTGAGGATGAAGGAGATTCCAAGACAACTGATGGGTAGTTGGAGATGCAAGTTGTTTTGATAATCATTGGAGATATAGATATGGGGGGGGCGTCAGGGGCATATGTATGGAAATGTTAGTTTGGAGCTACTTTTGAAACATGATGATAACAGTGACTGAGTATCATGTAGGGATCTAGAACCTATAGAAATGATTTAATTTGGAAATATCCGCCTGAAATTCATAGTCTTTGAGGTGCTGATGAATCCCCCAACACATAAAATATGATCAAATTAGAAGTCTTCAGCCAAGATAGCAAAAGATTCCTGAGCAAACTCAAATTTTAAAGGTCTAGGTGTCAAGTAGAATGATTAGGAAAAGCTGTTTCTAAAAGCACAGTTAGAAAAAGGAAATTAATGCATTAGGCAATCCAAAGCATTGTGCCAAGGAGGCAGATGTCAAGAGCAAGAGTAATCAAAAGTTGGGTGATGTTGCTAAGTCCATGGATTGTAAGGAATTGATGGATTGGGTGTCACTAAAGTTCTTCTGGACAGTGACTGCTAAGAATTTACTTGCAGAAAATATCAGAATAGAGTAGGAGGTGAGAAAAAGAATACACATACCGAGAAATCTCTGAAAGCATATAAGAAAAGAAGAAAGGCAGGAAGCAGCTAGAGTGGAAGAGCATGCTCCAGATAGCTTAGAAGTAACTTTTCTATACCATTACTTGAGCCCAATTACCACCTCATCAAAAGCCCACTAGCGTATCAGAGTAGACATTCTGAACACTGATAACTGCAAACATTCTGAACTTGTGACAAACAGCTTAAAGTTTGAAGTTAGGATGGTAAAGTATCTGCTAAGTTCAAGAAATACCCACAGGAAATGGAAGAACTTTTTGACTGGAGGTCTAATCAGAGTAAAGGCCAAGGTCTTGCAAAACCAAATATGTGATATCCTTGTGAGCAGAATGACTAAGTGAGCAAAGCGGGTACAGAGCTCCTGGTAAGAGACTATACTCTTACTGGCCATTGAAACCACCAATGCAGACACATCTCAT
Organism: Peromyscus leucopus; assembly: GCF_004664715.2. NCBI lineage: Eukaryota > Metazoa > Chordata > Mammalia > Rodentia > Cricetidae > Peromyscus > Peromyscus leucopus. The sequence goes on along the minus strand of NC_051084.1, from coordinate 3,288,016 downwards.
TAGAAATGATTAATTCAGAAAGTAGAATGGTCCAACAGTTAGAAGCCCCTAGAAAGTCTACTCTAACAGTAAGTATTGAAATGATCTTTCTCACCATGTTGTGATAGGAAATTAGTGTTAGACCTCAAAGAAATGATTTGAATCCAAACAGAGTAAAGATGAAAGTGCCTTGTACCTGAAGTTTCTCTTTAAAAATGTATTAGCTTGATTCCTTATCAATAATCATTGGGTTACTGGTTTTCAACCCTGAGACTGGGAAAGTTTGAGAATTTTACTAGGTCAATTATCTTCTCATGGGCCTAATATTAAGTGATGCCCCAAATCCATAAAACAACCTAATGTGTTCCACAACCACCTTTGGTAATAGAATATCTAGACCCTCAACTAAAATTAATAGAGCTAATAAGCAATGCTGCTCCATATGCCTTTAAATTTGTGGTTGGGGTTGCTTGATGCTTAAAAGTAATGATAGTAACAATCGAGATTGATTTAGTGGTTAATATTGTCATACATTGGAAAAGACTTAGCTCACAACAATCTCCATTTCACAGAAAAAAAATGAAGATGGGCAATGAGTTAACTGATGGATGTTGTATAACTGTTAAGTACTTCATGGACACAATAACCAAAAATAATGATGTTCACCAGTATTTTATGGTGAATGCAATACAAGCAAATAAGGGATAGTTGGGAAGGAAGTACCATTCCCATGAAAGCAGCAGGGACTGGGGGGGGGGGGGCGCAGAACAAAGATCCACACATATGCTCATCAGAAGGCAGAGGAAGATTCTGATACTTAACATTGTCCCCACTTGAAAGAAGAAAGGGGAGTGAGGAAAATGGGAAATGTTGACAGTTTACTTCAAAAATACCTTTTAAAAGGAATTCTGTAGGAATCTTAAGTGCTAAGAACAGGTGTGTCATAAACCAGCAAAGTGCTTCTTCCTATGTAGCAGATCCTAAATAGGTTGTAAAATATATGAAGGCCTTTTGTTTTATTTCCTGGTATATTTAAGGTATGATATAGAGCTGATACTGTGGCTGCATCAGAAGCATTGGGCTCTATTTGCTTGTCCTTAACCAACCATAATTGGTATCCTTTGTTTACATACGATCTAAGTTTCTACAGTGCTCCAGTGCTCCTGCATTGATGTCAGACACAAGAGCTCTGCCAATAGTTTCATTTGACGGTTCTCATCAGGTAAGCCGTTTTGTATCTTTCTCTTCTGCTTCTTCTTCTTGCTTCTTCGTTTGTTTGTTTGTTTCTCAGCCTTATATTGTATAACAGAAAATCGAGGTACATTCACCAGAACAGTGATGTTATTTGCCTAGTGAAGAGGAGGTCATCTTACGTCATTTTGTAGTCTTTGAGAAGCTGTGCTGGGAACATCCTGGGAGTTTATAAGTGGAGATATTTAGAAAGTAGTGATTTCCAATAATTATTTTTAAAAATGTAAGAAAAACTTTAATATGGGGTTCCTTAGTTGTTTTAATCAAAGACTTAGAGAATCAAGAGGATAAACTTTAGAAATTATGTAGTTAATATTTTAGAAATGGGGACCAGTGAGGACAGAAATTAATGTTGGCATGAGACTTCTGGTCTATGGATCTTTCAGCTTGAAATATTGCTAGGTGATTTTAATCCTTAATTATTCAATTGGATCAGCTTTACTTCTACATGTTCTTGATAGTCCATCACCTGCCTTGTGTGGATTTGACAGTTGGTATAGCACATACAGAAGAATTTGTTTATATATTAATGTATTGAATCATATAGAGTATTTTCTGTTACTAAGAACAATTGAAAAGCACTGTGGGAAATAAGATAAAGATACTGGCTTTTCCTTCACAGAACTTGAGTATAATAGTGAAGCTAGGCATGAACATTAATTGTAAGTCATATAATCCAAACACATTGAATCTTCTCCATATGTTGTGGTGTCTCCCATCATCAATGCATGAAAAGGCTAAGGCTCTAACTCTGTCCTCAGGAACTGTCTAGCACATAAATAATTAACATGTAACTGCAGCAGGAATACATGATTAGTTAAAAGAACATGTTCTATTATTATTATTTTTGTTAAAATCCAGTATATTACTGTGCATGAATTCAATGCATGTGGTGATGAATGCACAAAATTTCGAGTTCTCTGGAACAGAGAAAATGGAACCTTGGAAGAAGGGGAGGAAAACAACAGCATCATGTAATCCCCAGGCTGAGCTGAAGAGCCCTCAGCTCTCAGGAAGAGCTTAAGAACTGCTGTCAGGGAATCAAATAATAGTGCAGAAGTGCCCCACTTCAACCACATCAGCTCCACTCCCTTCAGTTCCAGCCTTGATGTTTGAATTGAGATTTTTATTTGATCTAGGGATTCACTGCCTCACAAAGTACAAAGACGACAAATCTAACTGACCCTTTAATTTTCAAAGTTAGAAAATCTGAGATCAAGAAGTTAAGTATCTTGACAAGGTTCCAGGGCTGGCCAGAAGCCAAACAGGAGTGAGGGAAGCACCATGCTTCCCTGTGGTAGCCCCTCCACCAGGCTTCTTCACGGGAACACATAGTCCCTTAATGGAATGTGAAAACCATTGACCCTCATCCCCACAAGGAGGATGGCAGATCTGTATTTCTTCTAGAACAAATTGGCTCTTGTCTTTCACTGTGAGATCTGTGGAATGGGACAGTTTCCCTATTCCAGGAAGAATTCTCTGAATTTCCTCAGCTGCCATCTTACTAATGAGAACAGATGTGTTTGAAATAATCCATCAAAGTTGGCACAGATGTAAGTATGGGTAACATTGTGCAAAACAAGCAGGTTGTATTTAAGGATATGCATGTATTCCTATATATACACATATACATATATATTCATGGAAAAGAGGCTATGAATCTGAAAGGGAGGAAGGAGGGGAGGGTTTCGAAGGATGAAAGGGAAGAGGGAAAATTATGTGATTATATTATAACCCTAAAAATAAAAAAATGATTGGAAAAAATTGTTTATACTTCTCTAAGTACAATAATCCAGGATCACAATAATCAAATAAAAATAAGAGTCACACGCGCAGTTATAAAAAAAGGAAAACCTGGCACACATACGCAAATGTGCTTAAGAAGGTAGCTATGAAAATGAAGATACAACTTTAGGCATCCTAGTCAACATGTGAGAATGGTTTTATCTACTTAAAAGCAGTAAGTTGAGAAATTTTATTCTTTCATTTTATCCTGTCATTTTGTCCACAGTTGATAATCAATGAACATAGTCATCAATGGAGGAGTTCTACATTTAATGTTTTATGATTTTTCTTATTTTTTATTTAAAAAAAATTCTTTTCTTTTACAGACCAACCCCTGTTCCTCCTCCTTCCCCTTCTTCCACTCCCTCCACCTCCCCCATCCCACCCCCATTCCATCCTCATCATTTTATTAGTTGGTACACATAGACTACGATATGTAAACACATGAAAAACTATTATGATTAGCATGTAAAATGTTCCCGGAAGCTCATGTGTTTAAACACTTCATCTTCAGCTGTAGGCACTGTTTGGGAGGTTGTAGGAACTTTAGAAGATGGGGACTTGGGGGAGAAGCAGGGAAGGCATTGGAGTTTACAGCTTATTTCACCTTCTGAACCCATCTCATACTTCCTGATCCAATCTGATGTGAACAAGGTGCTATAGCCACAGTTATGAGCTGTTCCTAATATCATACCCATGCATCATGGACAGGCTCTCCACAAACTAAATAATACATATTTCCTTCCTTCAGTTGCATTTTTGGGTATTTTATCATTGCAATGAAAAAAGTTTATATATATATATATATATATATATATATATATATATATATATATATAGAGAGAGAGAGAGAGAGAGAGAGAGAGAATACATTTTATCAATGATTGTGAACGTGAATTCTACTTAGAGGTCTCTTACAGGACCAACTGTAAGTCAAAAAGTGTTGTGAGATTTTGTAGACTATCTTTTGTAACCTATCTTGAGCACTAGACTCAAAGATCTTAACACCCATCTGCTCTGAATTCTCCATAACATTGGCCTGTCATTGTTTTCTGTAAAAGGTCAAATAGTACCTATATTATATTGATTCTCTGACTCGCACCATTTCTATCACAACGAGTCAATTATGCCATGGTAGAGAAAGCCGTCATACATGTCGTGTCAGCAAATAGGCATGGCTGTATCTCAAGAAAACTTTTGAAATAATGTTTTTATATAGTCTCTGAGAATATCATGCTTTTGTTAATATCAATTCCCCTCTTACAACTCCTCATAGATCACACCTTACATTCCTATCCAATCAACATGAAGTTCTTTCTCAGTCTCAATAAACAAACAAGTTATGAAGTCCAGTTCGTGTCACCACACTGCTGCTACTATACCTAGGGCCTGCCTTGGAATGTGGTTGATATACTCAGTATCAGTCCATTGAAGAAAATTCACTTTCCTTCTCGCAGCTGCTATCAGTTGTCAATAGCAAGACCCTGAGGCCAGAAAGGTCATGGCCCTGGGAGACAACCAACTACTATTACCAAGAAAACTTTTTAAAGGCAATCATTTGAATTTCATCATAATTTTAACAACATGAAGTATTCATCATTTCTCCCCCAAAGTAGAATGCATTTGACCTTTGTTCTGTAATGTACAAATCCTCTCCAATAGAGTCACAAACCCTTTCATACAGGGTCAAGAATGTTTCTTACCCATAATAACAGAGATGGCTCTCTGGAGGATAGAATTCCTTGCCCTTCTTCTGACCAGGAATGGAATAGGTTGTCATGGAGAGTACTAAGTACCATAAATTTAAGTTGATCCAATAGTATGGTTATTTGGCTCTGAAAAACTCAGAAAGGTTTTCAAACTCAATAGGGATATGCTAACTTTTAGAAAATGTATCCCCAAACTTGAAGGTTTCACATTTAATGCTCACTATTTGATAGTTTGATATAGTTTTTAAAAGTTTGTTCTTTCTTTCTTTTTCTTTTAGTTATGAAGTATCTTTCATGTAGACATTCATGTCACATGTCTTCACAAATCTCATATGTATTTCAAATTTATTTACATTCAGAATACTTTAAGATTATTTGTAGCCTAGCATTGTATGCTTAGCTTCTGAATAGATAAGGCTGATGGCTTTCAGTCAAATACTCAACAAATACCTACTAAACAACAATGAATGCTCGGCACAGTTATAAGTCAATACTGCACTGAACAAAGATGATGCTCTTGTTCTCGAAAATACTACATTCTAGGTTCCTCATTATATTGTTAAAAATAGGTAAATACATTGATAAATGAGCTCATATATATAAAATATATATATTTTTTAAGTGACAGGGAGGCAAAGAAATGGTGGCTTGATAGCCAGGAATGTAAATAACATTAGGAGCAAGTCATGAAAAATCCTGAAGAAAACTCATCCAAGCCCAAGGCTATGTCTAATGCAAAGTCCAGGAGTAGAGAAGAAATGGAAATGTTAAAGAAAAAAATTAAACTTCCTCACGGCTAATGATGAATTAGAACACAGAGCCTTATACAACATGTTTGATGGCATTGATGTTACTCATATTCTACTCACAGGATAAAATCAGCACAAATGTTTTCCTCCATGTGATCTAAAGCCACTGAAGGATTCTGGATGTTAGTGTGACAAAGACAATTTTATATTTGTGCAAATGTTGCCTCTTCCTCTTCATAGAAAAAAAGAAAATGAAGAGCAGGGAGTCTAGTTGCTCTTTGCTGAGGAAATCCAAATAAAGACAAAGATGATACAGAAAATCATGGAGCTTGGGATCAATGTGAACTCAGCTAGTTCTATCTGGGAGATGAAGTTGCTAATGCACCTATTGTATAGCATAAGGGAAAATAGGGGCTTCAGTGAGGAACTCAGGTATGCTAGCATGAGGCAATATGTACCTAGTGTCATTCACAAAAGAAGATATCTTCTGTAACCACCATTCACATCCGTGCTACATAATCAAGCAACTTCTGCTTTGTTCTTTCTTATAATCCTGCTACATCATGCCTTTCATTTTCCCCTATAAAATAAGGACACAATATCTGTCTTAGTCCACCAACCAATGAAATATACATGTGCTCTTTAATCTTCGTTGTTAATCTGATAGGACTAAAAATCACTAAGGAAATACACTTCTGTGTATATATATGAAGTGTTTTCCTAAAGGGTTTTTATCCATAATGTGAGTGATACCTTGGATCCTGCACAGAATGAATAGGAAATAGTCTTAAGATCCATCCAGACAAGATCTCAGCAGAAGTTGTGAGCAATGTTCCCATGGGTCTGGGTTTGTAATGCAAGATGAGGTATTCACAGAGGCTTGTGCCCAGATTACTGAGAGCCCGTGCAATGGGAGGTAGGGTCAGAGTGACTGCAAGAAAGATTCCCCAATGCCATTTGTGAATTGCTTTAAGGGTGAAGAATAAACTATAAAGTAGAACACAAGATGTTGGAGATACCAAAATGATGGATTATCTGCTTAAGAAAGCTGCAAAAAAGGAATGAACTGGTCTAAAAGAGATGCTATATCTGCAATAGGTAGCAGAGCTGAAGAGGTGGAGGCTACCCTACCCCTTCAAATCCCAGAGGATTCCTTCACAAGTTCCACATGACAGACATGAAACTGCAGAATTTGGTATTTATCCTGCTAGATTTCAGTCTTGTCTGGTCTGGCATAGCCTTGTTATGCTCCCATTCCTACCATGACCCTGTGTATTGGATGTATATAACCTATTTTGTTGCTTTACAGAATCTCACCATTTAGAGATGGCCTTAAGTCTCAGAACAAACATTTCACTTTTGGATAGTGTTGGCCCTGTTAAAGGCAATGAGGACTTTTAGAGACCAAGAAAGTGATTCTTTCATAATGAAATAAAAAGACATTATGGGAAAGGGGTTAAATGTGATCAAAAAGTGATGTTTTTCTATGTCAGTTAACAGGGAGTGGATTTGTAGTATGTCATCTTGACTATCAACTTGAGAGGACTAAAAATCTCCATGGAAGCACAACTCTGAATCGATTTGTAGAAATACTTAATTGAAGATGGAAGGCACACCCTGACTGGGAGCACCACTGCTCCTTGGCATGGAGATTTGACTGAATAATAAGGAGGAAATGAGTAGTGCCAGCTTTCATCTCTGGGCATCTTTGTACCATAGGCACACTGTGAGTAGCTACCATGTCTTTCCCAGAATTGTACCATCTCAAACTATAAGGTTCTTAAGCTCTCTTGGTCAAAGAAATAAGAAAAATTAATTAAAACTGTGTATTACACACCTGACATAGTGCAAAATATATTATCAGCATTTATTACAAATTACTATACGCTCCTTGGAACTCTCTGAACTTAATTTTAATACAAATCATTAAATACAAATTATGCAAAAGTAGATATAATTCTTTATCTTGATATTTCAAATGACCATGAATGGTAAATATATCTAGTCCTACATTATATGTAACATGAGTGGGCCTGAATCAATAATTATTTGATTATTTTTTCTCAGGAAAACTCACATTTTATTATTTAAATATATTTTTATTTTTCCTCATAAAAGTCTTTTTTTTCAAGAAGAAAATATGTAGTGAAAATAAATGTAATTACTTTTAAAAAGAAACCATTCAGACTACCTTTGCTCACCATGAACCCTGATGGAAAGATAACCACTTTTATTGTTCCCTTTCTATGTATGTCAAGCCATAGGTGGAAGATTGCACCTTCAAAGCCTCCACTATGCCTTTGACTTTTAAAAAAGTGAGGACATGAAATTGAAAAGGGTGGAAAGTGAAGAGTTGATCTAGAAGGAACTGGAGGCGGAATGGCATGAATATCATCAAAATATATTGTATGCATGTATCAAATTCTCAAAAATAATAAAATTTTATATATATACATACATATGCATATATATATATAATTTTGGATCTCAAAGAGATTTCCTTTTGTTGGAGCTCAACAGGATATGACAGCCAAAGCATCCATGAGGACAATGCCAGTCATGAGTCAATAAGTAAGTGTTATAGTTGGGAATTTAGTCCAGTGGTAGAGTGCATGCATGCAAGCAGGGCCCCTAAGAGAAATGAAGGAAGGGAAAAAATAAGGAAGGAAGGAGAGAGGAAAGGAAGGAGGGATGAATGAGAGAGGGAGGGATAGAAGAGGAAAGGGGGGAAAGAAAAAAGAGCTATTTTAGGTATAATATTATAGAATTAGGAGAAACTGTAAACCTCAATAATCAATTCTGGAGGAAGGGGGTTGTAGAATCAGAAGAATCTTCATTATTCATGAGGTTCAAAAGAACAGAATTAAGTTCCATATTTGGGTTGACACAAATTAGGAAGAGGTACAATATTTTAAGGATTTTTTTTTAAATTTTAAGTAGTATGTATGTATATAGGGAGGTTTGTGTGCATATATGAGTGCAAGTATGCTGTGGGACATTCCGTATGTCCTGTGGGAGCCCATTTTTGGGTTCCTCGTGGCTTTACCCAGCAAGTCCACATAGAGGATGATTAGGACCACTGGCCTAAGTTCAGGTGTCTGAGATGGTCTGCACTTGGCTGTGCTGGGGGATGGTCTGTATGTCAAGTTGCTCTGATTGGTCAATACATAAAACCTGATTGGCCATAGCTAGGCAGGAAGTATAGGTGGGACTAACAGAAAGGAGAAATAAAATAACAGGAAGGCAGAAGGTGTCTCTGTCAGCCACCCGCCAAGACAAGCAGCATGTGAAAATGCCGGTAAGCCACGAGCCATGTGGCAGGGTATAGATTTATGGAAATGGGTTAATTTAAGCTATAAGAACAGTTAGTAGGAAAGCCTGCCACAGCCATACAGTTTGTAAGCAATATAAGTCTCTCTGTTTACTTGGTTGTGTCTGAGTGGCTGTGGGACTGGCGGGTGATAAAGATTTGTACTGACTGTGGGCCAGGCAGGAAAACTTAAGCTACACAAGTTGCTAAAGAATCCAGAAGATAGCATCTGATCCCCTGGCACTAGGGCTACAGGCAGTTGTGAGGCATCTAACATAGTGCTGGGTCATCCGCTAGAACAATATATGTCTAGCCCTCGTCAAAATTTTTAGGAGCAAGAATCTAGAAAAGAATCTTAGGACAAGAGAAATATAAAGAGAATATTTGCACTTCTTCAATAGAGATCTGTGCAAACTTAATAGGAGGACTGCTGTGGCTGTGATTCATGGTGTATACAGAGACAGTTTTGGCCCTCTCGATCTCAATATTGGGAAATCATGGCTGAGGACTATCAGCTGGAGGCTTTGAAGCCCCTCTGATATCTGGTTACTGGCTTGCAAGGAGAATTATGTAGCATGAAGGATAAAATGCAAAGTTATTTGGTGTGAGCTCTTCCTCATATTTTCTTTGACATTCTCTGCATATTCTAGAATGCATCAACACCCATTGACTTCCTTTATACAGATGGACAGTGATAGTTTAGACCATTATGGTTTCCTCAGTCTAAAAGCCACTCTCTGCTACTGCAGTGATATTCATACAGCAAAACAATCTCCTTACTAAAATAAATTAACTCTTCCCATTCTTTCTTCCTTGACAGCATCTATGTCTATCTCAATTACAATTCTTGCCTTTTTGAGCTGTGGTTACTCATGGCATAAATGCCTCTCAAACTGAACTATACGTTCTTGAGTGAAGATACATTATTATCTTTGTTACAGAACCTAGAAAGACATTTGGAACATAAATGTTCACTAAGTCTCAATTACTTGATGATGGGTCTTGTTAGGAAAGTGTCAAAACTATGTAAAGAAGCTTAAAAAAACTGTTTGACTCTTCTCTGGATTTCTGCCCTAACTCAGTTACCATCTGTGTCAAGGAAGCTATAACTGTGTAGAACATGAGAGGATTACCATAGCAATTAAGCCATACTCTCAGCCAAGGAAAGTCATGGAAAAGAAAATCTCTAAATTCCCCTGAGCTCTTGAAAATATAGCAAGTTGATTTTTTCATTTTAGCTTCTCTTCCTGGAGTATTGGTTTCTTACTTGATTGCTCCAATTTTTATATTTTAAAATAATCTTGTACTCAAAAATTTGGAAGAATTATGTTTTAAAAAACTCTACATGCTGTTAATCTGCATCTCTAGTTCTTACAATTTGACTTAGACATTTTTTCTTTATCTCATAGTTTCTCACTCTCGTTTTTTTCAATAGAACCTCACTTACAATAGTTCAGAAAGACCTTGAACTCAAGAATATCCTTCCCTACTCTGGGATGGGATGGCCAAACACCCTAATAGTTGTGCCAGAAACCCCATCCAAGGACTGAGGAATCTGGATGCAGATATCCACAGCTAGGCCCCTGGTGGAGCGCTGGGAGTCTAATTAGTGAGAAAGAGGAGGGTCTATATGAGCGAGAATTGTTGAAACCAAGGTTGGATAAAGCACAGGGACAAATAACCAAATGAATGGAAACACATGAACTATGAACCAATGGCTGAGGGGCCCCCAACTGGATCAGGCCCTCTGAATAGGTGAGACAGTCTATTGGCTTGATCTGTTTGGGAGGCATCTAGGCAGTGGTACCAGGTCCTGGGCTTGTTGCATGAGTTAGCTGTTTGAAACCTGGGACTTATGCAGGGACGCTTGGCTCAATCTGGGAGGAGGGCACTGGACCTGCCTGGACTGAGTCTATCAGGTCGATCCCAGTCCTCAGGGGAGACCTTGATCTGGAGGCGGTGGGAATTGAGGGTGGGCTGGGGGAAGGGGAGGGGTGCAGGAAGGGAGAGAACAAGGGAATCTGTGGCTATTATGTAGAACTGAATAGTATTGTAAAATAAATAAAAAAATAATAATAAAAAAAGGAAAAAAAAAATATCCTTCCCTTAGCTTCTCCATTACTGAGGTACAGGTGTGCTCTAACCCCTCCCCCTCTCTCCTTCCTTTCTTCTTTCTTTCTCCTTCCTTCCTTCCTTCTCCCTTCCTTCCTTTCTTTTTTTCTTGCTTTCCCTATCTCTCCCTTCCCCCCTCTTCCCTTCTTCATGAAAGTAGTAGTAGTAAGCTGCCAAACTCCCACTCCATCATTTCCTAAGAGTAAGAAAACTTCTGTAAGAGTGGAAAGACATCCACTTCCATGTCATTGGATCTTCATAGAAAACAATACATTTAACAACAATACAGCATTTGTAATTGGCCCACAGATTCTATTCAAATTTCACTAACTGTCCCAATAGTATCTTTTTTTAAAGGTTCTGTCTGTATACAGTTGGCTGGCCTGAAACTCTCTTACTTTGTAGACAAGACTGGCTTCGAACTCAGAAATCTGCCTGTCTCTACTCCCAAGTGCTAGGCTTAGAGTCATAAGCCACCATGCCTGGCCCCAAATAATATAATAACTGTAGCTTGAGTTTTTCTGCCTTTCCCACAGTCAGGACAAACCTCTGCCACCCGCCAGTCCCACAGCCGCTCAGACCCAACCAAGTAAACACAGACACTTATATTGCTTTCAAACTGTATGGCCGTGGCAGGCTTCTTGCTAACTGTTCCTTTATCTTAGATTAACCATTTCCTTTTATCTATGCCTTGCCACGTGGCTGGTGGCTTACCGGCGACTTCACATGCTTCTTGTCATGGTGGCAGCTGCAGCGTCTCTGGTCATGGCGGCGGCTGCAGCCTCTCTGGTCATGGTGGCGGCTGCAGCGTCTCCTTCTGCCTTTCTGTCCTTTTATTTCTCCTCTCTGCTATTCCCGCCTATCTTTCCTGCCTAGCCACGGCCGATCAGGTTTTATTTATTGACCAATCAGAACAACTTGACATACAGACCATCCCCCAGCACAGCCAAGTGCAGACCATCTCAAACACCTGCACTCAGGCCCATGGTCCTAATCATCCTCTATACGGACCTGCTGGGTAATGCCACAAAGAACCCAAGAAGGGCTCCCACAGGACATACAGAACATCCCACAGCAAATAACAATTTTTCCTTGTCTAAGATCTAACTGAAGACCACATGTTGCATTGTAGTCTATTGTCTCCTAATGTTCTTACTTAGGAATGGTTCCCATTCCCTCTTGTTGTTTTCTCTATAACTGGCAGTGTGTGTGTGTGTGTATGTGTGTGTGTGTGTGTGTGTGTGTGTGTGTGTGTTGTATGCATATGAGCACATGTGCTTGCCCATGCTTGCATATGTGGAGGAGAGGTCAGAGGTTGACTGTTGGTGTCTTCCTCTATGTCTCTTCACCTTTTTATTTTATCAGAGTCTCACTGAACACAGAGCCCATTGTTTCAACTAGAGCACTTGGCTAGAGCACACTCAGGATCTGTCTGTCTTTGTTTGCCAGTGTTGGGGTAACAGACGGCCCCACTGCTGCCAGCTTTGCATCGGGGTGCTGGTGATCTGAATGTATGTCCTGAAGCTTCCACAGGGAATACTTTACCCACTGAGCCATCTTTGCCGCCCAACATTGATACTTTTAAAGCATACTAACAACAAATTCTGAGTACAGATACTCAGTTGACTTTTGCCTCATTCATATTTCCCAGTGTTTCTATTTCATTTATGCTTTTTTGGACATAGACATCACCAAGTACTGTCAGCACATCCCATTTGGAGTCACCTGGTATCAGTTCATTTCAACTTCAGCAACGTTTTCTCATGGATAATTTAATCAATGCAATTGGAGAAGCAGTGACTTTGCATTGGTGAAATCTGATGCCACACTTTATCAATTATTCAAGGTTAGCCTTACCAGGAACTGATTTAAAAAAATATTTCAAAATCAGTTCAGTTATTTTAAGAACTTAATTGTAACCTGTGAAAATAACACATTCTGAGAATAATGCATGAAAAAAGTGACTCTTGTATTTGTAGGAATAAATATTTACTAGGCACTCAGAGCATAACACAGAAAATAAATTTTGTTGATGCTCAATTAACTCTGACTTCTTACGAACAAATGACTCACTCTCTATGCTTCTGTCATTTAACAAAGACCTATGTGCAGATAAAACAAAACAAAACAAAAAAACAAAACAAAAGTAAGTTGGCCAAGATCATCAGACTCTAGTACAATACTGACAGGGGTGCTATTTCCTTTGTGTTCAAGACAGTGCTAACATGGGCACTAAGCATTAGAAAAATCACTGAAGGAGGTTCATGGTGAAGGTCAGAGACTAATTCTATATTGACTACCTTAATAAAATATTAATTCAGTGATAAAATAAAGAAGGCTTTGGGGCTCGAAAATTGAGGTGAAGGCACATGTTAACATAGAGAAGGATTTCATTTCACTCCACCTAGTCACAACCCTCTAAGAGGCCACACAGGCTGATCTGGATGCAACTATTTTTAGTGACTGGCCTCAGCTTGCAAGTTCTAACACCATTTTTCAGAGAAAGCAGGAAGTTGTATTTCTCTGTAGATGTGAACATAAAAGCAGCAGCTATATATAGCACTTTAAGAAAAGCCTCCATAAGAGCCCCAAACTCTCTGTTTTAATCATTTTCAAGTTCTAGATAACCCTCCTTTTTGGCGGGAATCTCATTAAGCAAACCTTCTGAGTAGATGTAGTGAAATGGTGGTCAGGATGATATATCCAGAGCAGTTTCCACAAAGAAGATGAAGTGTGGAGCCAGACAAAGAGAGGGAGGTTGCAAAGACATTCACCCATTTTTCCTGAGCTGGGGAACTGAGTGTCTCTTCCATATTGGATCTTCAGTATGACCCACTTACACAGGTGATGCTAGAGAGCAGGAAAGGATATTTTGCAGTTTTTAATATTGTCTGTTTCTGGAAGTGGCTAACGGATATTTTATAGGAAAGATGGATGGATCGGAAAACAACTTTCAAGGAGAGAAGACTATGAACACTGACAAGTTTTTGGCATATAGGGGGTAAAATGGTTTGCGATCCCTAGTAGGAATCACTCCACAGAGTATGGTTTCTTTTCCCTCTTTGCAGTCAGGCATGCTTAGATTTAAACATGGGCCCCTCCTTTTAGGAATCTGTAAGATCTTAAGCAAATAACTCCCCCAGTTTCTTTATCTGTAAAACTAGAACAATAAAACTGTCTCACAAAATGCATGCAAAATTGTCAGACATAGGAAGCTGTGAAGATGCCTGTTATTCTTATTGGCTTCCTAATCCATTCTGTGGTGGCTGTCCTTAGCATCATCAACAAAATTTTACTATCTTACTAAGTTCTCTCTTTTTATTTCTTTAGAAATATATCTTGGTCCATTTTCTTAATGGATTTTATTTGCTAGATACTTAGATTTATCAAGAGGAGATGTAAATTTACATGAAGAAAGCAGTAAGAAGAAAGTCTATGCAGTCCCACCCCAACAACTAGGCCAGCTGGACCCAGGTAAAGGCCTAACGGAGGCCAGACATGGGATTGCCACTTGTGGCTACTGATTCATTTTGCTAGAGGTCAAGTATGTAGTGCTTAGCACCATGCCTTCCTTATGCCTAAGAATATGCCATACTATTTTCCTTGTATGCTTAAGTCTTAGATCATTCTGTCTAGATCATAGATGCCTCTCAATAGGCTTCATCAGTCTGTGTGTTTCCTAGTCCAAGAGTATTGACTGGGTGAGGGTCTGAGAACTCCATCTCATAGGTTCTCAGTCTCATTTTCTGTTCCTCATTCATCAGTACAGAGTCAAGCACATTGGAATAAAATCACCAATGTAAATAAAACCTCTGCAAAAGTACACACTTGCACACAGACACACAGACACACACACACACACACACACACACACACACACACACACACCACCCTCTCAAGGAACAAAGAGGCAATGGGTTCCAAGAGGGAGTAGCCTTATGGCATTTAGAATCTTTCCTCAAATGAGCAAGTAGTAGCAGAGAGACTCAGAGAACTCCAGGTCCACACCCCCAACATGGTCCTTGTATTCAATGGCTTGTAACTCTTCCTGGGTGTTCATGACTTGGGGGAACCCCAGACAGGTGACTCACCCCAAAGAACTACTCTGTTTCCACAAGAAGGCTCCCCTGCACTCTTCTTTCATGCCTTTCTCAGTGAAAAATGCTCCTGCTACCCAGCAACCACACCCTCTCCTTGTCATTCACGTATCACCAGGGTCTCCCCCTTTCTCTTCTTACAACTCCAGTTGTATAAAGTCAGTTCATTTGTGCATTAGCAAAATTGATATTAATGCTAAGAAGGTCTAGTCTGAGCAACATCCTGCACTTCCTTTAAAAAAATGTTAACTTGGTATCTTGATAAATTATCTAAGGTTGGCCTCACATGTGTGATTCTCTAGCCTTAGCCTCCCCAGTGGATGGGAGCACAGGCCCAAATGATCCACTAGCCCTGGTATATAGCTTCTAACCTTGCATATGTTAATGGGCCAGATAATTAGGAAATGAATCAGGTATTGTCTAACCTGGGCACTATTGAATGATACTCATGCAAAATTCTGACCACATCACCTGCTGCTCTCCCCAGTGGTAGACAGAATAGCATCGAGCAACTAACAGTGGCTAGAACTATCATGTGTGTGTGAAGTACTTACTACATGCAGGGGAGACAAGATATGTATGACATTACATGTGTAGTGTATTTATGTTATGGTGTATAGTGTGTTAAAATATCAGCACCCCTTCAATGTAGACATTATTATGAAGGAAAACAAAGAGAAAAGTGTAATTATGGCTTAGTAGTGTTTCTGAATTTAGATGTGCCTTACTTCATAGTTCATCTTTGTGTTTCCTTATGTGGTGATCACTATCTTATGAATCTTTTTGGCAAAGTAAATGTGAACATAGGTTTAGTGATGGGGACATGTTGTGGAAGAGGCATGCCTTGAAAGGGATTTCTTTTTAAAAATTGAATATCACCAATTTATTCTTTGACAGTTTCATACATGTAAATGAGGCATCTTGGTTATATGCATCTTGACTACTCCCTCCTACTTTCCTCAGGAATCCCAAATTACTCCCTCTCAATTCCCCCAGGCATCCCTAGTACACCCCTCTCCCCACTTCTCTCTCCTTTTTTTGTTAATAACCCACTGATTTCAATGGGTGCTACCTGTTGAATGTGGGCAGATTTTTGGGGGCTTGATCTTTTGCAGTGAGTTCATTAATACAGTGTCCATGCCATGTCCTAAGGATAGCATTTTAAACAATTTTACACCCTCCAGCTCTATATTCTTTCTGCCCCTCTTCCGTAGTATTACCCGAGTCTTGGGAATGGCAGTGTTGATGACCTACTTATGGTTAAGCATTCAATAGAAATTTACTCTCAGCATTTTGACAAGTTATGAGTCTCAGCTTTGACCACTATTCTCCACAGAGAGAAGTTTCTCTGGCCAAGGGTGAAGACAGCTGTAATCTATGGCTGAAAGCATAAATATTTAGCTGACAATTTGACAACATGTGGTTTAGCAAAACAACAGTTGTAGGTTCCTCCTTCTGTGACCTCCTGAGTCATGGGCTCTTGATCAGGATTACATTACCAGGCATGAATTCATTGCTGTGGATGCCTCAAATCCAATCCAAGTACTGTTTGTTACCCCATAGCCTTCATGCTGCTATTGTACCAGCAGGCATGTCTTGCCAGAAAGGTCTGTATTGAATACAGGGATACCATTGATGTCTTTTCACCCACAGGGTCCTGCAGAGCACCTTCTAGCACTACAGAGCTAGCCAGTAAGTAAGAAGTTCTCACATTAGTTCTAGATTTCTTTCTCAACATTCTACAACCAACGTGTAGTGTATCTTCAGCAATAGAATCTACACATCTAGTTCTGGTGGGCACTCAAGAGCAATGGTAGTAGTTTATGTTGTCCAGGGAGAACTCTGGGATCTCCCTGACTGAGAACTCATTGAGAAGTATCCCAGACCTAGTACTGAGTTTTTAATGTAATAAGACATGTGTTCTAGGGGAATCATCATGCCCATGAAAGTATATTTGTGCAAATGCCTATTTTTTTAATTATATTTTGATTAGTTTATAAAATAGTGGGTTTCCATAGAGGGTTTTCAGATACGTTTAGTGTTTTGTTAACCCACCCCATCCCTCCTGTTCCTTTACTCCTTCCTCCATCTCTGATTAAAGTTTTAACTCTTACAATCCCTCCTTCTATTTCCATATTATATGTTCATATGTGATCTGTAATCCTCTCTCTAAAGGGAATTTCTTAAGGGCTTCATTTCACAGCTGGAATCTTGGGTCCCAGGGTATATGAATGAAACTATAAGTAAGCAAAGTCAATGGCGCTTAACATGTGTGGCCTGTTCCCTTGTGTTTCACCTACCCTGGTTAACAAATTTGTGTCTTCTGTCAGTGATCATTTGCGGATTTAAGTCTGCTGGAGAATTCAGGTTACAGTACATTCTGGGTTATGGTGGGGCCCAAAGGATTGCTGAGAAATGAGAAAGGACCACTCTATATTATCTAGTATACCAATGGAGAGCTCACAGTCTAAAAAGAGTTCACCAGCCCAGTCTTACTCTTACTATGACCTCTAAGGGTCATCACAACCTTGCTCTGAGGACAACCTGAAAGAGCTCATCCCTCCCTCTTTGCTTCCTGGGACTGATTCAGGTACAACAACAGTAAAGTTTGACCACATTTTTAAGTATATTGAGCAAAAAGTTTCCCCATCACAGCCCAATGCTTTCAAAACCATAGACCTGTCATAGCCAGAAGTGGTTATTCCTAGAGAATGTGGCTTGTGGTATGTGGTGTGGGATAGATATTTCAAATAATAACTATTCTATGAATATACGCCAAGAAGAGAAGGATTGAGACTCAGCCAAAGCAAAAGACATGTGCAGAAGTCAATTTATAAAGCAAAGCTGCTACAGCCTTCTCCTTTATAATAGCTTCCTAGGCCAAATAAACATCATCCAATGGCCTGAAAACAAACACTTTCTAAGGATGCTTATGAAGGTTGGAACTAACCTAGTGGAAAAACAACCATACACCTACACCAACAACTCATCCTCATTCCTCCAGAAGGACATAACATTGTTCTGCCATTCTATGGCATTTTTATGTGTGGTAGTCCCAGGCTTGAAATCGACTGTCTATAGAAATTCCCAAAGTAGTTTCTCTTGAAAAGTAATTAGGGAGCCAGATTTCTTACTCTTTCCATTTATTTGTAAAGAGTGGCTTTTTTACTCATAGACTATTACTGAGATCTTTCTTTCAGTTGAAGCAATGTTGGACTTTTGAACCTGAAAAAGCTATTTTATTTCCCAAGATATCAGTCTCCTAAAGTGACTTACACAACACATGGGAGAGACTTAGTATAAAACTGAAGACAATGCATTGAAGTTGAGACTCAAAATACCCAACGGAAATGACTGTTCTGCTGCTATCATTGCTAAGGTCCTATTTTTTCACAGATTACTGTGCCAGTCTCCTGTCAGATTCTTTTGTTTTCTCTGAAAGCCAACTTTTAAATTCTGTCATCACAAATTGCTTAGGACACTTAACAGATCCCAAGAGCCAATAAAATGGAAGTTGATAGTCTGTGTCAAATTAAGAAGACAGTGATGAGAACCAGGGGCACACTCAGAACAAGGATGTTCTAAAGAGCTTGGTTGCTTGTTCTAGAGCTAACGGTTTTTGATTTATCATGTCAAATGCCTGAAGACATGCTTTGTAAAAAATGCTTAAGTCATAAATGAAAGAATTTAGGTGTTCTTGTGGAGCAAGAGAGACAGCATCTTTGGGAACAACTAAAGAAAAATACTTCACAAAAAGCCACAGAGAGATTTAGACAAAATGCTGGTTGGCATGGAATGGATGTGATGAGGACCAATAGTCATGCTCCTACCTGCAGAATGCAGACTGCTTGGCCACTTGGTGGAGATGTTGTAGAAGGTATTAGGTATCACCATAGGGGTTGAGGTCTGTGACCTGATAGTGTCTTTGAACTCTGAGATACTGTAAGGCTATGCTATTTCTGTGCTGGCTGAGTAGTAATGCTGGGCAAGGTGAACTTTTCAGTAAAAAAAATCAAAAGAAATGTTTTTTAATTCCTAAGATTGGAATCACTGAATATTATAGCTAAAACAGCTTAACAAAGCACTCTTCAACTGTCCCTTGATGAAAAATAGGCATGCACAGGACTTGAAAGTTTAAATAACCTCAGCAAACTGTCCTCCTGTTGGAGTTCAGACTTCAAATAAGAGTAACGTACATTTAAATATGCTCTACAGAACACTTCCACAGAAAGTCCTTTCAAAGAAAGCTGCTATAAATAATCACTCTTTCCATTTTTGTTTACTTAGTACATATGAGGCACACTTGGCCCTTTTTGTTCAGTTTATCAAATGATCCATGATAAACAGAGGGTCAGAAAGCTAGTTAGAAGTTGTATTTATTTATAATGTTGCCCTTATATTTCAGACAAAAGGTTTGGAGCTTGTTCTAGCTTTTTTTTATCCTGCTGTGATGTAAGTCGGTCTAACCAAAAGCAACTTAGGGGGAGAAAAGGTTTATTTGATTTATACTTCCAGGGCATAGTCCATATTTCAGAGAAGTCAGGACAGGATCTTAAGCCATAGAGAAATGCCACTTACTGATTCAATCTCTGGCTATCTCACCTGCCTAAGGATGATCCCACACACAGTAGGCTGGGTTTTCCCATACCAATTATCAACCATGACAGTCTTTCACAGATAAAACCATTGAACCATCTGATTGAAGCAATTCTTTAACTGAGCTTCACTGTTCCAAGGTGACTAAGTTGTATCAGGTTGACAATAAAATCTAACCAGGACAGAGAGGAACCAGTGAATTAGCAAGACTTTAGAATGGCTCCAGACAATCATTAATAAATTATGCCTGGAGAGCCAGTCTGTAGCATACTTGGGGAATCACAATGAACCAAAGAATCTGATTACAGGTAACAGTTGTCCTCTCTTGGCATAAAGCAAACAATGCCTTAGAATAACTTTCCACGTCCATAATGGAGTAGAGACTGAAGGCTGAATCAGCAGTGTGGATGGCTATGAAAAATGTCCCTGGGTGGAACTAGAAAATATCATCCCCAGTGAGGTAACCCAGACTCAGAAGGACAAACATGGTATGTACCCACTCATAAGTGGATACTAGAAGTAAAGCAAAGGATAACCAGACAACAACCCACAACTCCAGAGAAGCTAACTAACAAGGAAGAACCAAAGAGGGATACAAGGATCGCCCTGGGAAGGGGAAATAGATGAGATCTCCATGAGTGAACTGAGGGTTAGGGGTGGGCAATGGAGGGTAGGGTATGGGGGATGAGAACATAAGGGAATGAGATGGTTGAGCTGGAACAGGGATGGAGTGGGAAAGCAATGAGAGAGATACCATGATACCATGATGGAGGGAGATATCATGGGTATAGAGAGAAACCTGGTGCTAGAGAAGTTGCCAGGAATCCCCAAGGATGACCCCAGCTTGGACTACTGGAAATAGTGGAGAGGGTGCCTGAACGGAACTAGCTGGCCCCAGTGATCAGACCAAAGAATACCCTAACTTTAATCACAGAACTTTTCTCCAATGACTGATGAAAGCAGATACAGAGATCCACAGCCAAACACCAGGCAGAGCTCCAGTTCTCCAGTAAGAGAGAGAGGGGAGATTCTGTGAGCAAGTGCATCAGGATCATGATGGGGAAACCTGATGGCTGTGGAGCCTGAATGGGACTGGACTAGGCCCTCTGCATGGCAAGACAATTGTGTAGCTTGATCTGCTTTGAGGATTTCCTGGTGGTAGGATCAGAATACATCCTTGGTGTATGAAGGGGCTTTTTGGAGCCCACTACCTGTGATGGGACACCTCGTGCAGCCTTGAGGCAGGGGGAAGGGCTTGGACTTGCCTCTACTGGATGAGTCTCGGAGGTCTTGCCTCCTTGTGTGGGAGAGTGGGGGTTGTGGGTTGGGAGGGGCTGCTGGAGGGCCAAGAGGAGGGAAGAGGGGTATCTTTAATTAGTGTGTAAAATGAATGAAAAAATTTTCTTAATAAAAGAATTTTAATTAAGAAGAAATGATGAATGTTTGAGAAGCTAGAAACCTGTACTTAAACATTATGAAATATATTCATGTAAGAAAATGTCATATGACCTCAAAAACATGTAAAGTATGTTGTTATATATGAGTTAAAATAAATATTTAAAAACTTAAAAAACAACAGAAAAGAAAAAAGTCCCTACCACATGCACTTTTATGAATTTGTAAAACAGTCAAAAGGAATCAGAATAACTATGGTGGGATGATCAGTGGAAATATCTTTGAAACACCAATGTTGAAATAAACTGAGCAGATTACATGCAGAGAGTCCTAAATATCTCTGTGTAAGAGGGAAATGATCAGTTTGTTCTGGGCTCCCTGACTCTAATTTTTGTTCACATTGATAGGCACTGAGCTCTCTAAAAATAATGCTCCTTGTACTAACTTATGCAGTGAAACCATATATTTCATTAATAATCAGCATGAGCAGAAGGCTACCAAATGGAAATGACCAAGGCCAATGTTCGTCATCAGGAGGAAGGGCACAGGCAGTCTTAAGTAAAACTTAGATATTTCTCACTGAACTCTCTGCATCAGAACTGAACTCTCTGCATCAGAAGTGAATGACACATTTTTCAAATTCATCTTTAAGGTACTAATATAGAGCAGTTCAAGATTGAGATCTTCTATAATTCATCCATACTTTTCCGTGATACACGATGCCTGAAGCTGAACTGTGGTTTTGTGGTATGCCACCATGATGTGGACTATATATATTGATCATGTCTTTTCCTACAAACATGCCCATTGGCAGGGGCATAGATGTGTGAATGTGGAGTATATAAGCTAAGGCATAATTTTAGAAATGTATTTTTTACATTAGTAAGACAAATCACTTCACTTCTCCATGATCAAATTTGTCTAACTAGAGTAAGAATATCCTGCATGGCTGGACCATGGTGCCCCCAGAAGACATGGGTTATTAAATGAAAATCTCAGTGCCAGGCATCCAAACACCTCTGAAGCACCCAAACAAGACAGGTTAATGCCACTGTTTTTGATTGCCTACCATAATTAGATGGTAAGACCATATACTTCAGATGCAGTTCATAGAGATATAAACCTTGATTGACCAAGAAGCACTCTTCCTGCTGGTTAGCTCACACAGTGCAAGAAGGTGCTATGCAGGATGCTGAGGAAGGAGGAGCAGGAGGAGGAGGAAGAGGAAGAGGAGAGAATGAGTATATATACAAAGTGCCTACAGCAATGTTTTGCCATATGAAAGTGTTTAATAAGGGATGTAAGTTGACATTATCAATAAATCATTTATTTTTGTTTCTTTATACATATTTGAGAAATCACTTTAGATAACTCTAAATCAAGAAGCCTGAGCCACTTGAGTGCTCTGGGGAGTCAGACAAGGTCTTGTCTCTGAGAGGATTTATCAGTTAACTGTGGACCAGCACTGTAGTTATACATAGCTTAGACCTGCTTCCTTGTAAAATAGCATGGAACATAATTATGTTGTTTAACTGAATACAACACCAGTTAACTTAGTGAGTAATTTTTGTAACATGTGTAATATTTTCTGTCACTCCCTATTTTTTCACTGCAGCTTAATTTAGTCCACAGCTTTCTACTACTATAACTTCAGAAATGGGTTTTTCCCCAGTCTCTGGGTTTCTGCTTAATTGCATCTTCATGTCTTTGAGAAAGGAAGAGAAATGGAGAGAGAAGGAGGAGGACAGGGAAGAAAAATGAAAATACACCTTACCATTAACGTTGTCTATAAATTTTGTGTTCAACTTTTGGTAATTAAACTCAATAAAGATTATATAAATATATACTCTAGAGCAGAGAAAGCAACTAATGAGGAGAAAACAAAACTTAAAGACCTCTAGACTCAGCCATTTGTCCTAAGTCTCTGGGTTCTTATTGGTGAGGAGTCTGGGGCAACAGGTCCTGCTTCAAGAAGACACCAGTATCTTTCATCTTTGTCAACTTCCTGTACACCCACACTGCTTCACATAAATGGGGCTTTGAATTTTACAGTATTAATTGAGAAGAAAAACTCCTAAAGAGTAGTAATAAAATGACCAAGAGTAAAGCATAACTTGAATTTGTGTTACAGCATACATCTAATTCTTTTGTTATAGGTGTCTTGACTTAACTGATTATAAAGACATGTGAAAAGTAGTTTATGTTTTCTTCATATTCAGTGATCAGTGCTAGGAAATCAAAGAAGCTAGAAAAGGACAAGTTCTTAAACTTTAGGAGGAAATTCCATCCTCCTTAAGATTGAGTAGTACTTAATATCTTAAATTCAAATTTAGATAAAAGAATGTGTAATGCAATTGAACATTGTAAAATTATATATATTAACTTGGAAATTAAAAAGCAAACCTCCTTTTAGCCAAAGAATATAACCCATAGACGATTTATTCTCAGAACTGTTCAATGTGAGTGGTAGATCCTTGTAATATTACAGTTTATAAAGAGCTTTACAGTTTGTAAAGAGATTCTCTGAGAAAAGAGATAGCTTGGTATGGTACATTGTAGATACTATCGAAGAGAAATAGAATAAAACTCTAGGTCAAAATTTTGGAACTTGAGTTGAAAGGATCATTGCAAGTATTAGAAATGAGCAAACCATATATGGAGGAATTGATTCAAGTCCACATTGAAACTCTGGATCAATAGCTATGGTCAAAGCAATGACTGAAGGAGCACAAGGTGAGATGACATCTGTGAGAGGCAGGGAGAGGACAAGAGAATGGAGTTCAAGAAGATTTGCACTTGAGAATGTGACGTGGGAAACAAAAGTATTATTGACAAAACATTCTCTCTTGGCCAAGATTCATGACTATGAAACCTCCCTTGAGAGTGGGGTTTGGTGAGTTGCCTGGGCACCAGGACTGCTAGGAAAAATCCTTCATAAACCTCTCCTTGGGACTCACTTGGGATAAGTTTGGCAAACAAAAGTCTCTGCAAAAGTAGACCCCAGCCCTCAAGGAATCTTTTTTAAGGTTTTATTTCTCAATTTTATAAATTTTAATCCATTTCATTTTGTTTTATTTGCCTTCACAGAAAACTTTCATGGGACTTTATAAAGAGATATTTAAAAAGACAATACACACCAACAGTGGCATTATTATCAACATTTCCTGTTTGCGTTCTCCATGTCATAGTCCATCATTGAAGGAAGTCAGGGTAAGAGCTCAGGTAGAAACCTTGTAGACAACTGCTTGGTGTCTTGATTTCTGGCTCACACATTAACAGGCTAATGTTTAGCTAGTTTTTTTATATATTACAGGACTGCCTGAGTAGGGATAGTGCTGTCCACAGATGTTGGGCCCTTCTGTACCAATGAGTAACCAGGATAATCCCCTACAAACATGCTCACAGGTCAAACTGATCTAGAAAATGTACAAATGAAAGTTTTCTCTCTAGGCTACATCAAGTTGATAACTAAAGCTAACTAGAATATTTCCTTAAGAAATTTTCTGGTGGAAAATAGAAATTCCTTTCTATTCTTGAAAGAAGTTCACAATTAGTTCTTTCTGTAATTTATTTGAGAGCTCATGGGTTTGTTGAAAATATTTATGTTACAGTTTCTAACTTATATACAATGTATTATGATCACATGTTCCTTTCCATTATCTGCTCTTATCCCCCCATACCTGTTGATGCCCTTCTACTGCAATTGTTTTTAAGTATAAAATTAAACTTTGAAATAATATTTACATTTAGATTAGTTGTAGTAGAAACAGGCATATAACTATGATTTCAAGGCCAGCCTGGTCAACATAGCAAGTTTCATGTCAGCCAGGGCTACATAGTGATACCCTATCTCAAATGCATGTGTACACACACACACACACACACACACACACACACACACACACACTATATATATATATATATATATATATATATATATATATATAGAGAGAGAGAGAGAGAGAGAATATGATATACCTTATTTTATGCTAAATTTTATTTGAACTTTCACCCATTTACCAAATTGTCACCAATAATTTGTCACCCAAAAAATGAGGGGGTGGGTGATGAACTAATATGTATTGAACCTATATTGCATCAAGGCACTATAGTGAATATTTTATATTTATTATTTGATTAAATTCAGGCATGATCAGCAAACTGACAGTTTCTTTAGGAACTCAGAAGTTACCCAGAACCAGTCATACAGCTTGTGATACATATAAATAGAAATTAAATAATATCTGAAAGTGTCTTAGGATTTCCCCTGGACCAGACCCCTGCCTGTACCAAGTGATGGCCTTGAATACTAGCCAGATGAAGGGTAGAGTTGCTGAGGACTCAGTAATTCCAGGCAAGTCAGTGAGTAAAGGCCACACTGGCCGAGGGCTCACAACATAGCAGCAACAGAAAGATTAGCATAGCTTGGAACCACAAAACTAAGAAGGCAGCAGAGTCAAGACTACACAGGGCTCTGTAGACCAGGAGAACTATTTTAGTCTTCTCATGAAGACCTGTGAATCATTTCTCCCAGATGTGTGAGCTCAGTGATCTAAGAAGATGGCTCTGAGCACCAAGTAGAGAATGAGTGTTAAGTTAGTGGCATGGCTTTGGCAGAACCTTAGGAGAAAGACGTTGGTGACTTGGCTTTACTGTTGTCCATGGGAAGAGAGCAGTGTTAGGAGATTTAAGAGACAAGGAAAATCACCTTTCCCAAACAATTGATTGGAAAGGATAAAGGGAAGAGGATTGTATCAGTCATGATGTCAGGCTTTTGTAATACAGAACTAGAGAGAAGGTGAAACATAAAATTCTATTTTTATTGAAACTGTTTTAATTTTTTTGCTCCAAAAGCTATTAACTAATCAAACCAGACTGAAGAATTTGCAAACTGTAGTGATTGTTTGCCATCTGACAGTGAATATGTGTTTTTTCTTTCTATCCCTGTGTCAAGGACAAAAATATATATATATGGTTTTATTTTCAAATTTACTAAGACACACATTTACATGTTTGGATATCAGGATGCTATTACCTGTGCTCTTGCTTGAAATCAAGATGTGAGTTTTAAAGATTAAATAAAAGAGAACAGTAAGAAACAAAAATGGGGGGAAAGAGCTGTCTAAATTTGGGAAAGATTGAGAATGAATGGAGGAAATAATAAAGTAGGGGAAAATACGACCTCCTTACATAAAGGAGAGATATAAATCAGCAGGGTAACTCTGGATGTCTTAAACTAATAGTACCTTGAGGCATCAAATACCAGAACAAATAGTGGGGCTTCAAGTTAAGGAACTTGTTAAAACTATGCATGTATAATGTGCAGAAAAATATAAGAAAGGCTAAATATTAGGGCATGAGGAAGGATTCAATGCTGGTGATGGACCTGGCATGAATTATGAAGAAATATATAAATTTAAGTGCTTTTCTATTTCTAATTATGTCATGGATTTTTCATTTTGAGTGATGGATAAATGCATAAAAATACATTTGATAGTGAAAATGAAAAAAAATAAAAGTGAGGATCCACCACTTCGGAATGGCAGTTCTAACTGTATGAAAGTTCATTAAGATGTATAGACTTCAGGTCTGGTTAATTCCAGGCCTACTATTTTTCATTTGCAAGTCTTTCAATGATAAAGTTTATAAAATAAATGACAAGTGCCTGTATTATTTGGAAGACCTCTAGGACCTCCCTGGCTAACAACACATAAGGAGGTCCCCTATCCCTGGCACTGTTTTTTGTTGTTGTTGTTGTTGTTGTTGTTTAACAGCCACAGCTTCTAGGTGCAGCTTTTTATACCTATGCACAGTATCTCCCTTCAGATTTTTTTTATATGATATCCTTTTAGTTTGGTAACAGATGGAAGGCTTCCATATGGCTTTTTCAAATTCCCTTTATTTTGGTTAATGTTCCCCCCCATGGCCATACTCCTCTCCCTACTTAAATATTTCCACTCGTAGTCTTCCCTCTTAGCAATTTCTTTTATCTATACTCTAAACCAGAAAATAAGGCCATATTGTTGAAGATACCTATGGTAGTTTGAAGGAAAATGTCCCCAATAGGCTCATAGGAAGTGGCACTATTAGGGAGTGTGGTCTTGCTGGAGCAGGTATAGTTTTGTTGGACAAAGTGTGTCACTGATGGTGGGCTTTAAAGTCTTAGATGCTCAAGCCTGGTCTACCTGTCACAGCCTCTTCATGCAGCCTGTGGGACAAGATGTAGAAATTTCAACTCCATCTCCAGTACCATGTCTGCCTGCATGGCATCATGCTTCCCAACCTGACAATAATGGACTAAACTTCTGAACTCTAAGCCAGCCCCAATTAAATATGTTCCTTTATAAGAGGTGCTGTGGTCATGGTGACTCTTCACAGCAATAAACTAGGACAATACCATCCACACACTGATTGTGTGATACAGAGAAATCAATTTGTAACTGAGCTGGAAGCTTCTTCCCTGGTCTAACGTTCATGGTTCCAGAAGGCACTAGGTAGGCTTCTGGTGGAGAAAATAGCATCAGTTTTCATACTCAGCTGTTAATCCTATGAATTAAAGGGCCATCCCACCAGATAAATTATGCATACTTGTTCAATGATGGCAATACTATTATTGGGTAACCAACTACTGAATGGATTTGAGTCCCATTACACAGAATGTAATCTATACTTGGTATTATGAAGCTATTTAAAAAACAATGTGAGTGGAGATCATAAGGTACTAATTGGGAACTGAGTCTGAGTATCCAAATTGGCATGGTGTCAAGCTGTATTTTAAATATTCATGTTCATACCTGTA
Organism: Peromyscus leucopus; assembly: GCF_004664715.2. Taxonomy (NCBI): domain Eukaryota; kingdom Metazoa; phylum Chordata; class Mammalia; order Rodentia; family Cricetidae; genus Peromyscus; species Peromyscus leucopus. Next base: position 3,260,234 of record NC_051084.1, on the reverse strand, counting down.
TAAGAATACTAATCTCACCCTTAATTAGAAATGGATCTATTTCTTGTGAATGGTAGTAAATACAGACACTGGTAGCAGCACAGGATGCTGAATATGAGCGATGGGTGAGTATTCATTTTCTTTAAGGCTCAGAGAATAATGTTGAAGAGGAAGGGAAAAAACATAAGATTGAGGAGTTGAGAGAAAGGCTGAAAAATGGCAACTTCTGGGAAAGAGCCATTACAGTCATAAGTTCATATCAGCTACAGAATTCTGAACTGAGTCTGCACAAGAATGAGCAGGAGCCCACTAATAGTCACACATGGATACAGGAGGAGCACAAGAGGCCTTAACCCTCAATGCTGAAATATTTGATACTGACAAATTCAGGGAGGGTGGGGAGTTGTTGCCTTTATTTATGTATCCATTGGTGGTGATTCCATAAAGTTCTAATGTATAGCCCCAATTCAGTACTCACACAGATGGCCCTTGTTCACTAAACAACAACTACAACACGCGCGCGCGCGCGCACACACGCACACACACACACACACATCAAAAGTCATGAATCTTGGAACAGGATTGGTAGCAAGGATGGGAGGCAGGGTTGGGAGGGATGTAGAGAGATCAGGGAGGGAGTATGGAGAGAGTAAAATGAATGAATTATACATGTGTATGAAATTATCAGAGAATAAACTTAATTAACAAAAAAGAAAATCCACCCCAACTCTCACTGAAGAATTAACATCAATTCTGCTCAACTTTTCCCAGAAACTAGAAAATTAGAGACTACTTCCCAATTAATTAAAAAAAATTACCCTGAAACCAAAACCATATGAGAAAAAATGTTTTAAAAAAGAGCAAAACCGTATCACCCTATCAATGAGGAACAAGCATTTACATGATTCAACCCCCATTTATGACAATACTTATTAAAAGATAACTGGTAAAGAGATTTCTCTACTTAATAAAGATCTCAAAGAAAATATAGACATCTTCCCGATGAGAGACCAAATGCTTTCATTCTACAAGAATCAGAAGATCTTATACTTTTCTTCACCATGGGGCTGGAAATTGTAGCCTTAACTGTAATACAAAAATTAAAGAAAAGAAATTCCTATACCAGAAAGAAAAACGTAAAAAGGTAAAACTGTCCTTTTGGAAATGACATGATTAGCAGAGAGGAAATCTCAAGAAATCTACAAAAGAGCTCCTTCAATGAACAGAAAAGTCACCCTTGTCTAAATAGCTGCAAACACTAAGACCAGTCCAGCAGCAGCTTAAAGTTTACAACCTCATCTAAGTCTGTTGTGGGTGGCACTCAACATGGTTTATCCGAACCTTCTTCAATATGAATAAGCTGCCAACATTCCAAATCTTCCCATTCTGGTTCTTTTTTGGGGAACAGTTCCTTCTTCAAAGTACAATTTTCCTTTTGCATTTTATTGCATGTGGACAGACTATTTCTTTAATACCTTACCTAGAAATCTGTGTTAAATTTCTAGGTTCACCAATCATACTCTGCACTTTCTGCAGGATGTAATTTAAGCATGTTCTTTGCCATTCTGTAGCAAGTGTTGCCTTTCCTCAACAACATGCTCTTTATTTCCATCAGAGCATCGCCAGAGACACCTCCTGTAGCATTCTGCTGTGAGAGCACTAAGGGACTAATCTGAATTTTTGTATTGGAAAGTGGGTGCTACTGTAACAAAAGTAAAAAAAAAATATGGAAAGTTCTTTAGCACTAACAGGGGGAGGTTACTTTTGTAAATATGTAGAAAAAACCTGGGATTCCTTGAAATAGGCTGGCAGTAGACAAAGAAACAGGAGGTGTCTCTGCCTTAACCTGACTTTCTCACAGTTTGAGAGGCTGAATGTTAGGCATCAAGGCACCAGTAGAATTGGGTTTTTCACAAACTTCTCCTTCTCTCTTTTTGTACACCTTCTCTGTGGGAGCACATCCCAAATGACTTTCTTTAGGTCAAAGTTTCCTCTTTGAAGAATGATACTAATTTTCATGGACTTAAGTCCATCTGAATGTCTTCATCTTTACATATTTGTCTCCTTAATGTCAATATCTCTAAGTATACTCACATTTTGAGATCATGGGCTTCAGGGCTTGAGTGTGGAGACAATCATACTCACACAGGAAGATAACACTCATTGGCAGGTGTTATTGAAATGGCAGTACCACGTATATATTTGTTTCTTATTAAGAAATTCATACTTTAAAATATTGAATAACTACAATGGACTAAATCCACAACATGGGAAATAAAGGTAAATTTTAAAAATAAAACCATTAGATGAATACACCTTGAGTTTATGAAGAATATCGAATTTTCATCTATCCAAAAGAAGAGGACAATCTCATGACCAATTATACTTGGTCCATCCATACATCAAGGACTAGTATATACTTGCTGATCACCAATGCAGAGTTTGTATACACTGCTCCAGTATACAGTGGTTTAAAGATGATATTGTTGACCTCTTAGCCACTCCAGTGCTTTAATATTTAATGTATTTGATAATATTTCATATGTGTAATATGTGGAAACACATTAATGTTAATCAGACTCTTGTAGCAATCCACAGTGTTGGTATTAATCATGTGTCTCACTTGGTATAGTAATTTACTGATCCTACTTGATTTTTATATATCACTAAATGAGCCAGTTTACATGAAAGCATTTGTAAAACTAAGTATCACAAAAATACAAAATTAGTTGCTGGATTGTATAAGCTAACAAGTTATTAAGTAGAAGCTTTGTGATATGTATCCTGAATGGTATAGGTAGATAAAGGCCATGACCAAAATTTTGCCAAACTTTAGAAAAAACAGTCTAAAGACCAGAGAAGAACTTGGAGAAAGGGAAATCTGAATACTACAGAATTATATATGCCAATATATATGCCTATAACAAGGCATACAATTGAGAGTTGCCTATAAGCTCAGGTATTCTTTTTGTTTTGTTTTATTTTAATTTTTTTTCCAGACAGGGTCTCACTATGCAGCTCTGACTGTTTTAGAATTCACTATGTAAATCTGAACTCCAAAGATCTGCCTCCCTTTGCCTCCTGAGTGCTGAGATTAAAGAAGTGCCATTATTCATATTTCAAGCTCAAAGCTTAAAGGGAGTGCTGACACAAAACAAATTAACAATAACAACATAACTAAGATCCAGGGGTGAAGCATTTCAAAGTGAACCACAAAGGTGAAGACATGAGAGGACATAAAAGAGAATGCTTGAAATCCCAATACCTTGGTTCTAAACCAGCTCCATGACTGATGCTCCTCCACATATGGAGAAATTAGTAAATTCTTCTGAGTCTCAATTCCCATAGCTCTGAAATGTGACGTACCGTTCATTTTTCTTACTAGGTTGTTGAGGGTATCTATAAACTAAATGAAATTTATTCATAGATGTATCTTGAGCAGCACAAGCAAAGGGGCCAGTGCATAGAAGTTCTCCATAGTGTGGTGAATTTGGGGCATGAGTACTGTAGAAGAACCCTTCCTATCAACTTCATTACTCCCAGACCCCTCACCACCACATCAACCTCAAGACTGGATAAGATATAATACAATCCAAGATAATTTGGAAATATTAGCCAATCATTCCATGCGTGGAATGTTTACAAATTATTTCAAAGATGAAGTGCATTACAAATGTTACTTAATGCCCCCAATTCACAGGAAGAACAGTGTTGTTGGTTTTCGTTTATGTGTGTGAAAATGTTTTAAAGTTCAGGCTCCTGGTGGGAATGGGATCAGGTAAATAAGACTGGCACTGTTCAGACAGTTGCCAGAGGAAGCAGGGAGGAGAAAGCATCTTCAAAGGTATGCTGGTCCTCGGGCACTCCAAACAGAGGTAGTGTTCTGCAGCACAGTCTAGCTTTCTATTGTAAATATTTCCTCAAAAGAATTGCAAGGTTACACACAGAAGGTGGATTGTTTCTGACATTCACAAGGAATTTCCACCCTGATTGGGGGTGGGGGGACTTGATGAATGATCCCTGAATGGACAGAATGCTTTTTATTAAGGAACCCTTCAGCCCTCACTCTTGAGAGGATGTTTTAGTCTCATTGCATTGCCACCCTGCTCTTTCATCAGTGGCTGTTTCCTTCTTGGCTCAGTTCCAGGGCCTGGAGAACCATTGATCACCAGTGAGGGGATACCTTTGATAGGTGGCCAAGGCCAGGCCAGAGTTTGTCACAGATGATTTGGTTTTGAAGTACAGTTTATGAATGAATAATTTTTAAAAAGCACTTCCACCTGACCTATTCTTTGGTCTGCGAGTAGGAAGTTAAGCTAGAAGAGCAAGGGCAATTAAAAAGAATAATGAGGAATACATATTTAAGAAGATGATGATGCATCCAACAGTTGCTTCTCATACTCAGTGGACCTCCCTCACTCTGGCCTCATCCAGTCTGGAAACCTCATATCCAACAGTACGAAACTATTTGCAGTTTCCTGGGGACACTGTGCAATGTGATACATCTACATCATTGCACGAACTCTTCTTCTGCTTGTGTTCTATGTCTGGCCCTCCCCTCAGGTCTGATTTCAGCTGTCTAGCTTCCTCTCTTCTCTCTTCAAATAACAATACTAATAGTGTCTTCCACAACCATTCAGAAACGCTAATCTGCTGGACTTACCCTTGTTTATGGGACTGTGTGCTCTCAAAGGCATGTAGATATCCCAGAAATCCATAGAAAGCTTTCCATGCCTTTTTTTTTTGCTTATCAATTATATTAGAAAATTTTAAGATAAAAATTCTATAAATTAGGAGATGAGCATATTATGTAGTGTTTTAATTTTTCTTAAGATATGAAATAAGATTTCTTTGGTAATATTTCCCCTCATCGCTAATTTCAGATTCCTTGATGCAGGCACTCTTTTTCTGTGGTTTGGTGGGAATATTTGAAGAGCAGTGATGGAAACTTCTGAGACAGCTTACCCCTCCTTAAATTTTATTCATTTGTTACATGTTTGTATTGGTGGGAATGGCAGGGAATACATTTCATAAATCCACACAACATTATTAACATCTCAGATACAGGATGAAATATTCTGTTTTTAATCTTCAGCCAAAATGAAGTAGGCAAAAATTCATCATGCATATGGTAAAATTATGACATTAGATAGAATAACCTTCCCTGTGAAGACCTAGGTACAGATCCAGCATAAAAGTAAGAAGCAGGAAAGCCAATGTATGTTGTCTGTCATAGAGAAATTTTTATTAGTCAGTGTTGCATTGCCACTGATCTTCATAGTACAAACTTCAGCAGACATTGTGAAGTATTGGAGACAAGTCAGACTTGATCAAACCTTGTTTTATAAACTCCTAGAGTGAGCCATGAACTGAAAACTCATCTAGTCCAAAGATAGCAAATGTGCATGTGCGTATGGATAATCCTACTTTCTAAGAACCTGATAGACATCATTAATAGATCACAAGAGTCCTTTATCACTAATAGTCATTACAGACACAAAAAAATTTATCCAGGAAGCACAGCAATTTCAAATGCTGCCAAAAAATAAGTTCAAATAACATTGATTGCCTTCAAACTTAAATCCAAAGAATTCAGTGATGTTCTGGATAAGAAGACACAAGGCTTCTAATCACCTCTGAGTCGAAACATTCTCTACCATAGCTTATTTATTGCATTCTCATTATTTAATCACTAGTGAATATGCATATGATTAATAAAAGTTGTTTACACTAAAGCAACCCTGGACATCATCTATTGTAACCTTAACAACACTGCCAAACACAAATTGTTCAGTCCATTTTGTATGTAGGAAAAGTTAGACTACCAGAGCTGCAGAGCAGGTGGCACATAGTTTGGTCTGCTAGGTGTTTGTAAAAGAAAATTGAGATGGCGGTTAAAAGTCAGACAATTCACTATGAAAATAGGGTTTCAACACATTTTATTTGAAAGTAATGATAAGACTTTTTATTTTTCACATGGGGACAATTGGTTCATGCTTCCTAGAAACTGCACCACTTAAATGACTGTATCCAGATGACAGCAAGAGTAGAGTGAGGCTGGTACCCAATTCACTAGAGTCCTTTGCATATTCACCTGCTTCACTTACATTGCTTGAGATTTCATGTGATCAGAGTTAGTATTGATCACTCTAGTGTCCCCCAAGACAAACTCCTTTTTGGATTTTTTTTGTCATGACTTTTGTTCCTCTGTGACATGAAGGCCTTTCTATTCTATTTCCATATTGCTGAAACAATAAAATTGGTAGAGGTTGGGGAGAGAATAGAACTTGAGAGATGTGGGAGTTGCAGGTAGAAGTTGTTAAATGTGGCAAAAGTTCTGCTTTCAGTCATTCTCTTAAGCAGATGTTTTCCATTTTCGTGATGTTTTCTATCCATAGCATATGACTAACCAGACTGACTAATCAACCTATGGTATAGAGACTGTGCTCTCAATTTGTAAACTGTATTGGCTCTCAATAAAGTTTTATTGTCTTTATCATAATACTATATATATATATATATATATATATATATATATATATATATATATATATAATATATGGATTGTTAATAAAGTGGAATTGTAGAATTGCTGTGGAAATACTTTATAAAAAGGGTTGAAGCATTTTATGTTTTCTTATAGATCCACATTCCATGAGGAACAATTTTTATCATGTAAATTCTTCAAAACTTTGTAGGAAGAGATCCAATTGAGTCCTTTGATTTCAAAGCTTACCCTCTGAGGCTACCCAGCACCTCTGGAAAAAGTAGATATTTTTAAAATAACTTATTTGACGAGCATTTGGCTTTCGGTGAAATTGGCAAGTTTTGATACTTCTACTTTCAAATTAACTCTGCTCCTTTGTGTTTGTACTTGAGGCATTTGAATGAGATAGTCACTACAATCACCCTGGCTCACTTTCTTCAACTCATAAAGCACTCAAAGTGACATACGTAAAAACAGAAAACACAATACATAGTTATTGAAGTCTAATTATGTTTAATTTTGTCAAGACATAAGAATGTGTGTTTTGAGGTTTCTCATTTATTAAACATGTTTAATGAGTCAAAATTGAATATTAAAGAGCTAAAATATTACAAAGATCTAGTTATGTTGATTTCTCACTGCAAAATCTGTTGTTCTACTTAGATGTCTTGATAGTAATGTCGATTTATAAAAGGAAGACAATCGCATATTCAAAAAGTTTTGTTGCAAAGATAGAACGTAATCTCTTGTACAATGTTTCACTGCGGTACACTATAAGATCTTTATATATAGAAGGTTCATCTGTTTAACATCTACACTGAAGTTCATATAGAGGAAAAACAGCTCCCTCACCCACTGACCCCATTCATGCAGGAGGTACAAAGTCACTGGGTAGCTTTGGAGAATTTCCCAGCTGGCTGGGCAGAATTGGGAAACCCCCTGCTGAACATCTGAGTACAGGGCCCCAATTCAAAGAAGCTTCACAGAACTTTTGACTAAAATACACTACTCCCATTATTCTCTCTGTGCTCATCTTAAATTGCCCTACTCCTCCACCCTCATCATACCAACCATGTCAGAACCTCTGCCAGTTCCCACTTGTCTCTTGGAAAGATAATAAGGAAGAATATTTTATCTAATGATAACAAATCTCAAATTAACTTCATAACCAGGTGGAGCTAGGCTGATTCACAAGAGCTGTTTCCAGTCTCAAGATTGGCAAGGTTCAGTGGTGAAAGCCCACTGGTTTGTCATAGGTATTGGTTAGTCAGCCTTGGTGTCCACCTAAAACAACAAATTTTTATATGAAACAATAAGTAGAAATAGTGACAGGGAAGCTGCAGGTGTTGGAAGCATATGTTCACCATCTTTTAATACTGAATTATTCCGTGAATAGTAAAGAACATTTAAAGAAAATAAAAACCTCACTAAGTAGACACATAAGCCATGCCAGTTCTTTGAAAACCATGGGGACTAATTGGATAGATTTAAAAAAGAAGAAAAACCAGCATTGTAACTGGATTTTCTTCTGGTCCTGGCTCGCGCAGTCCTGCTGTCCCACACCCACTCAGACCCAAGTAACACACAGAGGTTTATAGTAATTAAAACTCCTCAGCCATTAGCTCAGGCTTCCTGCTGACTAGCTCTTACACTTAAACTCATCCCATTGCTGTTCATCTATATGTTGCCACATGTTCCATGGCTTTACCTGTGTGTCATTACATGTTGCTCCCTGGACAGCAGGCTGGTGTCTCTTGACTCAGCCTTTCTCTTTCCAGAATTCTCCTTGTCTGCTTATCCTGCCTCTACTTCTTGACTGGCTACTGGCCAATCAGTGTTTTATTAAACCAGTGTACAAAAGCATTGTCCCGCAGCACAGCATTGTTCTAATGTGTGCTTGTTTCAACTACTGCCAAGTTATCGATGGAAAATGTGCCTTCTGGTCCTTTGTCATGAGTGTAATTCACCTTAAGTTAGGATATGATTCAAAAATAGACACCAATGCTTGGCATAGATTTCCTCTGCAAACAGTATAGTTTTTATTTTGTTTTGTTTGCATTTCTTGACTTATTAAGAAAGGCCTGGAGAAACCACTGAACATGGTAGAAAGCTCTGCTAAGTCTTCACTCTTCTCACATTCTGCAGGATTTGGAACAGGAGTCAATACATGGAAGAAGCATCTGCTATTCTTTTCTTACAAGCATGCTTATTTTAACAACTTTTTTGAGATATGATTTACACATCATTGCACACCCATTTGAGGGTATTTGCACAGCTGTAGGACTATCATTGCAAGGCTGTCTTTTTTTTTTTTTTTTTTTTTTTGGCTTTTTGAGACAGAGTTTCTCTGTATAGCTCTGGCTGTCCTGGAACTCACTTTGCAGACCAGGTTGGCCTCGAACTCAAACTCACAGAGATCTGCCTGCCTCTGCCTCCCTGAGTGCTGGGTTTAAAGGTGTATACCACCACTGCCTGACACAATGCTATATTTTAATATTATAATTTGCCATATTGTTAAACAAACTAGCATGGTCTTTCCTTCTTATAGATAACAGATTTCACTTACAAACACACATTTTTTTAATATTATTGTTCAGTTGACATATGTTTCTTACACTTGACCATAACAACAACATATATCCATTTGGGGTTACTTTTTGTCCTTAATATCAACAGAGAACTTAGCATATAGCGAAGTTTTCTATGTGTGATATGATTAAACGCATAAGCCTCACTGCTACCATCTACCAAAGAGGATAAAAGTAAATATCATAAAGAATTTTAGAGTACCACAACATATAACACACATAAAATGCCATGCAAATCTTAATTATTCATTAGGAAATGTTTTCTACTGAGAGAAATATATAGGTTAGGCAGACATAAATCTAGAAGTGTGTCGATTCTAGATTTACTTCAAACCTTCTTCCTTCTCCCAAGAACAAATAAAGTTTAGATGGCCCAGAATTGTCTGTGACCCTATAACAAGATGTTAGCAAAGTAAAGTACAGTATCTCCAAACCCAGCCCTTCACACCTCCTCAAGCTTCTCGAAACACTCTTGCTCCTTATTCAAGTGACAGATACAGAAGGTCCTATGGCAGACCTATGGCTCAAAGGAAATCTAAGAAACCAATTATATCTGCAATAAGATCTGATATAAGGGAGTATTTGTTGATCTTGTTCAGTAGGTCACTGAGATATCATGATTGTTTACTACTTAATGAACATTAACCAGAATTTAATAATTCAATTTTGGATGCTTCCATAACAAAAAAATGAAATAAATTATTAATTAGCAAGAAATGGTAGTCAACAAAGTTAATACAGGATTGAAATATTGGTCATTTGATTATGCAGTTGCAAGAAGTTTCATTTCATTCCAATTTGTAAGTGCTTGGAGTACAAATCACATGCCTGTCAAATCAACATCTTTTTTAAAAAGCTTACAAAGCGAACACTAATACTACACATTGACTACACATGGCTGTCTTCGGCAAGGTAACATTAACACTCAAGGAAGAATTAGGTATTTTGTAGGCAAAAAGTGAAAGAGAATAGCACAAAGCCAGAAAAGCTTTTTTTTTTTTTTTAATTGGAAAGCTTAACAAACTCTAAGCTCTCACAAGTCATTATATGAAAAGCCAAGAAGAAACTTATTTATAAGAAGTAAGTGAGAGAAATGATAAATTATGTTTCAATCAACACATTAAATCCTAAGGACCTTTCTAGCTAAGATTGTAATGTGGGGATATGAAAACTAAAATTAATTAATTTACAAAGGGTATCTGGCAACCAAGTCTAGGTAACAGATCAAAATGTTTTTATTGGATATAGAATTGATTGACAACTTAGCAATTAAAAAGCATGAAAGTGTTAGAAGAATTATACTGACAAAAAGTCACTAACTCATTTAAAAGTTTAAGACCTGCCAGGTGGTGGTGGCACACGCCTTTAATCCCAGCACTCGAGAGGCAGAGCCAGGTGGATCTCTGTGAGTTTGAGGCCAGCCTGGGCTACCAAGTGAGCTCCAGTGAAAAGCTACACAGAGAAACCGTCTCGAAAATACAAAAAAAAAAAAAAAAAAAAAAAAAGTTTAAGTCCTTTAGACTTAAGTCATCTTTAGGATTATAATCTAACAAACAGGCAAGGATGGTAAATCCTTTAAGAATGATGTGCTCTGCTACTTGTTTAAGATGTCCCCTAAAATAACTACTGTCCAAAGAGAGACAGCATTCAAGGATAGAACCACAGGTCATTGAATACACAAGACAAGATGTTTTCCTAGCAGTGAACAGAATTGAGGCTTAAAAATGGAACTCTCTCCAGTATCTACACTAGTGAGACCTCATCAGACTGATCCTGTGTAATGTCAGAACAACAGTGGCCAGTGTCTGAACTCAGGGTCCCCAGGTCATGAAGTATGATCTGAAATCTAAGTGTAAAGGGTACTTGGGAAATGCCATTGGGAATCACTCTAAGGAAGGGGGGAAGCATTAAGGTTATTCTGAAAAAGAATTTGAACCATAAATATTCAAAATAAAGTATTCAACCAATCTTGCCAAAGCTTAGAAATTGCAAAAATCTCTTCAAGAATGCCCCCCATTGATGCAAATAGTTATATCTTTGTACCCTGCATCAATTATTGAATTCAAACTGTAGCAAAATAAGTCATAGCTTTATCCCAGGTAGCTTCCTTAGACAGCATTTCTTGGAGGAGATTCAGCCATGAACTGTCAGCAATTAATGCTCCTGAGGGAGGTCTGTGAGGAGTTCCCAAGTGTCTTTTGTAAAGGGTGATTTATATTTCTTGTATGTTTATCGTTCATAAATTAGATTATGTGTTTCAGCAATTTATTTGTGGTCTACCATTATATAATAACTTGGGGGGGGGCTGGAAAGAAAGATTAGGGGCAGATGCCTTATCCTTGTGGATCATCAGATCATTTGAGCAGACATCTGGGAGAGTGAGGCCTGCATATCATCTGGAGATATGGTTTCTTTGAACAGAACATTAAGCTGTGCCCTGTAGGGAGAAGGCCAGCATATTTCATGTGCAAGACAAATAATGAAATTGACTGTTGGAGACCAAAAAGGATCAATCAGATCTCTTGCTCCTTTTCAATTCCATTTTCCCTTCATGCAAACACAGGAGAACCTCATTTGCAGCTTCTTATTCACTGAGAATATATTTAGTTCTAGCCAACGGAATGTGCAACTAACAGAAGGAAGCAACTTTCAAGCATGGTCCTAAAAGTCTTCTCTAGAACCTCAGTCGGTCCTTCCCTTCCTTTCAGGAAGCTGAAAGTGAAAGATTCTCAACTTGGGAAAGCTATTTTATAATTATATAGGTGAACCATAATATTCAAGGTGCTGGAATACCTAAATTACTCTTTGAAAGAGGTGCCTGACCCATGGCAGATGGTGATGAGGATGATGAGGATAACGAATGGAGTTTTTTTGAGAAATCACTAAGATTAAGGATTGTGTTTTAGCATTAACAAGAAATAATTAATTTGAATTATGGCTAAAAATATCATGGAATACATTTCTAAAGCTAGGAAAGCAGACAAAATTACACAGAAAAGTCACAGAATGAGAAAACATTTCCAATCTCTAAGAAAATAGTCGAATGAAATTGAGACTCACGCAGATCCTGATGATATCTCTTGTATGTAAATGAGATAACATAACAAAAACATAAATTCTAGCATCTTCATTTGCCTTCAAAGCCAAGATCACACTAAAGATTTTTAACCTGTTAGTCACTTTCCAAAACATGAAAAATCAGTGTTCTTATGTACCATGGGACTTTAATATGTTAATAAACTTTCTTTGAGTCTTCCATCCCCACCTTACCATCTGCCACACTGCCAAAGGCTTCCAAAGGTACTCCCATCCAGAAAATACATAAAATGTATACTGTCATCTCCTCTTCAGTCAAAGAAATTCCTAAATCTCAGTTACTGCATCATTGCTTGAAAATAAGCAGCATGGAATGGTTTTTATTGACCATAAAGTTGCTTTGATTGCTTCTACCACCAGAGGAGAAAGATAAAGCCAAATGGGTGTAGGGAATATTAAGATTTAAAAGTTTGGTACTCACTTTACCTCCCCCCTTTCTCAGAACTGAGTTTTATTAGAAGATGAGGTTTGAAGTATCTCAAGGGGAGAACACTAGGAATGGATGCTGAGCAAGAACAACAAATGCACTTCCAAGGTTCCATCTGAATGGCAATGTCCCCAAGATGCACAAGAATTAAGTAGCTAGCAATCACACCTCACCATACATATTTTGAAACCTATTTTTTTTAAGAGAAAAGCAGGTGTTTAAAATAATCACTTGCTCAAAGGCCTGGAAATAGGAGAAAGCCACAGTTTCTCTGCTTTGAGAAATCAATTGCTCAGAGAAAGGAAAATAGCAGATTAAAATTTTATGCCATAATTTTACAATTGATCATTAGTGCCACAGAGGGCATACTACAAATTTATTTTCCAACCACTGGAAAAATGAGATGTGTCTTGAAAGAGTGTATTTTTAGCATAAGTGACTGTGTGGTTAAATATAGATTTTGTTTTACTTTCTTCCAACTGTGAATGTGATTGTGTTCATATGCTTGGGAAATTTGCATATAATGTATGCTATTTGTATCACAGCCAAATCACTTGAATTCAAGCTAAACTGCTGGCTGAAATGGGAATGTAGCCCACAGAGATAAATATACTTATCATTCATTTCTTAAGGCCCAAAACCCAAAAGAGTATCTTCCCTAATTCCTGAATTCACCCATCTGGCAAATTTGCCAATAATTATCTAATTCTTCCTTCTAGAAAAACCAGTCACTGGATAAGCAGCAATAATTGTGGTCTGTAGCTTGTGATCAAATGGAAGATCAAATCTAAAATGTTTTTGACTAACTATATTCCTGGAGAAGTTTGATTTAAAACAAGCCAAAATTTAAATTTAACCTTACAAGATAAATCATCTATAGAACCTTTTTGTCACCTTAAAATGTCAACCTCACGAGGAAACCCAATATGAGGTTACAAAAACAATAAAAAAGAAAATGTCCATGATTTGCAAAATAGTATACTCAAAAGAATCAAAAAGAACTTACTATAGGGATACCTTCATGCCCATGTTTCTTCATGAACTATCCACAATATCAGATTTATGGAACCTGCCCAGTTACCCACTAACAGATGAATAGATACAGAAAACATGGTGCATATGCTCAATAAAAATTTGTTCATCTGTTGAGAATAATGAAGCCCTATCACTTTCAGGAAATGGAGATCATCATCTAAGTTAAATAAGAAGTCCAAGAAAGACAAATATCAAGCTTTGTTTTCCATTTGTATCCCATGGGGAGGAAAAGGGACATGGTAATATAAGGGGGGGGGGCTATTAGAGATGTGGAAATGGAAATAGAGAGAGACAAGGGAATAATAAAGTAGAGTGGGAGAGTGGCTAAGACCAAAATAAATCGTGTGTGTGTGTGTGTGTGTGTGTGTGTGTGTGTGTGTGTGTGTGTGTGTGTATGGACACCACCATGAGAAGCAAGATGTAAAGAACCAGTAAGCCATGAGCCACATGGCAAGGTATAGATTAATAGAAATGGGTTAATGTAAGATATAAGAACTAGATAGTAAGAAGCCTGAGTCATTAGACCAAACAGTTTAAATAATATAACCATCTGTGTGTTTATTTGGGTGTGAGTGGCTGCAGGCCCAGGCAGGACTAGAGATAACTCCAGCTACAGATACCCAGCAAAACTTTCAATCACCATAGATAGAGAAAACAAGATAGTTCATGACAAAGTCAAATTTATACAATATCTACCCACAAACCCAGCCCTACAGAAGTTACTAAAAGAAAAACTCCAACCCAAGGGAGTTAACTATACCCATGAAAACATAGGCAATAGATAATATCACACCAGCCAAATCTAGAGAGGAAACACACACACACACACACACACACACACACACACACGCACATTCACATGCTCATGCACACACACTACCACCACCAACAGAATAACAGCAATAAACAATCAGTGGTCATTAATATCTCTCAATATCAATGAGGTCAATTCAACAATAAAAAGACACAAGCTAACACAATGGATGTAAAAACAGAATCCATCCTTCTACTACATACAAGAAACACATCTCAACATCAAAGATAGACAATATCAGAATAAAAGGTTGGGAAAAAATTTTAATCAAATGGAACTAAGAAGCAAGTGGGTGTAGCTATCCTAATATCTAACAAAATAAACTTAAACCAAAAATAATTAACAGAGATGGAGAGGGGCATTTCATGCCCATTAAAGGGAAAATCGACCATGATGATGTCTGAACATTTACACCCAAAACACAAAGACACCCACATTTGTAAAAGAAACATTACTAAATCTTAAATAACACATCAAACCCCACACATTAATAGTGGGAGACTTCAACACCCCACTCTCCCCAGTGGATGAGTCTGCCAGACAGAATCTAAAAAGAGGAATAATGGAACTCATAGACATTTTGACTCAAAAGGACTTAACAGATAACTACACAACATTTCACCCAAATACAAAAGATTACATCTTTTCATCATCTCATGAAACCTCCAAAACTGACCACATACTTAGCCACACGCCAAGTCTCAACACATACAAGAAAATTGAAATAACTCCCTGTATCCTATCAGAACACCATGCATTAAAGTTGGATTTCAACAGCAGAAACAACTGACAGCCTACAAACTCATAGAATCTAATCAAATCTACTAAATTACCACTGAGTCAAAGAAGAAATAAAAAAGAAATAAAATACTTCCTAGAATTCAATGAAGATGAATACACAACCTACCCAAAATTAAGAGACACAATGAAAGTGGTGCTAAAAGGAAAGTTCATTTCACTAAGTGCCTGCATAAAGAAATTAGAGATTTCTCATACCACTGACATAACCGCACAACTGAAAGCTCTAGAACAAAAAGAAGAACACACACCCAAGAGGAGTAAACAGTAAAAAATAACCACACTCAAGGCTGAAATCAACAAGACAGAAATGATGAGAACAATACAAGGAATCAATGAAATGAAGTTTTTTTTTTGTTTTTTGTTTTGTTTTGTTTAGAAAATCAACAGGATAGACAAACACTTATCCTAACTAATTAAAAGGTAGAATGAGAATATTCAAATTAGCAAAATAAGAAAAAGGAGACATTGTAGTTGAAAGGTTTTTTCTGGTCCCACCCAGCCTTGCAGTCCCACAGCCACTTATAAAATAATTACTCAGATTCTTAATATTATCTACAAACTGTATGGCCTATGGCAGGCCATCTGCTAGCTAGCTCATATATCTTAACTCATTTCTATTAATCTATGTTTTGCTACATATTCCATGGCTTAACTGGTCTGCTGGCATGTTGCTCCTTTGGCATCAGGCTGGTGTCACTCCACACTCCACTTTTCTCTTTCCTATCTCTCCCCTTGAGTTTCCTGACCACCTCTAAGCTGCCTCACCATAGGGCAAAGCAGCTTATTTATTAACCAATGGGAACAACATATATTTGCTGTGTTCAGAAAGACTTCTCACAGCACCTCTCCTTTTCTGTCTAATCAAAAAGGAAGGTTTTAGATTTAATATAGTAAAATAACATATAATGTAACAGTTATCAATCAGGAATTACAGGAACAATATCTACTCAGTTTGTACTTGGCAAAATTAAATAAAATATTCTATCTATTCTATGTTTGTGAGTCTCAGTTTTCATATCCAATTTATATTTTAGCATAACCAAGGAAAATTATAACTATTTAGTCTTCAACTACATCAAAGACACCAGAAGGATATAATATTGTCTAAGTAAACAAGAAGTGCATTGTAAGCAACTACCAAAAATCTAGAATGACAGAGACAGCTGACTGCCTGGACAGTCACCTAAAGTTCCTCTGCAATATTGGAGCATCCATCTTCAGCCTATAGGTCTAGAGATTTTTTAGTCTCTTCTCCCTGTGTCTTGTAGAATATCTGACAGTCTCCTCTGTGAAGCAGGAACTTAAAGGACCATCTTGCCTTGTTTTGGCAAAATTTAGTGGTCAATTTTATGGGTCTTGTATGTCCAGTCAACACATTTTGTCAAGCAGTCCAGGGAAGAACAGTTTCTTGACCAAATGGCTAACATATCGCATAAGGAAAGCAAAGCCCATAATATGTTTCTTCAATGCCAATCAGTTTCTTTGAAGTAGACTGGTGATACCAGGAGCAGGTATGTTTCAATGTCCAGAAAAGTCTAAGTTTTTAAAACATTTTAAATGCCATAGTCTGCAGGTCTTTGAAGTATTTGAAGATTACCTATGTAACTGAAATATATCTATGTATACCTAGAAAACTTAACTAACATGACTATAAATTTGATTATCATAAATGACTAATTATTAATCTGTATTTCTTAATTATACATTACAATTTCAAATGAGCTGTACAAACATAATACCTTAAACAAGAGTAGAAATATACATACAATATAAGAAAATTAACTTTAAATTTGTATCAATAAACTAAAATCCATAGCAATGTAAAACATTTTAAACAAGTTATTGCTCTTTAAAAATAGATTCAACAATCTACCTTTTTATCCTATCATATCTATATCCTACAGTTCTATATCATATTCCCCTTTCTTCTTTTAGAAAGAAATTGAATACAACCAATAACAACTTGTAACAAACTGCTAAACAAAGAGAAACATCCATTATCTATTTTTTGGGGAACATGACTGTAGTTTTCTAGGCTACTTCCTGCTGATTGGGGATACTGGTAGTCTTATGGAGATATACAGAAAATTTTATGATTATGGTCAAGTCCTGATTGGAGTAGTCTGTGAGGCTGTATTCTCTGAGCCAGTTGCCTTGAAGCTGTTCTGGGTGTTGGATCATCTGGAGACCCCTCAGAGGGTCATCCTTGATGGAACCATATTAATCTGGAAGGAATCTATAGCTTTTATTCTTCTGTGGAAAGAAAAGCAGAACCTCTTTTCCAAAGCAACATATCCTTAGACATAAATTTTGAAGTCAAGGCACGATATATATATATATTTAACTCAGCAGCCTTTACAATCAAATGTCTTTCTGCAGTTAAAAATGTCTTTTGTGTATCTGTAATCCCTTTTTGATCATTGCAAACCATAGCATGGCTAAGATTGAAGCAGCAGCCCTGTCTTCTGACTCCGACCACTTCAGTTGCCCACCATGGCAGAGGTACCCAGGAGAGTCATGCTTACCCTCATATTATTCCACAAAGTAGAAATAGAAGGAACATTGACAAATTTATTTCATGAGGCCATAGTCACCCTGATAGCAAAACCACATTAAGACTCAACAAAGAAAGAGAATTACAGGTCAATTTCCCTCATGAACATAGATGTAAAAATACTCAATAAAGTACTTGCAAACTGAATCCAAGAATACTTCAAAAAGATCATCTACTATGACCAATTAGTCTTTATCCCAGAGATGCAGGGATGGTTCAACATGAAAACATCTGTCAATGTGGTCCACCGTGTAAACAAACTGCAAGAAAAAAAAAAAAAAAAAAAAAAAAAAAAAAAAAAAAAAAAAAAAAAAAAAAACCTCTTGGTCATCTTATTAGATGCTAAAAAAGTTTGACAAAATCCAACATACCTTCATGATAAAAGTCTTGGAGGAATAAGGGATATAGGAGGCATACCTAAATATAATAAAAGAAATAAACAGCAAGTGTGTAGCAAACATCAAATTAAATGGAGAGAAACTCAAGGCAAATCCACTAAAATCAGGAACAAGAGAAGGTTATGGACTCTCACCATCTCTATTCCATATAGTACTTGAAATTCTAGCTAGAGCAATAAAACAGCTAAAGGAGATTAAGGTGATACAAATTGGAAATGGAGAAGTCAATGTATTGTTATTCACAGATGATATGATAGTATATATAAGCAACCCCAAAAATTCTACCAGGGAACTTTTAGAGCTGATAAACACCATTAATGAAATGACTGGATACAAGATTAACTCAAAAAACAAAAATCAGTAGCTTTCCTATATGCAAACAATAAACAGGCTGAGAAATAATTCAAGGAAACATTACTCTTCACAATAGCCACAAATAATATAAAATGTAATTGGTATAATTTGAACTAAGCAAGTGAAAGACCTGTATGTAAAGAACTTCAAGTCTTTGATGAAAGAAACTGGAGAATATATCAGAAGATAGAAAGATCTCCCATATTCATGTGTCAGTATGATTTACATAGTAAAAATTCCATCTTACAAGACGCATTCTATGGATTCAATGCAGTCGCCATTAAAATCCCAACACAATTCTTTACAGACCTTCAAAGAACAATATTCAGCTTTATATGGAAAGATAAAAAACTTCCAGAATAGATAAAATATTCCTGAAAAAAAAAAAACTTCTTGAGTTATAACCATCTATCCTACAGAACTATAGTAATAAAAACCACATGGTATTGGAAAAAAACAGACAGGTGAATCAATGGAATTAAATGGAAGACCCAAAGGTAAATTCACATACCTATGGACCTGATTTTTGACAAAGATGCCAAAATCATACAAATGAAGAAAAAAGAGAGCATGATCAACAAATGGTGCTGGTCTAATTAATGTCAGCATGTAGAAGAATGCAAGTAGATCCATATATCTCACCCTGTACCAAACTCAATTCCAAATGAACCTGATAGAAGAGAAAGTGCGAAATAGCCTTGAACACACTGGCATATGTGACAACTTCCTATATAGAACACCAATAGCACAGACACTGAGATAGACAATTAATAAATGGGACCTCTTAACTAAAACTTAAACTAAACTTAAACTAAAAAGCTTCTGTAAGGCAAAGGACACTGAGTGAACTAACACAAGCCCCAAAAGACAAGCTTATCTTCATATGTATATATATGTTGGAATGAGTATCTGTAGCTTCCTGGAGGCAAGTAAAGAGATCTGGGGATGAATGAGATGTTAAATGAGGGTAGTATAATACATACCATGTTAAAGCAGTTGGGGGGGGGGTTATTAGTATATAAAGGTTTAAATTGGTATAGGCCTGGGGGAAGAAGATGGTGGTCATAGGAATTTTAACCAAAGCTAAGGATAAATTAAAAAACAGCTGGACAGAAACACATAACCTTAAAAACTAACTAAAATATAATTTTAAAATTATAAAGAGTTCAAATTGAGATAGATAGATAGGTGGATAATGCTGTCCCAGAAATCACTGGTTTCTAAACACAAAACCCAGGTATGCCTTGCTTATGAGTTGTTGGCCAAGAAGTCACCAAAGGCTCCCAAGACAATAGAGGCTATTAATAGCCATTGTTACTCACTAGAACTAAAAGATAAGACCTTATTGTTGAAATCACCACACAATCCGGATACAGAACACAGGGAAATCAATGTGGGAGGCTGCTGAAATCCTCCTTCCTGCTGGCTAGAGTTTACACCTCTACAAGTTTGCTATGTGGACTGTTAGCTGAGAAGGATTATTCACAAATTTATCCAATTGTGAACCCTGGGTGCTATGGTACTAAACCTGCTAGGCAAGATACACCTACTGGTGCAAATGTGTCATGACTGTTTTGAGGGTGACCAACCACTTTTTTTTATTGGATTTGAGTCCTGTTCCATGAGAAGAAATACATGTCTGATACTGTAAACCTGACAAAAGTCTATTTGGAGGGAACTCACAGCCTCTGGGATGGAATCTACTACTATTGCTTTGCTGAATGGACACATGGTCAAAGTGCCTTTTAAACATTCATCTTTATACATGGATTGGTGCTATGTTTAGCCCTGAGCAGAGAAAAACTCTCTGTAGTTGTTCATAGTTAATGAAAAGACTTACAACTGCTTGAAGTGCTGAGAACAATGACACTTGAGTGCTCAGCCCTTGTGGGAAAATTACATCACCACCTCCAAGGCCCAGGGAACATTACATGAAGCAGAACAGAAAGAATGTCATAGCAGAAAAATGTGGAAAAGTGCTATGAAATGCTCTCTTCTGTGTATGACATGATTCTTGCAAACATGAGCACATGGGAGCTATGATTATCTGTACAAGACCAAAACAGAACTGGGTACTTCAACATTTCACCACAGACAACAGGGAGGGAATCCATGAGGCCACCCTCCCTGTAGGGTTCATGGCAGTTAATAGTTTTTAACTGGGGCTGGGGTGTCATTTTCTTCAGTGTAGCCACTGGGAAATTGCCCACACTATCTTAAATTATCCCTCTCCATGCTCATACTAGAAACTCCAAATAAAATCAGTTGGTTGAAAATAAAAAGACATTGAAGTAGGAGAGAGACTGGTGAAGAAAAAAATTCAGAGAGAGAGAGAGAAGTAACAGAGGTAATTGGAAGTGAATATGATCAAAATACATTGTGTATTTCTGTGAAATTGTCAAAAAGTGATGTTGAAGTTTAAAAATTAAGAGCAAACAAGAAAAAAAAAGACAGTGTCTGTCTTAAAGAATACACTTTCTACCTTTTAGTTTTAGAAACTTTTGTTTATGGTATAAATTTTGTCTCCATTGCACATTGTTTGAGTTAGTGTAACAGTTTTTTGAGAGGGAAAACTGCCTAGGCCAGATGGAAAGTCTCTCCAGACTGTCTGTGACATTTGTGTGTAAACCAGAGTTAAATCACCATCAGGGCTTTCTGAACATCCCAAGAGTACATTATTAGATGGGATGGCTAAAGGTCAAGAATATGGGCTATTTAGACGTCGATGAAATCTGACAGATTTTGACAATTTAATAAACCCTACAGAGACAAACTGACATCAAAGTTTGGATGAGACACTGGTGACTAAAAATGCTGCAGAACCAACCAAGACCACCAGGGTCATCCAGCTGTTGTTAGAAGGCATTTTCTTCAACACAAGTGGTCGATCACTGTGTTGAACACCTGATTGTCTGTGAGCTCTCTTTTTACCTTCAACACCCAAATATCTTAAGGAAATTACATTAGAATTTTTTTATCAGGATTTTGGTCAGTAAAGTGTCCCTGGCTACTAGTGTGTTCCGAATAATAGGTTCATCTTATAGGAATAACTGATTATCCAAGAAATAGAAATGTTATATGTTAATCAATGTTTGCCAGAGAGACAGATCCAATGAGAGGCAAAAGAGGAGAGATTTGTTACTATGGGATGATCTCATACAATAAAAGGCTGAGAAGTTCCATGATCTGTCTTCTGCAAGCTGAAGACCTACCATACTGCTATATTTTGTGAAATTTAATGTTACTAACTTAACCAACTTCTGGACACACTTGTGATGATTTTTGTTGTTGTTTTTAACCTGTGGCCTTACCTGTGAAGGATCATTGTGATTAGGTTAATTAAGAAGGCAAGACCCACCTATACTTGCCCAGGTATGGGTCCTAGACTACAGAAGTAGCATTCACTGTGCTCTGCCTCCTGACTAAACATACAATGCGACCTGCTGCCTCAAGTTTTCACCATATGTGCCATCATACCCACATTATCTTCTAACTTTTATTCATTCTTTGCTTTCCGCTGATTTTGCGATTAAATCTATGGCCCTGTACAGGCTAGGCAAACTTTTTGTCCATGAAATATATAGCCTGTCTAAATTAATCTTTTTATACTACAAAAAAAAACCAAGTGTATCACTTTCTGGAGTCTACAACCTAAAATGTCATTCAGAGCTTTACAACTCACCAATGTAGAACAAGAGACAAGAATGCTCATTTGAAATATAGGCTCTACAAAAAAAATAACAAATCATTAATTGGCTATAGAGATTGGATAATATGAATAGTTAATCATGCCCTCTATGACTCGGAGGGATAAAAGTTAAGATTTATATTCAAAAACGAGTAAGATGTGCAGATCACAGAATGAATAAGCATATTTCAGGCAAGGAGAGCAAGGATTACTGATAAGTGGAGATGTAAAGAGCTTAATACATTTGCCTTGGGTCCATAAGTACTTCAGTGAAACTAGGAAGAAAAGAGCAAGAATGTTGATTGAAAGCATGGCAGAGCAGATGAAAGAGTATTTCGTATGCTGAAAAAGAGTATTTCCAGGGCCTAACACTTCTGCAGCTGCAGTTCCACGCGTACTCCATCTGTTCCTCAGGCAACACAGCTCCACCTCACTCAGGACGACTGTTCTTGCCTCTGCTACCTCTGTATCCCAGCTGTCAGAGCCTGGCTCTTTCCCAATTGCCAACTACATCTTTGCAAATTATCACCTTCTGAGAAAGGAAGTTTCTTGAAATTCAGTCAGAAATAAATTCAACGACTTCTTTCTACTCTGTTTTATTTTCCCCTTAGTACTTTCTATTTCAAACTATCTTGCTTTTTGGATGTGTTGATTTATGCAAATTCCACTTTTACCACTGGGATAAAACTCTGCTGCCAAGGAGATCTTTCCTATTTGAATAACCAATGCATTTCTAGCATCTTCAACAATAAGAAGTACCTATCTGATCTTCGTGGAATGAATGAAAAAGTACTGTTGAAGAAGACCATCCGGTCCAATCTTAACTTGGGAAGGTCATTTGGATTATGTTGTAGGCCACTTTGGGGACTGACCTTTGTTTTATTGGACAGTAGTTTCAACAGCCTTGTGTTGTGTAGTGTCTTTTGTTTGTTTGTTTTAGAAAAAGATACACATTTCTTTCTGTTCTTGACACTATTCTGTATCTAGAAGATAATATTGGCATATGATGTTTACTGGTGACATGGGAGAAATAATCTGAACTATTTGGGGTTTCCCTGATGACAATGGAGTATTTCTGTGAGGTTAATGCTCATGGGAGTTTCCACTTTATGCAAAGTAAGCTGAAATATCCATGTTTAAGGGGTTGAGAAGATAAATTAGATGAAGAAAATGAATTCTTCCGTCTCCTTCATTCTGTTCAATTTTATGATTTCCAATATTATCAGCCTTAGAGGTTTGTGTAGTAAATGAAATAACTGTCGCTGTTGGGGTCAATTTTCTCTCTCCCAAAGATGATTCTTTAATATCAGTTATAGAAGATGCTTCAGAATTAAAAGAGCAATGCGTTCCCCAATGGGCCAACTCTCTGTGATGGAGCCTGATATCAGATGTCTCCCTTCATCAGTCGTCATACACCCACCTTCTCAACAGAGCACATACCCCTTGGAGAGACACCAATAAGCATAAGCAAGGACTCAGCAGTGCTCTTCGCTTTTCTCTCTTATCTTTCCGGAAGAGTACACATAACATTTGAGCAAATTTAAATCATTCTCTTAAGCATCAGTTCTTCATGCTATCCTTTCCGTCTCATAAAAGTGTGACCTAATGTCTTCTTTCCTTCTTAGCACTGAGAAAAAAAAAGAGGTGAAGAAAGAGGCGTTTGAGCTTTCTAATCTGTCGCCTAACACTGAGTATGAGTTGGAATTCTACAAAAATACAGGTCAGGGCATCAGAAGCTCCTGAAGACTCTTGGAAAAGGGTGACCAGGAATCTTTATCACCCTCACCTCCACTCACCTTAGAACACCGCTATCTTTATCCCTT
This sequence comes from Peromyscus leucopus, assembly GCF_004664715.2. Taxonomy (NCBI): domain Eukaryota; kingdom Metazoa; phylum Chordata; class Mammalia; order Rodentia; family Cricetidae; genus Peromyscus; species Peromyscus leucopus. Next base: position 3,236,190 of record NC_051084.1, on the reverse strand, counting down.
TTGAGCTTTCTAATCTGTTGCCTAACACTGAGTATGAGTTGGAATTCTACAAAAATACAGGTCAGGGCATCAGAAGCTCCTGAAGACTCTTGGAAAAGGGTGACCAGGAATCTTTATCACCCTCACCTCCACTCACCTTAGAACACCGCTATCTTTATCCCTTTTGAGCTTTCTAATCTGTTGCCTAACACTGAGTATGAGTTGGAATTCTACAAAAATACAGGTCAGGGCATCAGAAGCTCCTGAAGACTCTTGGAAAAGGGTGACCAGGATCTTTATCACTCTCACCTCCACTCACCTTAGAACACCGCTATCTTTATCCCTTAGAAGTTTGAAGTTATGAATAAATAATACACTCTGATAGCTGTAATTTGAGTTAACACTGAAGGTTACTAGAATGAAAAGAGTCTAAATGCGCGTTTGGGAGAGCCCAGTGCTGGCCTGGTATAAACGAACTAACCACCACTCTTCTCATGTTGAGTAGAAAGAATATTTTACTCTGAGTCAATCCAGCAGTATATCAGTATGTGAAAGATTTCAACATGTGTTGTCTTACATAAAAAAGATGATAAATTCACTGGGTCTATGGAAATATAAACACAAACCCAAATATCATCACTTCAATGCTGTTTTGTAAATCACAACACTGCTATTATTTGTCTTTTAACATGAATATTAAAAAATATACACATCTAATTTGAACTTTTAGAAACGTTAATTGTACTGACAGCTTTGGAAAAAAAGTATTCCAGTTTATCATGCTGAATTGGCACTGAAGAGAAATAAACAGCTATACTAATCTATAAATATTAATTTTTTTACTTTGCTTTGACAGGGGTAACACACTGTCCTTGTTTGATTTAATTTCTGTTGCTGTGATAAAATATTCTGAAGAAAAAGCACAACTTGGTGGAAAGAACAGTTTATTTCAGCTTGTAATTCCAGGTTACAGTCATTACTGAGAGGAAATCAAAGAAGTAATTCAAACAGCTAGTCACTTCACAGTCACAATTAAGTGAGAGAGAAAAGTATGCATACCTGCACACTTGCTTCCTTGTTTGTAGTCACTTACTTTCTCCACTCTTATGTAGTTCCAGACTTCCTTGCTAGGGAATGGCACCACCTATGATGGACAGAGTCTCCCTATATCCATTAATTTAACCCACAGTCATCTCCACAGGTCAGCCAGATCTAGATACTCTCTCATTAAGACTGTCTTCCCAATGTAAAAATAATTTGCTTATTGATAGTCAACTTTTCACTCTTGTGTGACTGTATTAAAACTATATAAAATCTCTGAGACATCATTAAGAATTTAAAACTTAAAATAGGAAAGTAGAGAAGGAGCCATGTTATATACAAGAGGTACAGGATAGGAAAATATATTCAGTGAAAAAATAGAAGATATTTTCCTAAATCTTTGATTAGCTATAATTATATGTATAGTGTATTCACTCCCTCCCCAAATCAGCATGATCAAAGAACTTCTCCATGTCCCATTGTAATTAACTTTCCAAAAGTAAACAAAAAAGGATATGGGGGAAAAAAGACTCTCTTCACGTGTGGAAAAAAAGTCACAAACCATGTTTGCTTTGTAGGTATATAGCAATGGAATACTGACCACACTCTGTGCCAAGTCTAGTAAACAGAACTCAGGGAACTTAGGCTGAGCTCAGGCAGATGTGTGGGAAGTCTGAGGATTCCTCAAGGCTTACAAACTTCAGCCAGCTGATTTATAAAATCTTCTACTACATGATTTTATTCTTATGACAGTTAAGGACAATAATAGAGCACATCTCATAAGTTTTTGTGGGAACTTAAGGAGACAGTGCTAATAGAGTGGTTAACATCATAAGAGTTAACCATCTATAAATTTCACCTTGGACTTTTAGGAAAGAGAGCAGTGATTTTTCACTTTACATGTACAGAAACAATATCAGGGCTTGTACATTATAAAAGTTCCAAACTCTTTTATCTTGTTTCTAGCATCCTGGGATTAAAAATAAAGAGTTTTGTGTTGGGTTCTTTGAAAAGGAATCTGTCTGTGCCCATAATTTCCCCAGCAGAGTTCTTTAAAACTGTGTGCAGGAGTCAGAGAGCACAATTCTTCTACTCCCATTTTCATCCTGGTAAACAAAATAAGTGTATGTTGGAAGCTTGCCTTACAAGAATTTGACAGGAGGAGCTCGTGTACTATTTGAGTTACTAATGGGATAGCAAACAGTTCCTACCATTTACTTTGTACTTTGATAATGTCTTGGCTTGAAGGGTCACACAGGCCTTTCCAAATATTAACTTATTTCCCCTTTCTAACATTTTCAAGGGTCAGAGAAGGTTAGCATGCCCTTTGTTTTATAGATGAGAAAACTGAGATCTGAAAAGGACAGATGAGCTTCCTACCAAGGTCACCCAACAAGCTGATGTGCTATCCAACATGCTACTCCTGGTTGTGAACAATCTGGAGCCCATAGCAGGAAATCCATTCAGAATATCTGGATGTTGACCTAAACTCTCCAGCATATTGAATTTTATTTTCTATACTTCTCAAACAAAGCTTAAAATAATTAACTCAAATGTATGTTGCAAAGCTGGCTTCCTCAGATCATAGAACAAAAAGGGGAATGAATGAGTCCAAGTCTAAGAACAAAATGTATTAGCTGCAAGCAAATGTTATTTATATGAAGAATGAGTCTGGGGATTTGATTCGCTGCATTTTTTAAGGTGAGTGGGACAATATGGGGGAATATACATACACTTAGACTGAATTTTAGTGCTTTCTGAATACAGAGAGTGAACTCTTGTAATTAGGAGTTTTTGATTTGTCTTGATTACCTCAATGGGTTCTGTACAGAGATGGGCTACTCATTTGTGAAATTGAGGCAGAAATCCTAAATAAATCATATTTTCATGTACTTATTCAAATTCATATTTCCACTCTCCAGAAGGGAATCCTTTGCTTAAAGACCAGGTCCCCACCCCCTGCCGACTCCATAACCTTTTATCTTCCTTTACACCCCACCCACATTTACACAGTGCCCAGTGCTGTATCTCTAGATCTCTAGTGCCTAAAAATTGTACTCAGTACACAGTACAATACTGTAGGGGTCACAACATAACTACTTGATTGCCAAATGAATGAATTTGTGTTCTCATGACAACTCCACTCTCTTAGTACCATGAAATTTGCAATTGTAATTTGTGTGTGTGCCCATCTCATCTCCCAGAAGAGTGGATAAAGAAAGGATATTTTTTTTATTATAAAGTACACTCACTATCTACACAATGGCTAAGAGAAAGATCTTAAATAATTTTACTTTTTATTTAATTTATTTAGCAAGCATGCATGCATGCATGTATGCGTGTGTGTGTGTGTGTGTGTGTGTGTGTGTGTGTGTGTGTGTGAAGATATGTACATGCCATGGTTTGCATGTGGAGGTCAGAAGACTACTTTGGGATGTCAGTTCTAGCATTCCACCTTGTTGAGGTAAGGTCTTTCTGGTTTCTGCTGCTGCACTGTGGATTGGAGGCTATAGATGACCCAAGAGCTTCTAATTGATTCTCCTATCTCTGCCACCCATATTGCTATAGAAGTTCTAGCATTTGAAATGTGTACCACTGCATCCAATTTTTAACATGGGTTCCAGGGATCTAACATAGATTGCCAAACATTTACAGCCAATGCTTTTACCCAAGCATTGGAGACCAGGAGATATCCATCTGGCCAAATATATTATAATGGAGAAAATCAACTGGGCAGCTTCATCAATTTCAAGCAATGAAAAAATGACAAAACAAGATTTGGAAAACTTTTAATTATTCAATATATATATTTGAGGAATAGATTAGTTTACCACACCCTAGATCTTTCTACTGTAAGTAGTTTACAAAGCTCAACAATGTGATTCCCATGAAACATATTGACATTCTATATATAGTAAGATGCTACAGAATCTGTCAATTTAGGCTAATTCTCCATGAGGACAAGGTCTAATCCATCTAATCACCAAGTTTGGGGGGGCAGTTCTAGAATCAAATATTTGTTCATTTCCAACTATCCACCCATCCCAATTTTCAGTAATTAATTAGATACTGTAGTTTGCTATCTAGGTTATTTCTTCTTAGCTGGCCTCTCTGTTTCCCTGTTTCTTTCCCCAGGAAAAAGACAAAAAGTGAAAACCAACTCAAGTCCTAATGCAATAGAATAATAGAGACTCCAAGCTGATAGGGCAGCTTTCTATGGTCAGCTATGCCAGAGAGGATGGATAAATGACCTTGTTTGTCTGGCTTCTCACAGTATCCACTCCCTTAAGATTTAGCTTCTAACTCAGTAATGGTACAATTCCCTCAGAATTCTCCCTAAAATCGTATTGTGACTCCTAAGCTTTGCTTTTAAATGAATGACAAACACAATTAACATGACTTGCAGGTTTGATGATCTGTATTCCAGTGAGGCCTATGCCCTATATACCTTGCCACACAGGTTAGGCTTGTCTGTGAAGGTGGCTTTTTTGGAAATATGCAGTTATCTAAATTCAGGGTGTGTCTTACATAATAAGAGTTACTTTTATATTGAACTCCATAATATATTCATAATATTTAATGACAATAGGTAGAGTTTTCCTATCCATTCTATTCAATCCTTCTGATGGCTTTATGGGAAAAAAATCTAAGTTTTCTGCTAGTCAGTACTTGAAAATGTCATACTACTTGACAATTTCCCTTATTGATGAAAGAAACAGCAAATTCTGGGTAGGAACCTTGAGTGTATGAGGCAAAAGGGTTGAATTCTATCATATTACTATTGGAATAAGTAAGTAATTTTATCATATTACTTACTATTGGAATTCTTTTGAGTTTTAACAGTTACCTTATTTTAATGACAAATTAGATTAGTTTTCTGTCAAGTTACAGAAAAAAATATTTTCAATGTAAGTACAGCAAAAAGCAAAAGTATATATATTTAAAGGAAACATTCTACTAGCACAGGGAGAATAACTATATGACAAAAATTTGATGGAGCATTTAAATGACAGACATTTGAGAGAGAATGATTTCCAGTATGTTTCTTGTCCCCTAGAAAGGAACACGTCCCATCATCTCTTTAGCCCTCAAATTGCATACATAAACAATTGTTTGAGGGAAGGTAAATGCTGTGTTTCCATGGTTCGTGTCTTAGCAGGCTTCTTCATCATTGCGATATAACACCTGAGCAAATCAGCTAGAAAAACGAAACACTAAACCCTTAGAGTTTGGGGGGCTTTGGCATTTACTGCCTGGCTCTATTGCTGTGGGTCTGCGGTAAGGAGAATATCATGTCAGTAGGAGCATATGACAGAGGCATGTTGAGCTTGTGATGTTTGGGAATTAAAGAAAGAAAGGAAGATAGAAGGCAAAATATACTCTTCAAAGGCAATCTGTTAGTTATATCTATTTCCTTCACTCAAGTCATACTTCGTAGTTTTTGTCACATCCCAACACACTATGAAGCCACCAATGCAACTGTCTACTCATTAGGTCTGAGTCCAGTCACTTCCCAAACTCCTGCCTTTGAATATTGCACTTCAAATCAAATCTAAAACATCTCAGTCTTTTTGGACAAACACTTGATATTCACCGTGTAACAGTTGAATTTGAGATAGTAACTAATATCTCAAATCTTCTGTGCTAGCCTATTGGCTTTTCACATATGCCATAATAATGTTGGTGAATACACTTCATTCTAGTCTCAGATTGTCCTACCTACCGACCTGTACCCTAGATGATTCTCTTCCCCTTCTTCAGGGACATCAGCTGAGGAAATTTCCTTTCTCTTACATACTGTCTTTACTGAGTTATTCCTGTCAGCCATGTGTACTCTTTAAAATAAAGTATTTTCTATTTCCTGCTCTCACACATCATTTCCTTTGTTTCCATCTCAGAAACTCTGTCTTCAGCATTTCTCAATTTGTCTCTGGAACTCTAAGCAATCTGGCCCACACAAAACAATTTTGATCAAGGTCACTAAAACCCTTCATTGTTCAATCCACTGCCTCTCACCAGTCAGCCTACATACAGTACAGTGTTTGACACTTTGAATACCCCTGCCTGCTTAAAAACAGTCTTCAGCTGACATCCAGGAACCCATTAATGTGGCTACTTTCCTACCCTAATCTCATTTCCTGGTCTATATTCGTCTTCAGTACTTGTACTAGTTGGGGGAACCCCAAGCCTCCATTTGCACAGCTTTTCTCCTTATCTAAACTTAGTCTTCAATTGACCTAACTAGATGTAATGATGTAAAGTCTATCTACATGCTGATAACTGCTATATTTATATCTCTAGTTCAGATTTCTCCCCCAAACACCAGACACGCATATACCCTGTCTACTTAATTTCTCCATCTGGATATTTAACAGGCATCTCAAGTTCAGTGAAGCCAAAAGGAAACTTCTGATTTCATGTATCCTTACTTGGCTTCTGTCACAAGCTTCCATGGCACAGCTCATGATAACTCTCCCCTTCTGTTGCGCAGAAAAAAAAAAAAAATGTTGGCATCATTCTCTTCTCTTTCTTTACACCCTGTATCCATCCCATCCGTCAACAAATCTGAACAAGAATAGATACACAGCACAGCCTGACCAGTGCTTCATTAATGTTCTAGTATGATCATTCACAATCCAGGATGTTTACAAGGTTCTCTAATAATTTTTACTTCCTCCTTCTGTCTTGGGTATTTATAACATATTCTTTAAGTAACATTGCAAGTGATCCCCTTAAAATGAAAGTCAGATCACAGCATGCTTTTGCTCAGAGCTTCCAGGCTTCTCACCTCTTTAAAATACACTGACTGGTGTGTCCTGTGCTAGATCTCTGCTCTCTGACCTCGCTTCTTAGGGCTGTCCTTTTATCCAGTAACTCAATTCCCAAACACATTTTCACCACATCTGGATGTGTAGGCTGCTCTATCTGGAATGTCCTCTGTGTGTGTGTGTGTGTGTGTGTGTGTGTGTGTGTGTGTGTGTGTATTTATCTCTCCTCTTTGAGACAATAAGATGCTTCCTGACCTATGTAGAAGAATAACATATCTGCCAGGTGGTGACATACACCTTTAATCCCAGCATTTGGGAGACAGAGGCAGGCAGATCTCTGTGAGTTCGAGGCCAGCCTGGTCTACAAAGTGAGTTCCAGGACAAACAGAGCTATTACATAGAGAAAACCTGTCTTGAAAAACTAAAGAAACAAAAAACAAAACAAAACAAGAAGAGAATAACATGTCCCACAATTTTCATGACACAACTAATATTTTGTGTGATATATTTTTTACTTTAGTAGTTAATTTTACAAATAAAAACATAATATACATACATGCATATGCTTATACACATGCCGAGAGAGAGAGAGAGAGAGAGAGAGAGAGAGAGAGAGAGAGAGAAACAGAGAGGCGGAAAATACCTTTTAACTGATATGGTAAAGACAATGTATATAACTCACACAAAACCTATGATAAGAACATTGCATTTATTTAAGTAGCTTATTATCACTCTATAAATATATATTTTTCATTGTTTTTATCTTCTCCACTAGAGTGTAAATGCCACGGTGATAGGAGTTTGTCTGCTATGTTCCCAGTATCTGAAACAGTTTCACATACAAAATAGACTCCCAGCATTTATTTGTTAAATAAATAAAACAATAAGAGAGATCAAACAGTCATTCCTATCACATTTTGCATTTTTTATGTTCAGTTTGTGTTTGAGTACTTTTTTTTCCCTGAGATTTGTAAAATTTATTCCACAGATACTTGAGTACCGCAGACCCTAGCCCTTGAGCAAGGAAGCAAGAGACAGACATCCAGATGAATAAAACATATGTTGTACCAGACAGAGGGCGTTAAGTCTACAGAATAGAATTCTCCATTTCTTCAGCTGTTCAGGTTCAGCTCAGATGGAACATATGTCTTGACCTTGCAGGCATAATTAAGAATCTTTTCCACTTTATTCTCATTATTACCCAGGGGTCTTAAAAGAGGAAGCCCTTGATAAAGAGCTGACAAATATTTTTAAGATGAGAAAATTACAATTTAAACATGAATGCTTGGCTATTCTGGATTCCCCATTTCATTATGACCAAAAAATGTACTGGAATTGGCTTAAAAAAACTATAGTTTCTCCCATAGGAGCATTCTCTCTTTTCTTACACAACCTATACTCCTCTCTTTCATTCCTCTGTGGCTCTAAGAATCCTGTAAAAACACTTTGTCCCCACTATTGCATGGATCCCCAGTACCTTGCATCCCAGTAGATTTGACAGATGTCTGTTTCTTTCTCCTCAGCTTGGGAGCTGGTTGGGACAACTCATTTCTGTATCCCAAATTCTTCTTATTTACTTGATCTACAGTAAATGTTCAACAGAGCTTTGCAATGAAAATAAACTCAGGTTTCTTGATCTTGTTTCCTCTAGCAGACAGGCATTCAGGTGCACATACTATCCAGAACAATGTATAAACACTTGCAGTCTTTCTGAGAAACAAAGGAAAAAAATCAGTTAAAAACAAACATATGAAGTCCTAACACAGCATATATCACATTTGCATAAATATGAATATATATTAAAATTGATGCTAATAATGAATATGTTCATGAATTGATACTGATTCAAATTATTGAATGGAATCTCTGCCATCATCCCAAGCATTTAGGAAATATGAGAGATGCATTAGGTTTGAAAACACATCTTATAACACCAAGTACTAAGTGATGAAAAAGAGTCACTTGTTTTCAGAAAACTTTAGTTTTACTGTAAATTTGGGATATCTGAAAACTCATCAAGTCTGAAATTTTCCAATTGCTGCTATAATTCTTTGGAAACTGAGAATCATTGTCTCATAAGAGCATTTATGAGAATTCATTAAGCATTTGGAATTTTTAAGAAGGTACAGCTTCACAAGGGAAAAGGAAAGTTCTTAACCGATAGAAAATACCTAGAAAATAGTTCTACTCTACCAAGTATTTGCATACTATCTGTGTCAAGCTGCCTCTTCTCCCACTTCTATGTCTTTCTCTTTCATCTCCCCCCTCTCTGCCTGTTATCCATTCTTCTGCTCCTTAAATGTGTTAAATCAAACTTTCATGGCTTCAGCAGGTTTATATTCTGCTGAATCTTGTCCCTTTGCTATTGGGACATTAACAGGATGTCCCATGGGGGCTGTTGAAATACTGTGAGATCCAAACACTGCTACAGAGACCACTCTGGTGTTGATAGACTCTCCGACAGACAGGAAGTGATAGGATCTCATTCAGAGCTCTCTTCCATGCAACTTAACCGAGTTTTATGCCCATAACTCTGAAGTTTTGATATCTCTCACCTACAGCATCCTATATATTCTTAAGTCAGGTACAATGTGATAACTAAGAAACCTTGAGAAGAGTTCAGAACTCATGTTCAAGTTCATATTATAGCTACCCCCAGGAGAATTGTCAGACATGGCTCAGTGTTTGAAATGTGAATCTGGTTGAAATTTAAAGATGGGGGTAGACTGAATTCCAGCGGTAATCTGCAGACAGTCTGTGTATTAACTCACTTCTTCCACTGTAGGAGAGCACCCTCAAACATATTTGAAAGTCTGAGGTGAGACAAAGGGCAAGGGAGAGTGTATATGCGTGCATGAGAAAAGATGAGATTAGGGGAGGGTAGGAAGAGGAAGTTAGAGTAACAACAATAACAGTAGACACGTTGACTGAGTTCTGAGAAAAAGGGGGGTATATGGGTATATGGCAAACAGCTTTCTATGCATTATCTCATCTATGCATTATCTCTAACCCTTTCCAGAACCTTATAGCTTAGGCATTAAGATCATTTTCATTTCATTAATGATAAAACTAGACCCTAGAACATATTTAAATATGTACAACTACTAAATGAGGGACTCTGGATATAAATTCATATTTTTCCAGTTCCCAATTTCTTGGTCAGAACCACAGTGAACCAACTGGTTTCTTTTTGTTAACATTGTTGTTGTTTGTTTGTTTATTTTTTGTGGGTTTTGTTTGTTTTTGAAAGGTTTATCTAGATATTAGAGCAAAAAAAAAAAAAACCCTGTCCCTGGTAGCCTCAAAGAATTCCTTCATATATCCACTAAAGTCCTTCATCCCCTGCTTTAGTTCTGTATGAATTAAGACGCAAGAAGAGATGAATCAACGTGTGATTTTTGTCCCATTACTTTAGGGGCCCAACAGTTACTGGTCAATTTGCTTCTTGTAGAATGGACACAGTTCAAGAAAAAGGTCAATGTGCCATTAAACCCGAGGAAAGTGGAAGGCTAGATGACACTCTTAGTTTGTAGCCTTTGGAAACTACAGAAAATAACAGTGGATTGTAAAATATTATCAAGGCTGAAATCTGTTGGTCACTGTTCTTGCTATATAGGCACAAATAGGCATGTATTTCACAAGTTGCATGTATAAATATGTCCATATACACAGACATATGAGCTCTAGTAAGTACATATTAGTGCAAATTCTATGCAGATCAGTGATAAAGGCATTAGTTCCTGTTCTGTCTAGAATATAAGGAAACTTGTGAAAGGCCACAACGTTTTTATGAGGGTTTAAAAGAAATAATCCCAGGGCAGGCAAGCTGTTAAAATCTGGGCAGCAGCCTGGAGGAGGAAGATGGATATGAAGAAGAAGGAAGCCATATTATTTGTGCTAAATCAGCATGGAAGTCAGCCACATGGCAGAAAAAGAAATATTAGAGGAAGAATAAGAGAGCCCAAAGTACTAGAGAAAGCATACTTAGGCTCTTCCCGGCATCCAAAAAATAGATGAGAAGAAAAAGGAACTGTTACAGCATTCAGATTCTGGACTCAGAAACTTGGACTGACCTAAGGAAACCTCAGGGTCACTCACAGGGACTACACTAGGAGATGGTGGTGTGGAGCAACTGTTCCCTCAGAGATTGAAACATTCCATCATTCAGGGAAGCTCATTATGACTGGAAGTAACAATTCAAAATATGTAGATGAATTTCTGAACAGTCTTGTCAAATAAAAAACACAGAGCCAGATACAGAGGTAAAAACCTGAGTGATCAGGGAAATAGGAAAAGTCACAGCTAACCTCACCTCACCACCTCTGCAGCTTCCAAAGTCGAGCTACTTCTTGTCTACCCACACCTATATGCCTTGCTGTTCTGCCACCTGATTTGCTCTCTCTATCCACCTACATCACTTCCTATTCCTGCCCAGCTCTGTAACTTCCTGTCTGTCTGTACAGACTTCCAGACCTCCATGATTAACTAGTGTTGGAATTTAAGGCATGTACCACCATGCCTGGCTCTGTTCCCAATATGGCCTTGAGCTCACAGAGATTCAGACAGATCTCTGCCTGCCAAGTGATAGGATTAAAGGCAGGAGCTACCTTTGCCTGACTTCTATGTAGTGGCTGGTTTTTTCCTCTGATCTCCAGGCAAATTTTATTGGGAGACACAGTACATTGGGGGACACAATACATCACCACAAAAATATCTTCAGAAAGTCCCTAAAACTGATTAGATTCACTAAGTCCCTCCCTTCCCAAGAGTATGTAAGAAATAAAGACTGCCGAGAGTCACTCTCAGATGAGCCCAGCTGCCTGGAAGAAGCAGAGAGCAGCCAAGCAGCCTGAAAGACATAGTAGCAGAACTGCCTTGAAGAAACAAATACCAGGTCATCTGCTTAGCTGAAGCCCTGATCAACTGAGTCACCAGCAATTGACATTATCTAACCTATTGAGCTGACTGTAAGCTGTGCATTGTGCCCCAAGTTTCCAACATTTGTGAGATGTCACTCTTGGTGGTGGTGAAACAGCTGTCTTGAGCTATTTCTACTATTGTAAGTAAACCTGTTGTGGAATAATCTTTTTGTACACTGTGAAGATATATCACTCTGATTGGTTTAAAAAAAAAAAGCTGAATGGCCAATAGCTAGGCTGGATTTCTAGGCACATGCTGGGAAGAAGAAGGGCAGAAATGCCAGGAGATGCAGAGGAAGCAGCATGGGCAGCAAAGAGTATAGGTAACTGAGCAACATAAAAGAGTGTAGATTAAAAGATATGGGATAATTTAAATTCTAAGAGCTAGTTAGAAACAAGCCTAAGTTATTGGCTGAGCTTTCATAATTAATAGTAAGTCTCCATGTCATTACTGGGGAGTCAACAGTCCTAATGAAAAAGTCAAACTACAAATAGTTTGCTGTGGGATGTTAATGTATGTCCTGTGAGAGCCCTTCTTGGGTTCCTTGTGGCGTTACCCAGCAGGTCCGTATAGAGGATGATTAGGACCATGGGCCTGAGTGCAGGTGTTTGAGATGGTCTGCACTTGGCTGTGCTGGGGGATGGTCTGTATGTCAAGTTGTTCTGATTGGTTAATAAATAAAACCTGATTGGCTGTGGCTAGGCAGGAAGGATAGTCGGGACTAACAGAGAGGAGAAATAAAAGGACAGGAAGGCAGAAGGAGACACTGCAGCCGCCGCCATGACCAGCAGCATGTGAAGATGCCAGTATGCCACCAGCCACGTGGCAAGGTATAGATTTATGGAAATGGACTAATTTAAGCTATAAGCACAGTTAGCAAGAAGGCAAGAAGCCTGCCACGGCCATACAGTTTGTAAGCAATATAAGTCTCTGTGTTTACTTGGTTGGGTCTGAGCGGCTGTGGGACTGGCGGGTGACAAAGATTTGTCCTGACTGTGGGCAAGGCGGAAAACTCAAGCTACAATAGTTGTTTCTGCTGTTTCTTATAGTTTTGGAATTTGCTCTCTTTCCACTTTCTGTTTACTCAAGTAATATTTTATCCTTCTTGGCTCTCTGATGGGGACTGAAGAATAAATAGTTACACAGTTTTATTTGTTACCAAATTCAGAAAACAACTTACATTAAAGATGTAAGGTTTGTAAGGTTGAAAAATATAAAAGCTTAAGTTGTTTATCTAAGAAGATGCTTTAAGGTCTAAAAAGGTAATTTTAGGATGGTAATATAAGTTATGATAGAAAATTGTTTAGGTATAAAACTTTGGACTAATCAAGGTAAGATAGATAATAGAATAATTTCCTCAAATTTGACAAATACAAATGAACTGGACATTGTAAAGGTAATTCTAACTTGATAATTATTCTTATTGTATATAATTTTACTGTATTAGAGTTAAAACCTCTCCTTTTTATTTAGACAAAAAGGGAGAAATGTACACTGTGTGAAAATGCATTGCTGTGATTGGTGTAATAAAAAGTTGAATGGCCAGTAGCTAGGCTAAAGGTGGAGGCAGGACTTCCAGGCAGAGAAAGAATTCTGGGAAGAAGAAGGCAGGGTCGCCAGCCAGACCCAGAGGAAGCAGCATCAATAGTACACAGAGATGAAGCAATGAGCCTCGCAACAGGAGGTAGATTAAAATAAATGCATTAATTTATGTTACAAGAGCTAGTGGGACAAGCCTAAGCTAAGACTGGGCTTTCATAATTAACAGTAAGTCTCCATGTCATCATTTGGGAGCTGGCAGGACAGAGAAAGACTTGTTACATAAACCCTCATGCATATTCTTGTAATTAATCCCAATAAAACTCATTGATTTACCAAGTTGTGTTTTTTATCTGAATTTTGGTTTGTCATCAGTTCCCTATCTGGAGTGAGAAGATGTTTGCTCACTTCTTCCCAGGAATAGTGTATCTGAGTGAGAATTCTGGAAAATAACAGTGTAATATTTCATTGACATTTGGATAATTACTCTGCCTACCTGTTGAGCATGGCTTAAGGTGAACCTGAGGAGTGGTCTCTAGGTCAGTGAGTGACCCAATTATATTAATACTTTTATATTTTGGGTAGCTTGCATTATTAGGTCACCAACTGTGCCAGAGAAATAACTTTCTCTAATGGCTATTATAACATTCACACTTTTGAAGGGGTAACCCTAAAATCAATCACTTAAAAATTCATCAGGGATCAGAGTCCCCAAACAATTCTATCATTTGGGGCATGGGGATCTTAGGGTAGGGGGATCAAAAATTTTTTTTGACTTTTGTGGCCAAAAATGTAAATCAAGGTTACTGTAAATAATATTCCTGTCTCATTTCTATCCTCGGTTATCATTTCTCCTTTTGAAAGGGCAATGGATGAATCTAGCTTCTTCCTGCTTCCTCCTGGGATATCTAGTGTGGCAGTTGGGGTACCTTTGCAGTGAAGATCCTCAAACTTGTATCAGTGATTATATGTGTCTGGAAGAAAGGAAAACCTTTGCATGCAAAGTGATATGAGGGAGGAGTTAAAGTATAAGAGGATTCTCAGAGATGTGAAATTGGAGTCCTTTGAGTAAAAGAAAAAATTTATCCTACTAGGACCAGACACCAGTTAGCAAGAAGTATAACTTTACAAGCCCTAGGCAGAGATAGCAGAAGCCAGAATAGAGGACCATTAAAAATTCCCAAACCAAACTCTATTAGAATCTTTCAAGAGACACACAATAGTATCTATCTACTAGGCTTCTCCTTTGGGTTTTGTTTCTTTTCTTTGTTTTCTTCCAAGGCTTTGGTGGAGAGTGATGAACCCAAGATCTGTTTTCAGGAACCTTGATAGCTGTTGGAGTGGCTAGAATCACAAAATGAGGTCTTAAATCACAACTAGGAAGGGAGAGAGAGAGAGAAGCAATTTAACCATGATTTGATTTTTAGGTTAAATAATTATTCTCTCTCTCTCTCTCTCTCTCTCTCTCTCTCTCTCTCTCTCTCTCTCTCTCTCTCTCTCTCTCCCTCTCCCTCTCCCTCTCTCCCTCCCTCCCTCTGCTGCAGGTCCTGAATAGATACTGCAGTGTTGAAATTGAGCCAAGGTCATGATGCAGTCTTAATGGATGCTAGATCTCATTACTTTGAGCATAACATAGAGTGTTCCTGAAGTTTATCATGCCATATGGTACCTGAAAATTGTAGCACCTGCCTCTAGGGATCAATGAGATATTACACATAAGACTTAACATTGAGCCTGACTTACTACATGTTTATGTCAGGGAGTCTGGTCCCCACTGAACACCTTGTGTTGTCTCACATGTGTGTGTACTGGACGAGTTTGAGCTCTGCTCTGCTGCTGTGACCTGGGAACTTCTGTTCAGGTAACAGTATATAATATAGGGATAGATTATCTGTGACACAAACAGAAATCAGAATATAGCATGCCACTGTAATCATGCTTTAATTGGACTACAATATACATCACCACTTGGCTTAGACCCTTTGAAGTCCATCACACCACCCTGCCTCGTGGGAATGTGTGCCGTTACCACCAGAGTAATCATTTGAGCAAGTGACACATTCCCAGCAATAGCTACTGCAGTAGGTAGGAAAGATAATTAAGGAGAGATTTTGATCATGCTGACTTGTGGTGAAAGTAAGGTATCAAGGGATATGAATGTGGAGACAATCAAGTTATATTAAAGTCAACCACTAAAGCTCCCTTTAATACAAGGGACATGAAAGCAGTAAAAACAAAGCTACTTTGAATTTTCAGAAAGAAAAACAGCTGTCTTTTGATCTCTGACATAATATGACAGGGAAACAATGCATTAAGACAAATCAACCTGTATGGTAATTTTCCTTTCTCATTTGAATTTTTTTTAAATGTGCAACAACAACCAACTTACTGTGGATTTAAAAATTTCACTCACACTGTTGATTCCACAAATGTCTGTTCAATGCCTAGCTAATTTGTGCATGATGCTGGGATCATGGACCTTTGTAATCATCTGTTCCAAGTATAACATGAGTGATAGAAATATTTTCTCATCAAGTATATAGCTTTTGGAATCAGTAAGTGAAGCAAAATGATCCTTGAAACAAGAAAAGGTACTTTGCCATAAGCCCTAATGATTGAGCATAGGTATGTGGTGAAATCTGATTTTGGTTGGATTTCTGGAGGAGAAAACACTGATCCAGTGATTATTGTGGGTTCAGCTGAGTCCATGGAGGAAAGGATGTTTTCTATAGGGCAAAAAAGTGTGGAAACACACACAGGTATGTTGATGTTCCAGGAATGGGGATAAAATTCAGTTCCTCACTATCTTTATGTGCTGGTTTGATGGTGAGAAACAGATTTAAGTGAAGCTGGAATGGATTTAAGTGAAGCTGGGATAGTAATGTGTGTTATGCTAAGTGATGTGTTATTTGTTGTCAGGGAAATTGAAACCTTTGCCTCAATTTGATGGTCAATTTTGCACCTTTAAGGATGACCAGATTGGAAGTTGAATGGAACTGAAGGAGCATGACTCTATGTCAGGGCAACCAATTAGGGGGCTGTGGTCCCCAGAAGAAAAATCCACACAGTCTGCAGGGAGAATAGAAAGCATAGAAGAGGAAATAAAAGAAGAATGGGTTGGTTTAGAGGCTGCAAGTAGAAAACTAAGATTAAAAAAACCTGTAGTTTAGAAAATATAGATGTTTTCTTATTGCTCATACTTAATGAAAAATAAATAAGATTGACTCCAATAGTGTTTAGGATATATGCTTTCTCCTATGTGTAGGTAGATTTATATAAAATACATTTAAATATGGTGGAAGATCTTGTTATTTAAAATACTTGCTGACTGGGTACAGATATTAACTCTCATTTATTTAGTGAATCTGAAATTTTAGATTTGGAAATTAGCTCAAAGTATGTTTTATATGCTTATTCCTCTGACTCAGTTTTATTTGGTTAAATGATATACTCTGTTATACATGTAACTGCCACTCACTGATGCTGACTGCCTCATTTGCTAGTATCAATGGCTTATCTAAATCCCCAAATTTACATGAATAACTATGTGTTTATTATAAATATTAACTTCATGGATGGTACAAGGTGTGTGTGTGGTAGAAAGATGGCTGGATTAATAAATAAAAGAATATCAATAATTAAATAGAAAGATATTGAAGGAATAGATCTGTAGGCCGTCAATAACTATAAATATTGATATCCTATAGGAAATGAGGACTCAAAAGGACTAAGTAACATATGTAACCTTTTCCTGGTCAAAATGAAATTGGATGCAGTTCACTTAATAAATTAGTACCATTTACACACATCATAATGCTAATAGATTTTATGTAATTAATAAACTGGTAGATGTCCAAAAAAATTGTATTTCTTTGGCAAACTAAGATAATGGTTAAATAGATGTTCAGGAGGTAATGGTAGTAATATCTATACTTTCACAAAAGCTAATTTCAAATGATTTTATATCCAAATAAGAAAAAGAAAAATCAAGGGGAAAGGAAGAGGAAAAGAGAGTATCAATAAGTAGAAAGAAAGAAAGAAAGGAAGGAAGAAAGAAAGAAAGAAAGAAAGAAAGAAAGAAAGAAAGAAAGAAAGAAAGAAAGAAAGAAAGAGAGAGAGGAGAAAAGGAAATGAGGCAGTAGAGGGGGAATGTTATTGTCAGTACATACATCTGTTATCAACATAGCATTTAGATTTTATTACCTCCATTTTGCAAAGAAGAAATGTTATATTCAGAGAACATCAACAACATTCCTAGCACTATTCATGTTTGAAAACTGAAGATGTAAATATAACTGGTATCTTGAATAATCCTGTGGGCACTTCCCAACATGGTCCTTTAGAGCAGTGCTTCGATAAGTCAGTTTCATTGCCTTCATTCTGCTGCAGTGGAGGAGTTTTTGGAATTCTCTCCACAGGATAAGTGACTGAATCATTGGAACATTTCCTTGTTTAACATTGTACAAACTCCTTCTGTTTAATAACTCCAAATATCATGTTTTGAAAAGCTCAGAGTCCTCTGTGGACATTCACTGAATTCTCTCAATTATTTAAATGTCTTCTTAGGAGTGAATGTAAAAGAAAATATCCTAGCTCAGATCAGTGGTCCAAGCCACCAATGCAGAAAGCCAACAGTGGCATGAAAGGGCTGTTTGCCATTTGTACTGCATAATAGCAGCTTCAAAGGATTCAGCAACTGCCCAAGCAGGTTGAGTTTGTCCTAATTATAAATTGTAGCTCAACTATTCATCACTTGAGTACAGTCCATTCTGAACTTATCAGTGCCGATTCATGCAGATTTTTTCCTTTATTTATCTGTTGACCAAAAGGTGTGTATTGAGTGCCTTCAGCTTGCAAAGCCATTTCTGAAGCATCTCATTCAGAGATAAAGAAGACCCCCCTGCCCCTCAAAGTCTCAAGGTTAAAGAGACAATTTCTATGTGTACACAGATAGGATATGATGAATAATAATAACAGCAGGTATTATAGAATTACAGTGTAACTTACTGAGTTTCCTTGTTGAGAAAGATGCTCCAGGTGGCTATGCATCTTTTATTCTAGGCCTCAAACACACAAAACCAAAACATGCACTGATCCCATCTCTTGGCTCCAATCTAGCAGACCCCAAAGCCAGAAGTACAGCCACCATATTGAGCTCAGCATGCAATAGTCAAATGATAATGTGGCCACGGGAGTAATTGTATTTGTTCATAGTCTTTTCATTTCAGTTTATTCTTTTTTGTGAAGCATTATTTCAATAAGTAATGCCTATCAAATATAATATTCTAGTATAAGAAAGTCTCATTAAATGGTAACTCCAATTCTTCCCCTCCCTTTTCCTTTTCCTGTCTCCTTCTCCATCCAAATATACACTAACACAATCCACTGGCTCCAAGACCACAGATCCATGTCCTTAAATAATTTTTCCTCCCCTCCTATTCTCTTCCTCTTCTTTATCTTTCTCCCTCTCCTTGTTTCTTCTTTTCCTCTTACTCTTCCTCTAGATACACATTAACTCCACCTTTTGGTTCTAAGAACACCAGACCCATGTCCTGAAGTAGTTTGATTGCTTCTCTCCTTTTTTTCCCTCCTCTTCTTCCTCCTCTTCCACAGCCTCATCCTTCTCCTCCTCCTTTTTCTTCTTTTGGCATCAAGAAGCCACTAAAAATGGGATGCACGTTTGAATTAATTTGTGTTTATCCTATATATAAACAAACTTCTCTATCCTTCTATTAAAAAATAGTAACTACTGCTACATTATAGGGAGAGAAATGGAAGCACAGAGATGCAGCACAGCACAGTGCCTAGAATCTACTTCTACACATTAGACACCACCCCAGGGCCAAAAGTATAAAATGGCATTCATTATGCAATGGAAGGTCAATAATCATCTTTGCATCTCTCAGAGAACAGGGAGGAAGGTCTTAGAGAGTATTCACTTTTCCTTAAAGCCTGGTGGCTTTTCTTCCAATACAGACCCAGATGTTTCAGGACACAGTCATACAGAGAGACCAAATGATTCTTAGAAAAACTTTCACAATCATTACCGTTAAGGTAACCAATTTGTTTCTCTGCTGCTGAAGCTGTTCCAAATCCCCAGAAAATAGAGAAAAAAATGTTTGCAGTGCTCTCAAAGAGACAAAGAAGGATTCTTTTTTCCTTTTGCTCATGTTTACAAAAGAAAGAAACCTGAACTCAATGCAAGCAAACTCTGCAGAACAGAATCTTTCAAGCTGTATTTGCAGAGTCCACATGAAATGACCTGACCCTTGATCATCCTGACCTTTCCCCATGTTATCACTCTTTGGGTTTAAAAAAAAATAAAAATATCCAAAGTGACATTTTCAGTTTTCTGTCACACTATTATGTGTGACCATTTCTTTTGTGGTAGAAGATCTAGGGTGCATCCAAGGTTATGAGAAAAGACACGTACACTGATTAATATCAACAAAAGACCAATGGGGACATTTCTTTTCTATACTTGTAATTCTTGTAATAGTCTTTTAGGGTAAGTAGAGTTGTTTATTTATTAAGAAGTAAGGAAAGTTAGTCTCAGATGGTGCCTTAAGTTTGGCTTCCTTGTGACATATTTGATGGCAGTGATTCATATGGTGGAGTTTTATCAGGATACTAATCTGAGACTTGCCTCCACAAAAAGAGTTGAGCAGGACTTGTGCAATGAATGTAGAAATGGGGAGTTTAACCAAGGAGAGGGTTAGAAGAGCAACAATGTAGGTAGAGGTGGAGGGAGAAAAGAAAAGTAACAGCAAGAAGGTTTGAAAAGATGTAAGGATCATTTTATGTTTCCTGGAATTACATAGAGTGTTCACATACAGATATAGTTTAATAAAGTCATTTCACTGGGAGTGACAATATACCACACAAAACTCTGGATTTTCTAACAAAACTCCAATAACCAGGCAAGAAAAACCTTCTCCTGAGTTGTTGGTTGGGGGGAGTTCAAGAGACCCCTCAAGCAATATAAGCTATGGCCAGTGTTTTAGATTGCCTCCCAGAAAGTAGGGCCATGTTACTGAAGATACATCTACTTCAGACATGGAACTGTGAAGAACTAAGCCTAGAACTGACCTGAAAGCCTCCTCCCTGATGACTGGCTCTCATACTATCAGAAGGTGCTATACAAGCTGATATTGGAAAGGAGTCATTGGTAGTCCCACCAAGTTGTAAAGCTTGTAGGTTTTCATAAAGTACAGTGATGTAAGGTCAGACAAGATATTGCCAGGGACAATAGTGGCAATTTTATCTTGGGGGTAACAAGATAGCTTTCTAATTAGACTTAAGACCTGCTCAACAAGGGGAAATTTATACCTGATACGATAAACCTAGCCAAAAATCCATCCTTGGCTGGAAAAGTCATGAACCTAAAAGAAGAACCTACTACTTCCAATTCCCTTAACCAAAATAATTTCTGTTTTCTAAATACGTTTCCTTATACCCACAGATAAGGGTATCTCTCATCCCTCATCTATTCCTTTTGTAATAGATTGAGGGTATTATAGAGATACTCAATTGGTAAAAATGCAGAGAATAAATGACTGTGGAGCACCCAACACTAACTGATATATCTGCCACACAACCTCTACACCAAAAGTTCAATAAAAATTGTGGATTCAGGCCCAGCGGCAGCTGTCAGAGACATTCAGGCCCAGCGGCAGCCCACAGAGGTAGACAGGCCCGGCGGTGGAGACAAGCAGATGCAGGTAGGCCTGTGGCAGCAGCCAGCAGAGGTAGATGGGCCCGGCAGCAGCGGCCAACAGGGACATTCAGGCCTGGCAGCAACCGGCAGAGACATACAGGCCCAGGGGCATCCCACAGAGGTAGACGGGCCACGCAGCGGAGACAAGCAGTCTCAGGTAGGTCTGCAGCGGTGGCCCGCAGAGGTAGACGGGCCCGGTGGCAGTGACAAGCAGAGGTAGGTAGGCCCGCGGCAGCAGCGGGCAGAGACATACAGGCCCGGCGGCGGCGGCGGCCTGCAGAGGCAGACAGACCCAGGGACTGAGACAAGCAGACAAAGCTTGGAACAGGGACGCCTCTAACCCCAACACCTGGGGAAGAAGCTATCTCCATGGGATGGAACCAGAACGAATCTGAACACTCTGTCTGAGGACAATCCAGGGCCCAGCTACTGATCCTGTGAAACCCAACAACTTGGAGGTATTGGTGAGACTACCCCGCTCAGCTGAAACCCATCTGGGAGAGGATTCAGATGCCTACAGTTGGAAGTCTGAAGAAACAAAATCAGCTGAGGAGTTGACGAATGAACAAAACGTGACCTGGGAACACAGAAGAAGGCACTACCCAGCCACCAAACCAGATCACCAGAATCATAAGTATATACTTCACCAACTGAAATCAGCTGCCCCTGAAGAAATAGCCCAATAGCACCAATTTAACCAAGAACCCCTACTAAACCAAGACTAAAAATTAGAACAAGAGAGGCACTCTCAAACACAGACACCACCTGCACCACACAGAGGAAGAGATGAGTAGACGCCAGTGCAAAAATACAGGCAACAGCATAAAGACCTATATGGCAACATCAGAACCTAGTGATTCTACACCTGCAAGACCTGAACATACCAAGACAGAAGAAACAGAAGAAATCAACCCTAAAAATGACTGTTATAGAAGATGACATATGAGTCCCGAAGAAGAAATCTTACCATTCCGTCAAGTAGATGACATTAAAGCTATTTCTTCATTATATGGGCAAGGATCGTAATATAATGTCCCTGACATAATTATGAGAGGCAAAGACAGGTTAAATAAAAACCCTTTTCCCATGCCACTGAGAGGTAAGAGGTGCGAAAAATCTCTTCCTGCATTGGTGGCAATGTGTCAAATGAGAGTATGCTGAGGATAGAGAAATAAATGTACAATTATTATATTTCGCGCGAAGACCATCTCAATATCCAACGCACTCATAAAGTCAGTTAGAAGATGAAAAGGACATTCGTCTAGAAGATTCTCGACAAAATAGAGAGATCCTTGGAGACTGATCTATATTCACAAAAGAAACAATAACACTATTCTGTGGCTAGAGAGAGTGAATGCTAGGAGGAACAGAATAGGAAGTCCTGATAACGGAATAGTGAACTGGACTAAGAAAACAGCATAAACATAGCGATTTGCTAAGAGAGACTGGAGACGAGAAGAATGCTCTGGTACACCTGAGAATAGAGTTACCGAATAAGGTCAACAATATGATACCTTGTCGTGATGAGCACACTAACCAGAAACACTAAGCACTACACAATAGCCAGTGCACACAGAACAGAAAAGTGTCACAGGAAAGTAGGAGGCACAATATCGAAGCACCTGCCTATCTGAAAAAGACCAAACCTAAAGAGACATAATAGGGATAATAGTAGAGAGGAGAAAGGTAGAGCTACCACCAGGATTAAAAATCTATCAGGAGGATAACAGAAAATATATCTCAACACGCATAATATATCATTTAGAAAGCAAATATCTCTTTTCACGCTATATCCAAAGACTAACCGATATGAATAACGGCTGATGAATGAATGGAAAAGAGATGCTTTACAGAAGATTGAGATGGATCTATGAGGGCTGGAATCGCAAAAAAAAAAAAAAAGAGAGTCTCACCTCATCGACACACATTCTTAGAAAATAATTGGAGAGACCAACTAAATACACACATCTAAGATAGACTGAAAAGAATATTAGATAAGACACGAGTCGAATATGGAAGACAAGGAACACTAACAGTATCACACTCATATAGGCCATCGGAGACCTCAAATAATCATCCATGACACTACTCTCTAATTACGCATCGTACTCTTACTTGAATTATTCTGCTTTAGAAGTATTTCACATTGTCATAACATTTCTTTCACTGCATGCTTACATCTTAAACAGTAGACCACGTGATTGCTCATCCCAGACTTCTTTCCCATTATATATTATTATATATTAGATAATCTCTCTCAATCTACTATAATTCATAGCGCTCGGAGATACAAAAACTTACTTCCAGTGATCACAACCTCTATGATCTCCTTTTAATCCACACTCATCCTTGTCCACGAAAATACTCTTTCGTCCTACATTATCGCCTAGTAAATTGTGAAATATCCAACCCAAAACAATTGTCGATAAACACTATATGCATTTGAGAAAAGATTCAACAGAATAGATAATTTTACCTACATCTACACAACATAGCACGACAACAATCTAGATGGACTTCACAACAAACTTCACAATACATAAAGTTAGAGCAGAATTAGAAAATACATGGTCAATTTTATTATTTCAGTCGAGAGATCCTACTACTCGGAGGTAGTTCTAACTTTCAATTACATAAAACGTTTATTATATATTAGCAATATAGGCATAGACAGGCTAGTTAAAGTAAGGTGATTAGATTAAAACTAAGTGTAGCCCATGCATCTGCCTGCTCGAGTCACAAGTAAAACCAGCAAGTATTCATTTTGACCACCTTAAAGCGCGTTTCAACAGATCAGAGACAGTCTTACTTATCCAGTCCTCTCGATGTAGAGTACGCGGTCACTTGTAGTAGTAAGAGATAGAGCTTTCATACTCACTAATGTAAAATAATGACCTAATGGAGAGCAACCTGTGGTCGTACAGAGCAACTTCTAATATCTATCAAAAGAGAAGACTTTCAACACTATTATATTATTTAAAGATAGATCTATGGTGAGATTGATTGACTTATTTATTCTATTAATTATTCTCAGCCAATGCGAGATAATACTATCCACAAAGATGCAAGCACACTCGAGAGAGACCTGGTTTATCCTAATACCATGCGACATAGTTAAAATTAGCTCCAATAAATAAAACTCAATAAAGTTCATCCCATTCATTTGCAATTTGGAAGAATATAAGAATAAGCACTAGAAAATTTAATAGCAATAGCATGACGATCAAAGCACCGTCAGACATTATTAGCTGGCGAGTTGGAAGATTTAACGGAGCAAGTCTACACTTGCTCACCAAAAAGATAGATCTTCTTTAACACGCACCAAAAACTACTGAGTAAGAGGAAAATCTTAAGCAATAATGAATAAAACATAGGTATCGTACACCATGTTATACTCAATTGCGCACTAATAGATATATCTACAATAATCCATTTCCTATACCAGAGATTAAAGACATATTAACATCATATACTGCACGGAATCACCTATCTGTACCCAGATGGAACTATCTTCAAAATATAATTTACCATCATAATGCATATGAGCCATCAAAGAATAATCTCTCCAAGAGCTACAAAAATATATTGGTAATAACATGCAACTTGTACTTATCTATGTATATAAACCTCATCGCTTAAAGATAAGTAGGACGCAACATCAGCATACTAAAAATAACAACTAAAAATCTATATGAGGAAACACACCTCACAATACTAATGGAACTGATATAATGCCCACTTTGACACACATTACTAGTGGTCAGAAGGAGGGACGAAATATAGAAACAGAGAAATATAATAGATTTCCTCTACACTACAAGGTTTCATTATGAAAATGAAAGTAATCACTTAGTTTTACATACCGACTCATAGCAACTGTCACTGTGTGAACACCAGACTCACTGATGGCTACGTGGTCCTTTTAAGATAGGTAAATTCATAGTCTTCACACATCGCTTCTAATGCGACTATAATCTAATTACCCTGCAGACTGAGATGATGGAATTTTTCTCTGAGACAACCCCTAAGTTGGTTGCCACCGTGACATAAGAGTCATGGCACACTTCAACCAATTCAACTTTCCATCTGGTCAAAGCCTTAAAGGTAAAATAAGCAAAGCAATAAACATTCAATTACCTGACAAAATAACAAAAAATATCATTATGCATAAACATTATATACTAAACTGAGCTTCACTTAATAACCAAATTCAGCTTCATTAAGTTTCTCAAAGACCACAAAGCAATGGAGAGCATATGCCTATGACCGGAACATGAATAACTAGCTGACTACACCAAGCACATAGAACATTACCATAGAGAACACAAACACATCACTGCTGTGAGTGGTATGATAATACGCCAACCAGACCATACATCTATAATTGAGTGCTGCTTCGAATAATGCAAAATGACACCATACGACATATTCACATACCAAGAGACATACTGAGCAGACAATGAACTCAAGGAACTAAGAGTCTTGAGGAGTGTACTCATTGTTGTGAGATAAAATCTAACTCCTCCAGAAATCCAACCAAAATTTACCACATTAGTCTATGTCTCATCATTAAGAGTTAGACAAGCCCCTAGCAATGAAGCGCAAAGAGGCATATAGAGGAGAGAGCATCACAAATTCTCATAAAATCATCTTAGAATATAAGAATCAGGGAAGTACATATACATAGGAGCAGTACACATTGGAGTGAAGTAAGATGGAGAGAGAATTCATCAGGTCATACTTTCATAGAATATCCTGACATGACCATATATCAAACTAATGGAAAGACGCAGTAAAAGAAATGAGGAACAATTTACTGGATATACTATCACCCTCACTTACGTCTAAAATTATAAATCAATAGACGGACACGAAGATGTATAAACCATTATCAAATAGGACGTTACACATAGAAACCTCCCCAAGACAGTACATGAGCAAGCAAGTATCATCACGTAAACCATGTCTGACGCGCAAATAGAGCAAGAAACGAGCCAGGCACATAGTAGTGTGGAGTTTCATCGTGGCAGAATGTACGTGTAAGTGCAGACTTATCATTAGAAGATAATATGCCATCAATGACTCTAGCAAAGTTGGTTCCATGGTCATTGTTGTTGCACATGTAAAAAAAAATTCAATAGAAACTATGAGGAACACATACACATTATTCATGATCACTTACGGCTTGATTTGTCTTAATGACAATCTCGTCTAAACCACTGACATATTTAATTGGTCAGAGATCAAAAGACAAGTGTTTTTTACTGCTTCATGAAATAGATAGTAGCATACATATATGAATAGTAGATACTACAGTACCATGTCTCGCCTAATAGATCAATGTGACCTGAGCAATAAATGTACATTCAACAAAAATAATTGGGAGCTTTAGTGGTTGATGGCATTTAATCAGACTAATGTATCCTAAGAGTATTATCTCAAATCCACATATCACATATCACCTCTAGCGTAATAGTATGGCTATTCATCACACACCGGCAGTGTCGATGCGAAGGCATGGATTCACACAATAATCGGATAGAAGTCATGCTCATATGAGATATTATCATACATTCCATACACTACATCGACAAGTCGACAAGAAAGAATAAAAACATGAGTGAGCATATGTGTCCTCCTTAACTTAGCTCGAAATTCAATGTCGCTTAGAACTAAAATAGACTAACACCCCCTTCATGGAGTGGTAAAAGGCACTCTACGAAGTCACGCAAGGATACAGAAGGAGACACTAGTTCTAGTGAACAATGTATGAAATGAGGCAACTTTATGGCTAACGCCAAAGGGTCTAAAACGAGCACAAGTGTGGATCATTCGAAAGTATATAATATGTTGAGGTAGGAACTTCACAAGTACGTATGAGCATGCATCTATACAGATTGTGCAGTGATCGCAATGACACAAGGCTGGTTCCATTTCTGCACCTCTGTTTGTGCGGTCTCTCACCGACTTACTATTTTACTCAAATATGTATCTAGAATACTGTACCTGAACAGAAGTTCCCATATGGTCCAGCAGCAGAGCAAGCTCAAACTCGTTATAGTTCCTACGACTCTAGAATGCAATGCGAGTAAGACAACAAAGGAGATACAATACACAAGGGATGAGTTCAGAATGCGAGAAGGAACGAAGACAAACTCTTCACTATCATTGACCACGATGATAGTAAGATATTTCAGCTCAATGTAAGTCTTATGCATAGTAGATGACTCTCACAAAAGAGACCATGGAGCATCTACAGGCTGTGTTAAATCACTTATCAGTCAGAGTAGCTCGGCAGGATACATGTCAATTCATAGAGAATATCAAGTCAGTCTCCTAAGAGCTATAACACACATCGAGCTCAAATAGTGGCTGATGGACATACGAAGTAGGAGAAGATATGAGCTTTACAATAGCCATAAGTAATTCATACAATATACCTATGGACTGAGCATACACTAGACTTAGAGACATGCTAAGTTTAAAGTCATTCTACTGAGCTAAGACTTTAATCTACTAAGACTACACATTAGAGAAGAGGTAGTGCGAAGAGTGGAGAGGAAACGATTAGGCTCCCAGTGTGGCGTCAGTGAAGGATGTAGGTAGAGAGTATGTAGAAGCAGGTAGTAAGAGAAGGCGAATCTTACACGAGAGTTGATTAAAGCAATCTAGCGAGATTCAAATTGCAATCGACCCATCCGAACTCAACACAATCTGCACAGACTTGGAAAGAGAGAGAAGACGCACAAGCACGTATGTATATGAGTTAGAGAGTAGACATAAATGACTTCTAGAGACACCTACAGAGACTAAACAAGATATCATTATGAGGATAAAGCATTACGTTCTTCGTCGCTACTCATCTCACCTTCTGACCTCAAGACTCTAGTCTAGATGTATAAGATAGTACGTTCAATTAATATTGAGTGATCAGTCTTGGTACTTGGTGCACTCACTCAACAAGACTCGACATCAAGGACCGTACTGGAAATGAGAAGATTGAACTACCTGGAGTTACATCCACTGCATCCACTCATGAAGACCTTGGAGTAGAACTTAATGAAAGAGGGACACCAAACACCTAATAAGGCATGAAAAGATAAGAGTATAGACTTCAACAATATGAGTGAGGCTGGCATATTACATGATGTAGTATGCTAACTTGAAAGTTCATAATCAGAGCTAAATATGAGACTTATTGCTGTCGAATCCTATATTGGCCACAACAATCTCAAGTACCATATGCTGGATGCGATCTGACTACAACTTGAGAACCTACAGGCTTAGCTAATGTTATCTATCAATGATCATTGACATAACTGGGACTAGTAGCCATAGACTGACTAGAATAAATTTTTCTTTTACCAAAGGGACCAATTTCTGCATCATCTGAGGCAATATGGCACTGCGTAGCTATTATCCTACACTCCCTACATATCACCACTTGCATGCAGCAGAGTCTTCCTGAAGCACAACATTCTAACTTCAATACAAGTAAGCGGACATATCTGAACACACTGATGAACGCTTATGAGCAGAGCAAGAAGTTGCTAACGAGATCGTCACTGCAATCAGGACACAACAGAAGCACCAGCAAGGGCGCAACTATAGAGATATCCTTCACCGAGACACACCGAATGCTGACGAGTCATCGCATTTGCTCTTCCCAGTACTAATAAGGAATGACATAGAATACACACATGGAATAAGAAACTGAACGTGATCAACATAGAAAATGGCTAATAGAGCTAGGAGAGACGAGAGGAATTCAAAAAAAAGATATACATCCGAGTAGAAACACCATTTGAGAGAGAATATTCCTCAATCTTTTGAGACTCACACAAAAAGTCACAGAAGAAAGCATATCTTAACTAACGACTCTGAGATCATTCACTCCTTACATGCACCTAAAGTTAGTGATAGAATGAGCTGAAGGATAATATGGGACTCTGCACCACTGACATACGATTATTTTTTTATTTTTTTTTTAGTGGATGTAGGATTTTTAGAGCTAACCAGCGCAACACGCACTAGAGTAGTGTGTAGGGAATGTAACTTATAATAGCCATGTCAGACCGAACAGTGGAATTATCAGGTACTGGCAGCAGGGTTAGTGTCGACTCAAAAAATTGCAGAGCTATCGAACCCTACAACAATATTACTAAAGTATTAATATAACCTGAGTGCGGCATCCATCACACTGACTCTAGGGAGACCATATACCCAGGAATGCTGTATCAACATCACCTAAGACACTACAAGGTGTCACTGCTTAGCCTATGTCTCATACGACGAGTAGGCACAGAGTAACTTTATAACCTTAAATTGTGATAGTACCTAATAACCATGGAGAGACTTAACCTCCAGAATTGTACCTCATCTCAACGATAGCACAATGTGCTAGGAATTAGGAAGTGAGACAAAACAACAATTTACTTCTCGACACGATATAGGACGAACTTGAGGACAAAGCGCAAAGTTACATATAACATACGACAGAGCTTGGTAATCAAAAAGCAAGTTTTATGATTGGGATTAATTAGCATGATAGAAATTACCATAGCAAAACTAAATGAACTAAGTAGGTTTTACATACGTGTGTGTGTGTGTTACATATGTATGTATATATATTGCACACATATATGTGTAATAACAGCAATTTTAAAAGAGAGAATGCAGTTGGAAAAAGGGGGTATGAGAAGAGTTAAACTCAGAAAAAATACAACTATCTAAAAAGAGTAGGATAGGGTAGGAGGAGAAGGGAAACTATGGTGCCTGTATAATGGAGGTCTCAATTGATTTCCAAAGGAGCTCTTGAGATATCCCAGATTAGGTCTGGGAGCTGATATATATCAAGGTAATTATACAAGCAAAATTATTTTATTGATTCTTTTTTACAAATATTCCTCTGATATAAGAATAAGACTTATTTATGTTATTTAGTCATTCTTGCATATCTTTACTAGTTCATTCATTCACTTACAAACATGTAGAGGGCCCCCACTACATGTCAGAAACTGTACTTAGTACACACATGCTCCACTTACAATGATGAAGTGTTCCTTTTACCTCCTGAGGGCCTTGTATTCCAGTCTCATGAATGTCTAAGTAAATGAAGTCTTTTAAAAAGTTGAATATATCAGCTTCAAATTTTGTGTCAAATTAAACCGAGGAAAGATTAATCTTCAAATAAAATTTCACTCAAGGCTACAAAAAAAAAATTCCTGAAGGACAAGTGAAGACACTTGTATAAAGAAACCAACAATTCCTTTTGCCCCTGAAAAAACCACATTTGTGGGTAGAACTAATTAAAGAATATCACTCACTGTCTCATCTCCTCTGGGTGATGGATTTAGCTCTGCACAGAGGCCAGAGCCTGGCTTGGATTGCTTCTGAATTTGCCCTTGCACAACTGTAAGCTCAATACTTCTCTGCCACCATGAAAGAAAATATTCTTACAGTGAATAATAACCCCTTACATGAAGAAATTCTAAAGAAAATAGATGAGAAAATAAAGACTGGGCTAAACGAAAATGTCATAACAGGAAAGACGTTCTGACAGTGTGCTTCCACGGGGACCTTTGCCCCAGTATCCATCAATATTTTAGGCTTCAAATGGACAATGTAATTAATATGACATCACTTGTTGAGACCTCCATGGTCATGAAAACCACAGTTCAGAGCATCCTAGTCAGCATAGGATAGAAACTAAGTATTTATAACAAAAAATGCTTACCAAAACAAAGCTAAGTTTTCAGTAAGAAACACACTGCACTAAGTGTACCGACTCTTGAATCTTTTGTTTTACAAGAAAAGATTGTGGGTCAGGACCACATACACTAACCTACCATGCAACATGAGACTAGAGAGTCTGATTTAGTGGGGATGAGAAAAGAGAGAGTTGACATTCAAAGATAGTTAAACAGCTTCAATTATGCTAATCAGATTTCTTAGAAGTACCCAAATCAACAAGCTTCTTTACTAAGAATGCAAAATAAAACTTGGAAACTATGCCATTGCTTATTCATTCACTTTTCCACAGCAAGGTCTTAGGCACCCACCATCTGCCAGACACTTTTCTAGGAACTGGGGGTAAAGTTGTAAAGAAAAGTGAGAGAAAGCCTTGTTTTCATGGAACTCTCATTTTGATGGAGGGGGAAAATGCAAATTCAAGTATAACATGAATAATGTAAACATACTATTAAAGACTGGAAAGGATTACGAAGAAATTAACCACAGTCATAATATTTTAGAGAACTATGAACATTGGAGACCATAGATGGAAAGATACAAAACTTCCATGGGAATCTATGGACAGATAGAGTAGTAAACATTAGGGCCCTGCTGTGTGGTCTCTAGAGGGAGAAATTACATTGTTGCTAACTTGCCCAAAGTTATTAGACACAGCTTGGGAGATACAGGTTCCTGCAAAGATGCAGACTAGCAACACCTACAGCTGGCAAAACTGAACTGAGATGTCATTGCATCGATGACACACCCAAAGCCATAAAGTACTGGTTCCTTATTCAGATGCTTCTGCTCATGAGGAAGTAACCAGGGCCAGTCACTGATCTGCTTGGAGCCTCAACTCCTTTCCTGCAAAACAAAACAAAAAACGCTGTCCTTGTTGCCCCCACAGATTTCTTCTTAGCACATTCTCCATGAGTCTATGACACCACTGTTTGAAGCTCAACTTAAATAGAGAGCCGAAGAACAGCTGGCCTTGAAGATGCCGACAGGTAATTCTATCTTGTAATGTTTAGTTTTATTTGTTTAGGATAAAATAATTAAATCAATTATCCTTTCCACGTAGCCAGCAAGTAATTTTTGAGTGCGATGAGTAAGGGAATGTGGAGACTAAACATGATGGAGAAAGAAGATAGAGGGTGAGCCTGAGCTTTTTGCCATGAATAAAGAATGCCCGGCCTCATTTGCACCAGGCGGTGGCTGGTTATATGGTTTCTCTGGATTTTAAAGATTTGGCTTGTTGATCTTAGAAACCAATTACAGATTGTCGGGAATGTTTTAATAAGGTAGATAATTGGATAAGATGTAGTTAGAGCAGTCATTGAATAATGAGCATGTCTCTATTTTCAGAGTAAGTATGAAACATGTGTTCTCTAGATTAGAGGGTAAGAAAACCACCTTATTCTGAAAATGAGCAAGTAGGAGCTCAAGGTGGCTATGAAAATAGCTGAAGATTATTGATTTCCAGTAAGGCAGGACGACTATCCAGATTCCTTGATTGTAATTTCTATACTTTGACATGTATGCAATTGAAGTGTGTGTAGAAGTATTTTATATAATATTTTAGAGCAGCCCTGATTTATTTTGTACCACCATGACTCTAGTAAATAGTCCATTTGTGTGAATGACCCAAAATAAGAAGAGCTGCAGCCCCATGCTGGAGTACCTGGTTTTATCAACGGATCTCAGTTTGGATTGCATTCCTTCATTTCACCTGGGCGTGCCTAGATATGAAGTGTGCAACCTGTACACTCTATGCAACAATATTGAGACCAACTGAACAACCTTTTGGTTAATATATATATATATATATATATACACACACACACACACACACATATGTGTGTGTGTGTGTGTGTGTGTGTGTGTGTGTGTGTGTGTGTATACATATATACGGTCTGTAATCTTTTAATTGCTCCAAGCAGCAATCTTAAGAGACATCTGTACAGACTAGGAAAGAATATCTAACAGGATAATATGACCTCAACACATTCACACAGTTAATAATTAAGGAGCATTATTAACTAGATCTTCATTCTGCAATGTCCAACCCCAAATATAGTCACGTCCCCACCTCATTTCAGAGAAAATTTTGTCTATCTTTTTGTTTTTCTTTTTTCAACCTTTACAGCTCTTGGGGAAGCTTTAAAGAGGTCCTGGGAAAGGAGCAAAAATGAGAACTACACAGATTCTGCTGTGATCTATGGATTTCATTTTTCTGAAGTTTCTTTGTTCTCCCTTAGGGTGAATGAGTTCAGCTTTCCCACACATGGAGTTCTGCTGCAGCCAGAAAAGTAGGGTAGAATCAGCTAAGCTCTTTCTTGTCTCTTTGGGGCTTCAACCTGTCTAACTGCAGAAATGAAATGTTTCTTATGAAATGCATATATGTAATTGAAAAACAAAAACAATTATGATAATTAAAAGTTGCTTGGTTTTGGAACACAGTGAAAGAGTTTTAAAAGTTGTAATAATCTTACCAAATAAACTGTCACATTTAGGAATCAAAACTTCTCAACACTGTATTGTATTTATGATGCCACAGAAACATTGGAAAATAGCCCATTTTCACTGGGTAGCTCTCCATGGGCTGGTATGGAATAATCAGCAGCAAATGCTGGCCGGAGGTATGCTGTGGTAAACAGCGGGATGTTCAGGACTATGTATTTCTGCACAAAAGGGGAAGGAGACAATGAATAAAATGGATAATTGCTATTTAAGAATTTGTTTTATGAAAAAATGGCTTATGTTAGGATAAAATATTATTGAATTTGTGTTTAATTATATTTGCAAGTGCTGGCATAAAAAATACATAATAAGCTGGTGGCCAACTTAAAAATATTGTTAAAACCAGCTTACCTAAATTGGATGACTCCAATCATGCCACTACTCATTGTCAGTGAAATTCTTTGAATAATATCTGATATTTTTAAAAAAATTGAAATGTCAGTATAAAATATATAAATATTAGACCAATTCCTTAGACTTATGACATCATTTTAGTAATATTCCCATCAATGAGTATTAGCCAGTTGGTTACAAAGCAACCACATTCCCAGGATTTCAATTCGTCATTTGAGAAGTAGACATCATTGTTTTATATGTTGGCAAATAATTGTTATTTATGAGACCCACTGGTAGTATAACTGTATTTGTGAAGAGAATACAGAATAATTTCATGAAGAACATCTCTACAGAATGCATGTATATGTGACTGGTCAATATGAAAGGTTACCTGATCTCAATGGCCATGACCCTTCCAAACTATAAAACGCTTTTTCTATCTGTGAAGTAAATTCTAGATGATGTCCTGGATTTATTATGGAGATTAGAGATTACATGTATAAAGTTCCGAGCACAATTTCTGTCATTTAATACTGTTATTTATCATGACTTTTCTCTGGCTGTGAGGAATAAAAGATGCTGTCCTAGTAATCATCTGTTATCAATTTGACACAGTCTAAAATCACCATGAAAGAAAAGTTTCTATTGAATAAAACATTTTGCATTGTTGAAATGTCTTCAAGGGACTGTCTTGATCATTCCAATTGATATAGGAGGACACACCCCACTGCGGGCAATGGCCTTTCCTAGATAAATTGTCCTAGGCTGGGCAAGAAAGTTAGATAAGCAAGAGCCAAATAGCAGGACACCTAGCAAACAGCATCCCCCATGCTTCCTGCTACTTTCCCTTGACTGTGAATGAGTTTCCCGATTGGAAGTAATTGTGCATAGGATGACAGTCACTCCTGCCTTAAGGTTCCTATCGTGAGTTCTTCTCATCTGCCTTCAATGATGGACTGTGACCTGGAAGTGTAAGATGAAATAAAGCCTTTCCTGTCTTAACCTGATTTTTTAAAGGAGCATTTTCTATCAGCAACAGAATGAAACTATAGAAGATTCCACACAAAGTCTTTGGAAAGAATTAACAGTCTCCTCTTCTATTGAATGCCCAAATCTCTGTTTTAAAAAGAAATAGGTTTTGGGAACATATTAGGCAGAAAACAAAAAGCCTGATTTATAATTTCTCAGTTTGGAATCTGCATTTTTTTTAAAAATCCTCTGTTTCTTTGTAAAAACACAATGATGGTGCCAGACTCAAACTGCTGTACTACAAACACATAAAAGCAGGTATGCAAATTAACTCTCTCATCACACCCCCAGAGAATGAAGAAATATTGAATGAATAGGAGTCTCCTCAAGCACTTTCCTTTCGTTGCTCTAAAACATTGCATTTTTGAACGGATCTAAGTTGTTACAGTAGTAACAACAGTCCACAGTGACCTTTTAGGTCAAGACCAAGAAGTGCTTATTTCCAGTGCTTAGACTTTTGTATAGACTGGAGAGATTTTCATCACCGATGAGCTTCAGACTTCACCCATGCATGAAGCACTCTTTCAGATTTTAGTTTAGACTGGAGTTCATTTCCTGCATCTGACATGACTCTCTGTTGATTGGAAGAATATAGAAGCTCCTATGTCACATGTGTGGCCTTACAAGAAAGTTGAGAGGGAGTTTGTGAAACTGAGTCATTTTTGTCCAGACTCCAGACTTGTCTAGAAAAAAATTACTTTTTTCTCATTGGAAACACTTGAAGGTGTAAGTTGCTACTGTATTCTCACCTGTTGAATCCAGCCTTTCTTCATCTTGATTCTCACTGTTCTCAGTGACCTGACAATTTCTAGTCAAATTAAGTGGACCAACCAGAGTGTTTATTTTGCTCAGTGTTCTGCTAGACTTTAGGTAATGATGTGACTAATGTGCTCCACTTTCAAGCTGGGACAAGATAACCCTTCCCAGAAAGCTGGCTTTTTTTGTGTGTGTGTGTCAAAGCCAAAGTTGTACATACAGTTGAAAGATCAGTTAGGGATTTCCAGTCTGGTCAGAAGTCTGGTAAATGCATGCTAATTTCCAAGTACATAGTTGACTTGGACTTCCCTCTCATAAGGAGATTCTGTTTTGAAGTTAGTGGAAAAATATTTTCTTGATGGTTAAAAGATCATGCATTCACATGTTTTAAAAGTGAAAGAACCAGGTGTGGTGACTTGTGCTGGTGGTTACATCTACTTAGGATGCTGATGCTGGAGGAGCACTTGAGCCCAAAAGCTACAGACTAGCCTGAGTAATATAGTGAGATCATGTCACTAATAAATAAGTAAATTAACACATCAGATGAAATGGTTATCAAGTGAAAAATGGGTGGAAATCATACATCCTTTCAAACTTGAACCTATCAGGCTACGGGAACTTCCTTAACAAAAACCTTTCTTTTGATCTTTTCCAATTGCAAACAAAATTAATGTTAAGCAACACTACCAGACCTAGCCTTAATGTTTCAATTCATTGTCATAGAATTTCTTATCAGCATTCCCAGAAAATTATTTATATCCCCTGGAAAAGTATTCAAAGAGAAGATTTAGCTTTCCAGGATGTTGCTACTGGAGGAAGCCTAATGTAGAGCCTTGATTTTTTTGACTGCCATAGTCAAAAATATGCCTGGAAGCATTCAAGGACATCTGCTGAGTTACTTAAACATTTTTTACCAAAACACCTGTCACCCAGAAGTAGACAGTACACAGTGACACATAGTCTCATTGTGCCTGATGTTTAATGCTTCACAAAGTATGACCTGGGAGTCTTTATCATTATGAGAATTCCCTTTTGTTTCTTTGTTTTTATTTTTATTCTTTCAGCACAGCAAATCAGAGTCAGCTGATGTTTGTAGGCTCTTATTGCCAAGAATTGCGATTAATAATTCAATACTTCATTTGTTATCTCATTTCATCTTTTCAATGATTGGTGATATGTGTCAAAATTACCATGAGCTTCAGAGAGCTGAATGACTTGCCAAAGCTCACTCAGCCGTGAGTCTCTAGGGCAACCACTTAGAAAAAGACACAGCCACTATTTGAACCCAAGTTTACTCACTGGCTCTATTTGCCAAATCTCTATTCAACAGGATACAAAACATCTTATTATTTAAAAGGAAAAAAAAGTACTGTGGTCAAAGACATTTGGAAAGTATGGAATAAAAACAATTAACTTGTTTTTTTATTTTTTATTTTTTGGTTTTTCGAGACAGGGTTTCTCTGTGTAGCTTTGTGCCTTTCCTGGAACTCACTTGGTAGTCCAGGCTGGCCTCGAACTCACAGAGATCTGCCTGACTCTGCCTCCCGAGTGCTGAGATTAAAGGAGTGCACCACCACCGCCTGGCTTAACTTGTTTTTTAAATATGAGATTTTTTTGGAAAATAGTTTCATTTAGATTAAAATATCATAAACTTCACCACTTTAACATGTACAATCCAGTGATTCTTAGTTCATTCATAGAGTTGTGTAATGACCATCACAATCAATTTGAGTGCATTTTTATGACTTCAAAAAAAAAAAAAAAAGAAAAAGAAACTCCCTAATATAAGAATACCTTGTGTCTGGATTGTATCCCAAATAGTTCATCAATGAAAGCCTGTCTGTATTCAGCCACTCATAGGACTAACAAATGCTGGGAAATATTGCCTGGCATATTATCAGCCTGCCATTGTGTGTAATTTTCTTAGATTTTTATTGTGTCTTGGCGTATCTGGGCTGCTCTTGGTTCATCACAGTTTCTCAGTGTTCATGTTATTTGAGGCATAGCAGAGGAAACATGGCCTATATCACAAAGACGCTGGAAGTGTGGAGACAACACTTCCTGAATCTTACATCTCCTACATTCCCTACAAACAAACCCACATTGGGGGCTGGATTATATGGATTTGCAGATGTTGAAACAGGAAGTCATGTAAAGTGGGTTATTTCCTCATTACTAATCTCTCACCCATTAGTAAAATGTAGAGAATAAGTGATACATCTATAACAAAACCCTACACCAAAGGTTCAGGGAAGATTATGGAAGAAGGTACAAAAAGTATGTTAGAGACAGAAGAAAATAGTTCTCTGCTGAGAGATACTGTTATTTAGACATTACAGGATAGTTGCACCCAGGAAATCTCAACAATAGGGTCGCCTTAATAAGACTTGTGTAATGACCACACTAGTTCACATGCCAACATGGATGGGATAAATTTCTGAAGACCCCACTCATATGATGAAGATGAAGGTAATCAATGTCTGCTACCAGAGAGGGTGGGGGAAGACAGAGGAGAAAGAAAGAGAGACAGAGAGAGAGAGAGAGCAAAGAGGCAGAGAGAATAAATCAATTATCTCTAATGAAGAGTTACCTGATATGTCACCCAAATCTAACTGGTGAGCTCTAAATGCATGTGCATATGAGTAATCCTAAATGAAAACTACGTGCGCGCGTGCACACACGCACACACACACACACACATACACACACCACCACCACCACCACCAACAACAACAACAACAACAATAATCACAGAAGAAGTCATGAGTTTGAAAGGGAGTTGGAAAGTACCCAGAAGGATTTGGAGGAGGAAAGGGAGAGGTGAAAATGATGTAAATACAATACTGATATATAAA
Organism: Peromyscus leucopus; assembly: GCF_004664715.2. NCBI lineage: Eukaryota > Metazoa > Chordata > Mammalia > Rodentia > Cricetidae > Peromyscus > Peromyscus leucopus. The sequence goes on along the minus strand of NC_051084.1, from coordinate 3,197,998 downwards.
TAAATAAAAATTTTAATATGAATAATGTAAGAAAAGAAGGCAGAGAATGACTAATATCTCCACTTTAACTTTTTCTGTTTTTCTCTTTGTAGATGTTGCTGCAGCTTCACTTGTTTTCACTATGGTGATGTGCATAGAAATCTTGTTATGAGCCTGAAGTGCCTTCATACTGAGGGGACATTGAGCCTGTCTTGTATAAACATCTGCATGTGGAGAGACCAGTTCTCATGATGACTGATGCTGGAACACAACCCCGCTCACTGTCAACTCTCTGCAGCTATTGGTTCCTTCTGTCAGTCTCTTCCCTCCCATCAATCACCTTAACACAGTATAGGACCACATCCTCTTCTCTTCTAGGAAATGTGGCCACTGTCTTTGCAAGCTGAATGTTAGTTTAACTTTTATCTAAGTTGGAGGAAATGCAGGTGCACATGCATGTGCTTGAGTGCACACAAACACACATAGCACTATACAAATGCATTCCAATGCACATATATTGCTATAAACGAATGGTTTTCAACCTGTAAATTGAGACCCCTTTGAGGTCAAATGACCCTTTCACAGAGGCCTCCCAAGACCATTGGAAAACAGATATTTATATTGTGATTCATAACAGTAGCAAAATTACAGTTATAAAGTAGCAATGAAAATAATTTTATGGTTGGTGGTCACCACAACATAAGAAATTTTGTTAAAGGGTCCCAGCATTAGGGAGGCTGAGAGTCACTGCTATAGATATTATATGTGAACGGTCCTATGATCTCATGTATCCCTCATCTACCAGCAAATGTGGTGTTGATACAGAACTTCAGGCTCGTTCTAGCTTAACTGTAATACCAGGTATTTTTTGGGGAAAACAAACTTATCTTTTCCAGGAGACTAATTCCTCATTTGAGAAATGGAAATGGTAAGAATCCTTCATTGTGTAATTGTGACATTATTCATTTGAAAACATTTTACAGGTTATAATAAGCAATGTGATTTTTCTTTTCTTAGTTGCTCACAGATTCATCAAGAATGTAAGAAGAATCTTTTATGTGAGGGCAAGAGAATCTTAGACCTTGAATATAATCATACTGTGCAGCACCCAATACTTCCTTGGTGAATTCTCAGTAGTATTTCATTACAGCCTTCATCTTCAAAGCCTTTATTTCTTGTGCTCAATGAAGGTGTGTTTCTCTCTCTCTCCAGTTGTTCCTTCTTAATTTCTTCAGCCAGCCAAGTCCTCTGCATACTTTCTTTTTGTTATTATTATCTTTTTATTAAGAATTTTTTATTCATTTTACATACCAATCACAGATCCCCCTCTTCCCTCCCCCTGCCCCTCCAGTCTTTCCCCCTCTGGCCTCTTCCCCCTATAACCCAAGAAGATAAGGCCTCCCATGGGGAGTTAGCAGAGCCTGGTACATTCAGTAGAGGCAGGTCCAAGCATACTTTCTTAACATAGGGATACTTTAGGTCTTCATCTCAAGGAACTTCTTGGCTCCTCTTTCCTTTACAACCTTACCAATGACTTGGAATTTCCAGTCCATGTCAAGACATCTAAAATTTACATCTCTAGCCTGAAGGTCAACTTCTTAGGTTGAAGAATGCTATCACAACTTATGAACTTTCACATTTAATATGTCCATGATGAAGATCATGACTTGCTTTTAAATAATCAAACCTTGCTGTTCTTATTCTAGTGTTACCTCTACCAATCACCATTAATAGGCAAAATCCACGGTCATGTTCATTTGTATCTTCTCTAGTGCCCCAACAGGAAGCCTATCATGAATTTGTCCAATTTTATGGTTACTGTTCTAGTGAAAGCCACCAATACTTCTAAACTGAGCTGTGTCTTTGAGATTTTCTAATTGATTTCCCATGGTCATCTTTTTTGACTCCAAATGTACTTTCTTGCAGAAAAATCTGTAAGAGTCTGTGATAACATGTTGTAGAAAGGAAGTTCGTAGCATAATATATCAGTTTGGATGAACTGATGCACTTCTTTTACCCGTTACATGTGGATTGACCTCTCCCTGGTGACTAATAACTTTAGCATTCTTTTGGATCTTCAGACACACAAATGCTTTTCTCCCACAGTCTCTCTCACTTACCTGAAATTGTCATGCTGCATTATCCCCTATACCCATGTTCCCTTAGCAAAGTCCTACTCATACCTACTCACACATCCTCCATCTCCTACCCTCTATTGCCCCCCTCAAGCCCCAGCTTACTCATGAAGATCTCATCTATTTCCCCCTCCCAGGGTGATCCATGTGTCCTTTTTAGGGTCCTCTTTGTTAGCTAGCTTCTCTGGAGCTGCACCACTCATTCTCCAAGTCACCTCAAAGACCATATTCTCTAAGGATACATTTTGTGACTGTTTGGACTATGCTGAACTTTCTTCATCTGTGGCTGGCCAACTCTCTGAGTCTACAGCTGTGAAGAAATATGTTAATCTGTGTTATAATGATTTGCATAACCTAGATGACTCAAAAATGCCAACTCCTTTCATTAACATAGTTGTCATGACTAACCATTCCATGTTCTAGGGAAATTCCAAGAGATTCTCATTATCACTAAGACTTCTGAGAGCTGGGGGAGGGCATTGGCCTGTGTCCTTCTGCACTTACATTTTTTGGATTTTTGATGCGCTACTCTAAAATATCATATGACCTCATCACAAAACTGTTTTCCCTTGCAAAGATGCTTAATTATTCAAGCTTCAGCTTTCTCACCTTTAAAAAGAGAAGCAGTGGAATATTTCCCTTGATTCTGTGAGGGCTAAGTGAGCTATTTCATTAAAAGCACTCAGTAGAGTGCTTAATACATAGCAAATCCTCTCTAAAAATCAGTGGTGATAGTGGTTGTTAGCACTAGAATAAATGGATAAAAGTCGTATAACTTTGTTTTTCAATGGGTTTTTGAAGTTCATGATTACATTGAGCCAGAAGGTGCTGGTTTGCCATACATTGCCAAGCCCTGACCGAGGCAGAGCTTCGTTTGTTGTCAACACCCTGACCCCTCACCACAGTGGCTCATGAGACAATCCAGGAACACACATCTATACTTTGCAACCAATCTGAGTCTTGAGTCTGATGCATTTATGAGTTCACTCTGGCATCAGATATTTTATGACCTCTGACAAGTTTATGTCATGCAGGCACCCAGCATTATAGTAGCACGGAAAAAGGTTTCATGAGACTTCAAAACTCCATGCTCTTACTGACTCTCTATCCTCTCCAAGCCCTGAAGCCACCAGCCTTCTGTTTTCTTACAGTTCAACCTTTCTAAAAACCTATCAAAGTTCAAATCATATATTTTGAAGATTTTTACACAGGCTTCTTGCTAATACTTTCTGCTGTTAAGTACTTTCCTTGTCTCTCCATGGCACTGTAGTTCATTTCTTCTGGTACAGAATATTCCATAGTTTAGATGTACCACACTTCATGGAAATCATTTTAAAGTTATGGCTTCTTCCACTCAGCTGTTACAGACCTGAATTAGGTTCTCAAAGGCACCGACTATAATTCCAAGGTTCTTCTGTCCCAGAACAAGGAATTGAACCAACGGTTTACTGAGAAAAAAAAAAAAAAAAGCACTTCCAACAAAGCAAGAAAGTGGCCTGAGAGCTGGAGTAGGTTAGCTGCTCAGTGGTGAGGGGTGAGAAGAGCTGTGAGCCAAGCACACCTTTTTACCTTTTGTACATCATACATGCTCTGTGTAACAAATAGGCCTTGGTGGTGTTTGGGGGGGGGGTGGCAAAGGGGTGTCCAGTCTTGTTATTGCCATTCATTCATTTCACATGTTAATCTTGGTTCCTCTCTCACCCACACCCTGCTCTCTTGTCACTCAGGTCACACTATTAATCTGGCAACATGAATTTTCCTGTGGAGAACGCATTTCCCGCTAAAACAAAGGAAGTTCAGCAGGCTGATTCCTTTCTCCTCATTCTCTGCTTTGTTTTCTTCCCCCTCTGTAGCAGGAATCGTAAAAGGTCTTATTAATAAAAACAAACCTGGAGCCAGATACTGGGGTCAACGCTGAAAGATCAGAGAAGCAGAACAAGCCACAGCTTCCTCACCTCCTAATTCCTCAGCTGATCCTGTTTCCTCAGACTGGAAGCTTCTGTGTCCTTACCCAAATGGATCTCAGCTGAACTGCTTCTCGAAAGCCTGAAAGCTTAACCAGCCCTAGTTCCTGGTTTTCATGCCTTATATACCTTTCTGCTTTCTGCCATCACTTCCTACGATTAAAGGAATGAGTCACCATGTCTGGCTGTTTCCAGTGTGGCTTTGAACTTACAGAGATCCAGATCTCTGTCTTCCAAATGGTAGGATTAAAGGCAGGTGTGCCACCATTTTCTTGCCTCTATGTCTATCTAGTGGCTGTTCTGTCCTCTGACCCTAGATAAGTTTATTAGTATGCACAATATATTGGGGGACTTAATATATCACCACACCCATCTTCTGTTTTCTTCCTCTCTCTACCTCTTCCTCCCCTCTCTCCTTCTACTTCTCATTGCAGAATTGCATAATTATGAAGCCTGAATTTTCTCCTAGAACCCATACAATATTTTGTGAGAGGAGTAGAAGACTTTTAATTTTATTACACCAAAGTATTTAAATTTTGAGTTTATGTCTATAAGTGTAGATATGTACCATCAAATAAAATTTCATTTTGCTATTGAAATAATAGTTTACATTGTGATATTTTTGACATAATTATAGTAACTTTGTATTTTGCCCACACATATTAAAGACAGGCGTCATGATCTGTTCATCTAGTAGAACATAGCCCATCACCCTGAAACACTGAGGCTTTCTCCTTGGCTAACTTCGAGTTTTTAAACCACACTCTAGAGAGAATGTTGACCTGGCAAGTAGTCTCCAGCATCCTCTATATTTGTTATGTGTATGTGTGTATGTGTACAAATAAAAATATTAAGCTCATGCTAAGGAACCTGTGCATTACTTCATGTATTATTTTAGTCTTTGTTTTACAAATATAGACACTGGATCAGAACACTTAATTAGACTAATTTAAAAATAATCATTAAGTGTGGGAATATGGTTCAATGATAGTGTGTTTTTCTATTATTTGTGAGGCCCCAGTTTCCATCCCTAGCAATACAAAGAAAAAAATCATTAATTGGCCCAGTCAGGAATTAAATCATGGTAACCCAACTGTGAATTGTGTAAATTAACTATTACATTGTATAGTAGTTTTATCACTGGGAGTGATTACTAAATGCAGTTGGAAGTCTAACATCTCTAAAGACAATACTAGAAAAAATTTCTAGGTCATATCCAGGACCAGTTAATTAAAAACTAAACCTATAATGAAAACTTAAAGTTTTCTCTAAGAAACTAATCACAGCTCTTGATGATTTTGTGAAAAATGAACCAGTGTGTTAAACTCTGAACCGAAGCTCAGAGGAAAGATTATTACTCAAAAAATGTCATTTACTCATTTTTCTTCTCAGACACTGGAAACTCCTATGGCATTATGATATGCAGTACAGATAAAGAAACATAACCACACATCTTGTTTACCAGTTCATATGCTGAAGAACAACTGTATTGTAAGATTTTGCTCATTGTCTGGGTTCAGACATGAGCCAGTTGTTTTTTTATTAAGAAATTTTTTATTCATTTCACATAACAATCATACATACATCCTCCTCTTCCCTTCTCCTGCCCCTCCAGACTTCACCCCCTGAACCCACTCCCCATCCCCTCCATCAGAAGGTAAGGCCTCCCATGTTTCTGAAATATGAATTATAGGAAGCAAATGACACAACAAGTTAGTGAGTTCTGATGATGTGATTGGTAACTAACTAAAAGAAAATATCAAAGACAAGAGAGATAAAAGCATCAAACACACACAAAAGTGGGACACATTCTTGATGTGTGTAGTGGTTGTTACACCAGAGGCTTTAAAAAGCCTATTGAAAAAAACCCTAAAAATGTTATCAATATCAATGATACACATGGTACCATGATACCTTAATGGTCTTCTGTTTCAACCCTGCATTTTGTCCAACATGCAATATGGAAACTATTTTAAGGCTTCACACTAGAATCTAATCCCTACCACAGACTACCTTAGCTGAAATATTCATCATACAGTTAGGTGTGTAGCAGATGATATATACATACATACATACATACATACATACATACATACATACATACACGTATAAAACCTTTGATATTTTTCCTCATCTTGACCAATCTGGGAGGAAGACCCAAGAGTCCTGTGTTAAGTACTCAGTTGCATATGCTCCATCATCTAACTGTTTTCTTTTAGTCACTGGTTAAAGCTAAAGAAAGCATTTCTTCTGAAGACCATTGCTACTTTCCTAGATTTACATACACATTTCTTCCTCCTACTCCACTAAAATGTTCTCTTTTTATTTTGAGAAGCAATACTGGTAGTCTCAAGCTTCATAAGTAATAAGGCTTTTTTAGTGCTCTTATAATGGAGTCATAGATAATATTTGCAACATTGTTTGCTATTATAAGCCTTACCTTACTTTCTCTAAGTTATGGATGAAACCTTTCCTTCACTAGAATATGTCAGGCTCTCTCCACCTTCCTTAGAGGTTTTACACTTGCCCTTTCTGCTTGGGTTGTACATTCTTTCAAACCTCACTGATTTAATCCCCATTTTTATTTCTTCGTGGTCAAGTCAGCTCATGCTGAGTTTTCCCAGGCACCCAGCATCATTGCTTTGTAATATTCTCTATGGGCATCATTATTATATATTATATATTGCTCTGATTGATTCCCCTTCCATTGTATAGCGTGACATATCACAGTGAAAATTTTCTCTTTATACAAATCAGTGCAGGGGATAAGATTAACCATAGATTTGAGAGCTTTCTACCTCCTTTGAGAGAGCAGTAAGCTTGTTCTTTCCTGTCTCCATATGTTAGGAAAGTCAATGTAGACTAGCTATAGTCAATGGCTATAAGACGAAACACACCACTTCATGTGTCATGGACAGTACACAGCTTGCCATTTTCATTTTTATTTTTTTTTTACCATTTTCTATTGCTCCCTTTCTAATCTGATTCTATAATCTAGTCCATGCCAGAAAAGGCAGTATCCTATAGGAGAACCCAACCTACCCCAATGCTGCCAAAGCAGTAATAACTTGAGTGACACTCAAGAAGAGAGAATAAACAATGACAACTTAATTTATAAGGAACAACTGAGTTAAAAGAACAAAGAAGAGGAGGAAATCTTTCCTTGAATGAGACTGTGAGGTGATGTTTTAGAGAAAAATTCTGGAAAGACTGGGGCAAAAAAAGTAGACTAAAGCAGGGCATGTAAGGCAATGATAGGAAATTATAAATAACAACAGTAATAGAAAGACTATAAAGGTCGCATCTCAAATGGATTTTCAATGCTAAGTCCATTGCACACATGAGGCAGAAGCATTCTTTGTATACTGAGCCACTTTTCCAAGATGCTATGCTGACCATCATAGAGTACAGTAAGTTCAAGATAAGAAGATTCAAGAAATGACAAAAAACAAATGACAAAAATACTCTGCAAAATGTACACCTCTGCCTAAGAAAAATGAGTGGCAAAAAAAAAGGAAGAAAGTGTCCTTCTAAAGAGATAAGACATTAGAGAGCCTTTGTGCTGCTGCATAGACCCCAGAAGACATAAGTGACAAGCATTGTACCGGATCTAATATGTGTTGTACTGTCTGTGAAAAAACTAAGATAGAAAATAATGACTATGCCTGAAAAGTTTAACAGATTGAAAATGAGTGTTGCTATCTTGTTTTTCCTTAAAGCATTTGAGGGGAGCATTAAAGTAAAGGTACACATATCATAACAGAGGTACTAATATCAAAAGGCTGATAATGAATCCCAAGATGCAAATTATACTCAAGGTTTGCAATAGTTCATACCCAGCCTTGTCATAGGCAAATGGAATGTAGAGAGAGAAAAAGCTCAGCAGGTACATTTGAAGATGTTACTCTCCATCATACAATAGCACTGTGTATGTTCTCATCTGATCACTCCAAAACCTCCATGTGCATGCGGTCATTTTTGTTTTATCTACCACTTTCACACACACACACACACACACACACACACACACACACACACACACACACACATGCACGCACACACACACGTGCACACACATATATTCATATATAAAAATAATATATATTATAATATAATATATATGCATCACCTAAAGTCACTGTCTCCTGGACTATGTTGTGTTTCCTTCCTTGTAGTTTCACTTGTGAGTCCCTGTTCTGAGAATATTGCACTTACATTTCTCTGTGTCGGTGTTCTTCCAAAGGGACTTTGACAAATGTCTGGAGATATTTCTGCTTGTTACAATTGGGTGGAAATAATATTTCTTTCCAGGAGGTCAAGGCCAGGATTGTTGTCAAACATCCTACAATATACAAAACTTCTCTCAGTAAAAAATTACCCAGCCTCAAATGTCAATAGTGCAAGTTTGAGACAGTGAGCTCTGGAGAACTCAGCTATTTATCTTTCAGGCTTCCATGTCATGGTCACTTGTGGGGAGTTGTCTTTGATCTTGCTGATTAGAGTTGGCAATTCAGGTCACTCTACATTTCTAGCTTTTAGCAATGATCACAGTTGTAATTAATTAATTTTCTCTCTAAGTATATACACAGCTTGATCAAAAGAGTAGCTTCAAGGCCATGCAGGACAAGCTCATCTAACAAATGAGGACAAGATTCACAGAGCAATGGAAACATTTTATTCCAGCTCTGTCTCAGTGCATAATAAGCTTTCAGTGGAGACTGCCACACTCTACTTTCTTTCCTTCTTCTCCCTAACAGTCCAGATCCTTCCATAATGGTCCTCACACTTATCTCAGTTTTGCTCAGATGCTTTTTAAATGCAAAGTTCAGGCTACCAATTTCATTTTACCCTGGATTTCATATCGACATGTCCACAAGCATGTTTTAAAAAATATTTTTTTTGAAACTCAGACTTAAGGGTGCATGAGTTCCAGTATGCAGGAGATGGAGGCAGAAGAATCACTTGAATCCAGAAGTAGGAAACAGCCAGGGTAACATAGTGTAAGCCAACATAAAGGGTGATTCCTTTGCTTATATTCAATCTACTCTTTTGTTTCCCTATAATAATAACATTATGTAAATAACTTTGATGTTTTCTGTACCTTCTTGATCCCTTATTTAAGTAGGGATGAGCTTATAATGGGGAACAAACAGCTCTATCCCACGCCTATGGAGGCAACAAACAAGACAACACACAGCTTCAATTCCACTCCACAACCCCAAATTCAACCTCATTGTTTACCCACATCTCCCCTTCCCACACTGATTGATTTTAATGCTGGCTTATTGTGTGATTTGTACCACCATAACAAAATACTATCGACTGGGAAGCTCATAAGCAAATTAATTACTTATTGGCATGGAGCCTGTGGAATCCAAGATCCTTGTGCTTATAGATTTGGTACCTCTTGATGTTGTCTTCCTGCTGCAGGTCAACTTTTTGCTGTATCATTGTAAGATGAAAAGAGTGGGAGATTTCTCTGGAATCTCATCCATAGGTATTGATCTCTTTCATAAGGCCAATTCCCTAAGGCCTTATGGTAACGAATCACTTTCCCAAAGCCCCATATCCCAAACTTCTTAAACTAGAATTGCACAAACATTCAACCCATCACACTAAATTTTGTCCTTGTCCTTTCTCATACTCTGTATCTTTGAGGTTTCTTCTCCAGGCTCCACAACACAATGTAGTTAACACATCACTATAACCACCACAATGCACTGCAAGGGGCCTCTCTGATATTTCTTCTTAAAAAATTGTGAGATCTTTGAGTTGAGAGGTGATAGTTTTGAATATTTTCACCTATGTCATATAGAGCTCTAGATTCGCAGAGCTATCACAAGTCCTGACTGAAGGGCACATATTTATTTGCAAGACTCAACCATTTTATAGCTTAGAAAAAAAATTCAAAGTATATAATGGTGAAACTTTGGTGCATTTTGAGAACTCCTTCAGTTCCAAGTCTTTAAAGAAAATAGATGAAGCAAAGTATAGTACTAATGCCTCATGTAGCCTCTGAACAGAGATTCATATAATTAGAAAAAGCAATTGTGTAAGAAAAATGTATAAATTTACCTCCAGAGTACATGGTGTTTAGACAGGGTCCCATGCAGTCCAGACTGGCCTTGAGGAATTTACTTCATTGCTAAGATTGACCTTGAGCTACTGACCCTCCTGCATCTACCTCCTAAATTTTTGCATTAGAATGATGAACCACGAAATCCAGCTTCCATTCTTTCAAATAAGAGACTATGGTGCTGACAAGTGTAGGTATATAGTTGTTCTCATTTGTACTCAAAATGTAAATTTCTAAAATGTCTTCATAAAATCAATTCAGCTATAACGAGGCCCTTGAAAACCACTGATATAAAGATTAAAAATGGTTTGCTGTGAGTTTCAAAGAGTAAATCTGATATGCCATAAACCACACCTACCTTCTACTCCTGCTTTGCGACATCCTCTCCCCACACCTTGCTTTCCATAGGAAGCATGATGAGAAAACAAAAAGGTGGTAGCTGCAGAGACAGCTACAGTGGTATAGAGTACAAAGCACTGGGTACAAACAGCATCACAATAAATAGATAATTAGAGTTTGATTTCTTATAAAGTCTTAGAGAAAGACTAAAAAAGTTTTCATTTGCAGCTCTTGGTGATGTATTTTGCTGTGCATATTCTAATACTGTCAAAGCTGTCTTTTACAACCTAACATGATAACCATCACTTAAAGAGCATGATCAATAATGATTGCTGGGGACTCTTTGGATTCTTCCCTAAGTATGGTATAGCTATTTCAAGTTAAACTTCACCTCTGAATTTTTTGATGCAATTAAACTTCACCAGTATATATATTGAGCACTTCCTGTATAGCAGCTATTTATATGCTAGGCAGTAAGCATGTAAAAATGAGTGATACCATGCTTGTCTAGGCAGGGCTCATGATCCAGCAAAAAGGAAAGTCACCTATACAAAAAAATGATACTGGATTGAAGATATGTCAGAATTAACTTTGCCACCAAATACCACAAAATTATGAGTGAGAAAGCAAGGTGAACTAGAGAGCCAACACAACATCCTAATGCCTGGAAAGAATAGCAGAATACCTTGCAAAGCAATATCTAAGTGTTGGGTAAGTTCCCCAATGGCACTTGATTTAAAGGCTTGATTCCAAAGTGGTGTTATTCACAAGTGTTAGAATTTTTAAGAGGTGGAGTCTAGACCTTAGATCATTGGGTTGTGTCCTCAAAGTGGACAATGGGATATTTTCTCCTTTCTCATTTCACTTTGTGGAATGTGGTGAACAGTTGTACTTTGTCATAAGTCCCCAACTACCTTACCACTGGCCTAAAAGTAATATGGGCAAATGACCATGGATGGAAACTTCAGAAACCTTGAGCTAAAACTAAGCTTTGCTCTTTTATAAGTTGCTTATCTCAAACCCTTGTATAATCATGAAAAAGGTAAGTGGAACACAGAAACAGATAACACAAAGCACAGAGAAAATTGGAAATAGTCGCCAAGTATGCAAAATCAAGTAAGAAGCTTCAAAAACTTTCATGAATAGAGTCCAAAGGAAATGTTTGGGAATAATGCCAGGATTGGGAGGCAGAGCACACTTTACTGAACAGTACATCTCTCTTGTTTTATAAATGTTACAGGGAAGATGAAGACACTCCAAGGCGTTTGACAGAAGCCATTTAGGTAGCACTCTGGAGACAAAGTTGAAGCAGGGCACACAGGAACAGTGGTCATGGTCAACAGAAGAATGAAAATGTCTATGAAGAGAGGTGTGAGCTTGAGAGGAGCTAGCACAGGATACAGTAGAGGCACAACTCCACAAATCTCAAGACATAGCATATATTCTAGTTGCTCCAGGAACCCAATGGAAACATTTTTTGGATGCATACAAGCCTCCACACCCTCCCTCAACATATATCCTTATGGACAGGGCAGCAGCAAGATTCCCTTGAACACAGAAATAACCACATTCAAAATTAATAACCTAAAGGTGAGACATGCTGCTTTGGGGCTTCTTAAGTAGTATAGCCCAGTTGACTCCCAACCCAGTGATTCAATATTCTATTGTTATTTCTTTTTCTTTTTAAGAAAAATAAAATTATTTTAGCTTATGAATTGTCAAATCTGTGACATACATTTACCATGTATAAGATATTTTAAAATATGCATACACTGTGATAGTTAAGTTTCCACCACATTGGAAATTATATTTTAGTGAGGATTCTTAACATCTATTCTCTTAGCATTTTTTAAGAATAGAATGCATCCTTATTACCAAGAGTCAGTGTGCTTTGCAATAGATCTATTGAACTAATTCCTCATATACTATTGAAAATATATATACCTTGACCAACCTGGCAAGCACTAGTTTGCTCTGTTTCTTTTTTTTTTTTTCCTAGACAGTGTTTCTCTGTGTAGCTTTGCACCTTTCCTAGAACTCACTCTGTAGCCCAGGTTGGCCTTGGACTCACAGAGATCTGCCTGCCTCTGCCTCCAGAGTGCTGGGATTAAAGGTGTATGCCACGACCGCCCTGCTGCTCTCTGTTTCTTAGAGTTTGACTATTTTAAAATTTTCATGTGAATGATATCACGTGGTATTTCTTTTTTCTCTCTTATGTATTTCACTTAGTAAAATCCCCCCCCCTTACTTCTATATATACTATCACAAATTACAGGATTTTCCCTGCCCTTAGGGCTGAGTAGTGTTCTATTGTATACATACTACATTTTCTTTACCCATGCACTCATCAATGGATGCATAGGTTGTTTTCATTTTTAAGTTACTGTACAACAGTCTTCAGTGGACATGGGAGTGTAGGAGGCATTTTAACATTCCAAACAGTGTCTTTGAAGTGAGATTCTACCCAGTGGTGGGATTGCTAGAATACAGCGTAGTTCTGGTTTTTACTTGTTCGAAAATCCTGCAGCCATTTCTAAGTTATCTGCTAGAAGGCCTTACCTTACATTCCTAGAGAAATGTTTCTAGTGGGGTGACTGGAACTGGTGCCAAGAAACCACGAGAGCTGGGACACCAGCATCAGGCAAATCAGGCATTGGGGATCTGACTCTTGAACGTGTCCTTACCACATGTACCTCCTCTAGGACATTCTCCAATCTCCAGTCCTCACTCTCCTCATCTACAAAGTAGACAGATGAATCCAGAGTTGATGTGGAAAGCACACCTGTATAGCATTTCTAAATCCCTTAGTTAAACTTGGATGTGGTAAGCAGTAAAGGTTCACTGGCAAAATTGACCAACATATATTATGCAACACATATTAAACTGGTGTTTACTCTTATTAATTACTCTGATACCTGTGGTTGATCCTGTGATCCACTGGATCCACATGATCTGGTACTATCTTCTTTCGCAAGCAAAGGAGATAGGTACAGAGAGACTAATCATGAGTCCCGATCACTTCACAGCAAATACAAACCAACTCCGAGAAGAGGCTTCATGCCTTCAGATGAGGTTTCAAGTGCTTTACAGCGTATCACCCATTCTTGACTCCTTTGCCTCTAAAAGCATTTACTCTGTTTCTATTTTCACATAGTCCCTGTGGTCAATGTAGTGATCTTATTCCTATTGATGGAAGCTTAAATAGTTCCCAGTCCAGTTCCTGATTTCATTCCTTCCTCTCCTGTTAGCATAGTAAATATGGTTATTTATGTTTCTCCAATCAAAACTACTATAGAGCCTGACACAAAGTAGGTGCTCACTGGCTGGCTCATTAATAGTTGTGTTGACAAATGGATAATACTACTGTCCCAAGAATTATGGATATTGGACAAACAGATTCTGTGCTTCAGAACAGGGGTATTGTACAATAATGCATGAGCTTTGAAGTCACACATGTCAGTTTTAAAGCCCAGTTCTATATGATCCAGACATATCTCTGTCTACTTTATTCACCTCTTTATATTACATTCCAGCTACAGCCTACCCCCATCCTTCTCTCCCAGTCCCTCCCACCCTCACTTCCCTGCTCCCACCCCCAATCCTCTGCTCTTGCATCTCCATCCAGGAAAGGGCAGGACTCCCATGGATATTAACAAAATATGACATATCAAGTTGCAGTAAGACTAAGCACCTCCTCATGTATTCAGGCTGGGCAAGGTGAACCAGTATGAGGAGTAGGGTCCCAAAAGCCAGAAAACGAGTCAGAGACAGTCCATCTTCCCACTGATAGGAGTCCCATAAGAGGACTAAACTTCACAACTGTAACATATATGCAGAGTACCTAGGTCAGTCTCATGCAGGCTCCCCGGTTGTCAGTTCAATCTCTGAGAGACCATATGAGTCTAGGTTAGTTGATTCTGTGAGTCTTCACATGGTGTCCTTTACTCCTCTGGCTCCTACACTACTTCCTCCTTCTCCTCCTCCTCCTCCTTCTCCTCCTCCTCCTCCTCCTCCTCCTCCTCCTCCTCCTCCTCCTCAGGATTCCCAAACTCTTCCTAATGTTTGGATGTGGGTCTCTGCATCTGCCTCTATCAGTTGCTGGATGATGGCACCTTACTGACGACAATTGGGCCAGTCACCAATCTGGTTACAGGAGATGGCCAGTTCAGGCTACTTATCTTCTATTGCTAGAACTCTAAGCAAGGGTCCTCCTGGTAGACACCTGGGAGATTCCCCTGTGCCAGGCTTCCACCTGACCCCAAAATGCCCCCTGGCAGTCCCCCTCAGTATTCTCCCTTTCCAGCACCCCCAACCTGATTGCTCAAGTTCCCATCCCCACCCATGCTCAGTTCACTCACACAATCTCTTTTATTTCCTCTTTCCAGGAGATCTGGGTGTCCCTCCATGAACCCTCCTTGTTACCTAGTCTCTCTGGGTCTATAGATTGTAGCATAGTTATCCTTTTACAGCTAATATCCACTTAGGAGTGAGTGTATACCATGTTTGTCTTTCTCAGTCTGGGTTACCTCACTCTGTTGATTTTTTTTTTCTAGTTTTATCTATTTGCCTTCAAATTTCCTGGTGTCCATGTTTTTAAAAGCTGAGTAATAGTCCATTATGTAAGTGTACCACATTTTCTTTATACATTCCTAAGCTGAGAAATATCTAGGTTGTTTCGAGGTTCTAGCTATTATAAATATTCAAATTTTTTTGTATCTGTTGAAACTTGTGTTGTGGCTAAGTGTATGGCCAGTTTTGGAGAAGGTTCCATGAAGTGCTGAGAAGACGGTATATTCTTTTGTGTTTAAGTGAAATGTTCTGTAGATATCTATTAGGTTCACTTGAGTCATAACATCTGTTAGTTCCATTATTTCTCTGTTTAATTTCTGTCTGGATGACCTGTCCATTGGTGAGAGTGGGGGTATTAAAGTCTCTCACTATTATTGTGTGGGGTTATATGTGTGATTTAAGCTTTAGTAATGCTTCTTTTGCAAATGGAGGTGCTCTTACATTTGGGACATAGATGTTCAGAATTGAGACATCATCATCATTGATTTTTCCTTTGAATATAAAATGCCCTTCTCTATGACTTTTGATTAATTTTATTTGAAGTCTGTTTTGTTAAATATTAAGATAGCTACACCAGTTTGCTTCTTAGGTCTATTTGATTGGAAAATTTTTTTGAACACTTTACTCTGAGGTAATGTCTATCTTTGAAGTTAAAGTGTGTTTCTTATATGCAGCAGAATGTTGTATTCTGTTTTCTTATCCAATCTGCTAGCCTCTGTCTTTTTATTGGCAAATTGAGTCCATTGACATTGAGGGATACTAATAACCACTCATTACTAATTCTTGTTATTTTGTTGTTGATGATTATGTGTGTGTATGTGTGTGTGCGAGTGTGTGTGTGTGTGTGTGTGTGTGTGTGTGTGTGTATGTGTGTGTGTGTTTCCATTCTTAGGGTTCTGCTGGTATGAGATTATCTATTGCCTGTATTTTTGTGGGTGTAGTTAACTTCCTAGCATTGGCATTTTCCTTCTAGTATCTTCTGTAAGTCTGGCTTCTGGGGTACCTAGGAGTACAGTTGCCAGCACTGCATTCCCTAGATCCAGACTATGCTGCAGTAAAGCTGAATTCTTCTGAAATTGTAGAGCTGGGGTCCCTAGATCCACTCTGGCCTTGCTAAAGTGGAAATCTTCCGAAATTGTAAACCAGGATATGGATCTGGGGATGGAGGTTGAGAGGCTGGGAGGGGAGTGCAGTCTTGGGTTTTTGGGCAGGCTTTAAAGGGGTTTTGTGATCAGTGGGTAGTGTCTTACCTGGGGTTCTTAAGACCAGCCTAGCTTCCCATAAGGCTGCTGGGGCTGTGGGCCCTAGTGTGGAGCCCAGAGGAGGAGGTGCAGTCCGGAGTTGCTGAGTGGGCTCTAAGGAGTGTTAATGGGCAGTGTGCAGTGTCTTCCCTGGGGTCCCTAGATCCAGCTTTGCCTCTGGAAAAGCAAAAGTCTTATTCCAAAGTTCAGGGAGCTCTCTTAATCTCTCTGAACTTCGGTGTCTTTATTTGGAAAACACAGTCAACAATACTGGCCTTGAGTTGTTATTTTGAGGATTGAAAGTGCCTGGCTTAGAAACTGGCACACAGGAGTCACCCTATCAATGGTGGTGATTATGTGAAGCTACAGGGAGAAACAGAAGATCCATGTGAACTGTGCAACTATGGTAGGCATGTGGCTAAGGCATCTCCCCAGCCAGAATTACTGCTGGAATAACCTGCTGGGTCCAGCCACTCTGAACACAGAGTTCTTTCTCAGACTAGAGATCTTTGCTGGGCTTTCTTTCTCCACAGAACTTGGGAGGAAGAGCAGGTCCTGCAAAACTGCTATGTTTCTGTGGCTGAGTCATGCGGACCAGCTCCCAGGACAACTTGTGCCTGTGTTGCTAAAGCACAGAGGTCCTCAGGCGCCATGAAAGCCAGCCCTGCCTTTTTATTCCCCTGGCTACAAAGGACAGAATCCCACACGTTAGACAGAATGTAAACACACTCCCCAAACCTCTATTTACTTTCAAATTGACCAATATTTCCTGTCCACCCCTCACCCAGACTCCCACCTTCTATTCAGCTTCAAAGACTAGAAATGCAAATGAGAGAAATCTTCACGGGAGATGGATGCAAAGAGGAGCTTTGAGCTAGAATTCCAGGATTCTCAAGAATATTTCTAATATTTTCAGCAAATGCATAAACAATAACTCACTCTTTTCTTGGTTTTGGAAAAGTACGAAAATGTTAACACAGTGTTAGAATCCCCATAAAATAGAAGGACAGGAACCTGAAAATGTAATAAATAAAAGATGGAAATAGGCTTAGTAAACTCAACAGGAACGTTATTAAGGAAAATCAGGACACACTCGTGTTGAAATATCTGTAGCTCCTGAGACTATTAGTTTTAATGGCATCATAATGTCATTTAAAAGCTGGGCATAGTGACTCATGCCTTTAATCCCAGCACTCAGGAGGGAGAGGCAGGTGGATCTCTGTGAGTTCGAGGCCAGCTTGGTCTACAGAGCAAGTCCCAGGGCAGCCAGAGTTATGTAGTAAGACCCTGTCATGAAAAAAAAAAACAAAATAATATAAATAAATAATAGCAAACACCTTAAGTATAATACATAAAAAGATTTTGTAATTGAGCAGTGCATTTTTAATTATTAGATTCATATGAAATATCCTCAAAGATAGTAGAGCATCTATAGGGATTTTCATGTTTACTTATAATCCATATGCATACATATTTATACAATAATTACTTATATTAAATATAATAATAATTACTTATATTAAAACATGTCTTTAAATACAATAGTGTCACATTCAGGCACCTTTCTTTTAGAAGGAAGCTGTAAAACATGTAAAGTCAATAAGAACCTGGCTTGTAAAGACTTATTCTTTTTTCTTCTTCTTCTTTTTTTTTTTTTTTTTTTTTTTTTTGAGACAGGGTTTCACTGTGTAGCTTTGCTCCTTGCTCCATAGACCAGGCTGGCCTTGAACTCACAAAGATCTGCCTGCTGGGATTAAAGGCGTGTGCCACCACCGCCCAGCAAGACTTAGTGTTTATAAATCTCACAGATATAGACATCATGAAGCCAATCAAACCAGCATGAAGGTGATGCCAGAGAGTTATCTTAGTTGCAAATATGGAGAACAGCATTATATACAAAAATATTTAAAAACTATCCCAGATTCAGAGTTATAAAGTCAAAGCATCTCACTAAGCTCTGCCCTTAAGCACTGTTCAACTGATTACTTATTACTCTCTGTCCTTCAGTCTTATTATTTGTAAGATAGAGTTAATCATTCCTTCATCCATTTGTTTACCTACTCAGAAACTTTCTCAGGGATTGGAGAAAGAGCTGTGGTTGAAACAGATGTGTGTTATGCTTTCTGGGGACTTACGTTCTTTCAAAATACCGACCAAATACATTAGCTAGTGTCAGGAGCTCGAAGAAGGATGAAGATGAAGCAGGGTCAGAGGGAGCATGGGCTTCAAGGTCCTTAGAGAAGTTATCAGTAGTTAAGTCATTAGGTGAAACCAGGAAGCCCAGCAGGTAGTCCTGGGCATTGTCCCAGGCAAAGGAAAGCCAGGAAGTACCACAGTGCTGCAGCAAAGGGGTGGACATGGTGGCGCCAGAGGTGATGAAGCATAAAGTTAGTGTTTCCCCCTACAGTTTAATCAAGATCCACCCCACAGCCAGTCAGCAGGCTCAAAACACTTTCAGAGCACTTGAGAGCAAAAGTCCAAGGCCCCCCCGCACAGAGAGTGCATTGACAGAACTTAGGGCAACGCCGCGGCAGAGCTTTGAAGGTCCGCTGAGCAACTATTAGCTGATCCACTTGGCAAACAGTGACGCAGTCGCTAGGTATGTTTGTGCCCAAGCAGGTGATGATTTTCTCTCTGCTGACTCCAGTCAAGGACTTTCTGCTTCCAGATTTCAGGCTCCAGGTGACATTGGGCACAAGGGGTCAGCTGGGGTGTGGAACAGGCCATGCTCCCGGCAGGCAGCATGCATCTGTACTCAGCTGATGCTTTGAAGAGTCTGCTTTTCCTCGGTGTGTCAGGAAGACCTTCATTTGAAGCCTGAGGAAAGTATGCTGACTCATCAATTTCCAAACCCACGGGGAAAGAACCCATTGTTTAGCTTCTTCTGAAATGTTTTCCTAACCCCTACATGGGTAGCTATAGTTCAGGGAGATAAACTGCGTTGAAGGTAAGGCAAAACGAAGCAATTACTGTCATCCATAATTATAAGCCATATCGTTTATTGTGTGCTAATAGCTGCATCTCCAGGCAGATGTTATTAATTAGTGAAATAACAAGGTAATTTGCATTCATCTCATTTCAGAGAAGAATTAAAACTAACTCCACCTAACCAAATGCAGGTAATTTAGTTTGTTGCTTTTCTTTTCACAGACGGAGAAACTGAGGCACAGAAACAATGGGTTCCATAAAAGCATCTTTTCTTAAAGATTCCTAGAAAGTAGATTATCATCATGGGCAGCACTGTGTTTAAACAATGTGTGAAGGTGCTAGCTCAGAAAACATGGTAACATGGAGACAGGGAGATTGGTTAGCCCAATCTGCCAATATCTACAATGGTCATCATTCTGGACCTTTGATCTAATCTCTTTGAGTCGTTTTCTCTCTCCACAGCATAGGGACCATCAATCCCTGCCCAATGTGATGGCTCTGCAGAACAAATGGGGGATATATGGATCTTTGCTGCAGATATTGTTTGTGGGGTAAATGGATGCTGCCCAGAGTCTAGAAGTGCCATTTCAGAGGGTAGAAAGGCCTACATTAACCTACACTATGAGGTGCTAGATAGCTCCAAGAGATTCTGGGGCCACATAGGCAGAAGAAAATTGAAATTATCTTAGAGAAAATGTCATAAGTCCCGCAGAATTCTGGTCTGAAGCATGAGTAAAGAATTCAGAAGGCTCACTGTCTCTTAAAATGATCCATGCAGAAGAGACTAGAACAGAGTTCGTATGTATTCAACAATTATATGACTTGGTTCTGGAACTAATGTAGTTTGTGAAAACATTTACAGATCTGCTTTTCCTAGTGACTGTCTTGTGAGACAGAAGTCCTCAAACCTATAAGAAATCAACTGGCAGCATCTATCAAAAATTCTATTCACTGACAGGTATTTCTATTTACATATACATATACATATACATATACATATACATATATATATATATATATATATGTGTGTGTGTGTGTGTGTGTGTGTGTGTGTGTGTATTAGTAAAACATGAATGTGAAATAAACATAAACAGCCCTGTGGCCAAGAATGTTGTTTCATATTCTCTTTGTTTTTTGTTTGTTTGTTTTTGGAAAACAAAAGTCAGAGGCATGATCTTCTAAACCACTCCTTGTGTCTAAGGGTAAGGATGCTCACAGAAGCCGCACCCAGCTGGCACTTAGACAGAACCCTGACACCCATATTCCCTCCCAAACAGTGTTCACCAGCACCTCTTCATGTCTGAGCCTTCTCCTCAGTGGGTGGGGTGACTGGAGTGATAGTATTTGAGTTCAAAGTTCAGGCCACCCAAGATATTCATCCTAGAGAGAAGACATTAAAAAGCAACATGGTTAAGCAAGCACATGTGGTGGGAACTCAGGGACCTGGCTGACATCTCAGAGAAATGCCTTCACTGAGTATCAGTCTCCTAATCTGTTAGGTGTTGATAATAGAGGCTAGCTCACTGGTTTGTTGAATCATTAAGTTGTAAAAGGAAATTTCACATGAAAGACACTGATAAAGAGGAAATTAGCACAGAAAGTCTGTTCTTTCTCCTACTCCTCTTCTTTCTTCTTCATGACGTTGTTGCTTGTGTTTTTACCATTTGGGTCATTGGAATACAAGCAAATAGTCTGTTTGTTTCATCTAGAACTTCATCACACATATTCAGTTTGATTCCCCTTACTGAGTTCTCTTAGAACAGACATAGGAAAGATGACTTTATATTGGCATTATCTTTCACAAAGCAGAATTGTTTTTTTTTTTTTTTTTTTATCAAACTTTACAGGCAGAATTCAGAATAATTAAAGACTCTGTGTCTATCCCTAAGTGGAAATGATGTGAGGATCCCATGCTTTCCCACCTGCTTCTTGCCAAGGTTGTACTATTAGGTTCTATTGCCTTGAAATCCCTGTGATAAGAAGGGAGTGCTAGTTAAATATTATCTAGCTAGTAATGGCTTTATTTGTGTAGGACACCCTTTTATTCCATGCTTTACTTACTAGGCAAACACCTCATCACTTAAAAGACATCCTGGTGCCATCTACCACCACATCCCCTCAACAGCCTCAGTTTCTCCAGGAGACTATGCTCTCTGGGTATCTTCCACAGGCCTTGATTCCAGCTTTGTAAGACATTGTTACATGGCTGGAACACAAGTTCCAACCTGGGAAAGAGTTTTGTTTTCCTGTTGATTGGAGCAGTGAGGTCTGAGATATTAGACTGAGCACAAGAGAACCATACTTTGATGGTGATCATCATGGTCATCATGGGGAAATCCTGTGGAGCCCCGACCCATACCTTGCAGTTCAACTAATTTAGTCTAAATAAAAATACTTATTAGGATGATTTTCATATTAAACAATGAAATTACTAAGAATTTTACAAACAGAAGACAATGTTCTCATCTCACCAAAGATGTTTCTGCTGGCAGGAGACTTCTAATAACTGGCACCATGCCTTTGGCATTCTGCCGTCTTCACTCAGCTTTCTGCCTTCAATTTTTCTTAGTGGGCCAAAAATACAAGGTGAATGCAAGTATCACAGTTTTACATATTGATATGCAAATGTATGCAAAAAGAAGTGAGTGTTCTTCAAGTCACCTTTTCAATATAAAAGAAGTTTCCCAGAAACTTGAAAGGACTCTTCTCCATATCTCATCTACTCCATATACAATATTGAGCCATTCCCAGCACAAAGGGAAAATTGCCAGAAATGGTTTAAATTGGTCAATTTACCAATCACCCAGCACCACAGGCTCCTGAGATGTACTACACACACCTGTGATATAGCCAGCATTGAGGAAAGACCTTGACTTTCATTAAAAAAAAAAAAAAAGACCACCAACTATCCTGTTGTGTTTAGCGGCCCATCAACAAGAAATTGTATTTTACCAATGAGGAAGCAGAGGTTTAACAGAGTCATTAACTGCTTTAGGTATATTACCTATGGTATCAAAGGTCTTTTAAACATTATCATCTAATTTTCAAACATTGTGTTTTTCACTCATTTACAATGACAGGGTAGAAGGGCCTGTAATCAGTCAGTAAAAGGGATCAACCACATGGATCCTTTGACTCTTCCACTTAGGTGGGAACAGAGGAGGCAAAAGTGCGGAAGGAAATAGGGTTGTAGCACAGTTGGTAGAGTGTTGCCTAGCATGCATGAAACCCTCTTTTCATTAATTGAAATAAATCCATTATCATATAATACATTCTGATCCAAATGTCCTTTCCATCATCTCTTCTTATATCCTCACTACTTCCTCACCCATTCAACTCCATATCTTCCTTTTCTTGCTCTTTAGAAAAGAAAAAAAACAGATAGAGAAAAGAATGAAACACAGGAAACACACATACATGCAGATACACACACACACACACTCTCTCTCTCTTTCACACACACACACACACACACACACAGAGCCCATAAAAACCATATTACATAAGCAAAAGAGCAATAAAGGAAGGGGAAAAAGCTCAAACAAAGTGTTATGAAATGAAAAAATAGTCTCCAAAAAATACCACTGAATTCACTTTGTTCTGGCCATTACTATTGGGCATAAGTGAGGTTTGCATACTCAGTGAAATTCCAGTGGAGATAAGTCTGTTTTCTCCTTTCCAAGCAGTTGACATTTGAAGATAGCTTCTGGGTTAGGCATGGGAACCCTTTCCCCTTTCCCTTTCAGTCCCAGGACACCATCTGGCTTGGACCTGTGCATGCTTCTACAGCCTCTGAGTTCATATGTGCATCAGTCCTGTTGTGTCTGGAAGACAGTTTCTTTGGTGTCTTCCACTCGTACTGGCTCTTACAATCTTTTCACCTCTTCTTATACATGGGCTCCCTGAGCCCTGAGAGCAGGCTTTGGGTGAAGACATCACATTTTGGACTGAGTGTCCCAAAGTCTCTCCTTCTTAGGACATTTTTAGATCCCCAGTACTCTATATATCTGGTAGGGGAATGTATTCCTGTAACCTCAGGAGGAAGAGAAATGTAAGGCCATCCTCAGCTTCCTATTGAGGACTGGTGGTGTGTACAGGGACATCAGGTAGAACTCTCCCTGGTCACAGAGCTGCTGGCCCAGCTGACTGTTACATTGCACAGGTCTGAGTGTTTGAACGATGTCACACTGCCACTTCTCCAGATGATCCTCCTGTCTGAATAACATGTTTACTTTACCATTGATTTAATTTTCTTTTCAGTGTGAAGCCTGCTCAGACCATCTATCATTGGATTCCTGCCTGTGTTTATGAACCCAAACTACTATTTTGAAGCTCACCCCACATTTGCATCAGTCATGCTTTGACATTTTAGGAACTGCGTGTTTTATTCAATTCAGGTTCTGGGAAGCTCCCTACCCCTCAGTTCTCAGACATATTTGGCCATCTCTGTTTTGTCACTGATTCCTTTTTCTCCTTTTCTTCTTTGCAGTCCCCTGTTTGGAGTTCTCTTCTCATAGAAATGACAGTTCAAGATGCTGCTTCCACCCATGTGAACCGCCAAGTTAACTGATTGTAGGCAGCACTTCCAACATGGATATTACTATTACAAGTTATTTACATTTACGTTATTGTTATGATTGGTCCTACAAATGTCTTAATATGTGCCAGATTTTATGGCAAATACCTTTAAAATGTGTCGTCAAACATCTTAACTGAAGCGAGTGGCCGGGCGGTGGTCTCTGCACTCGGGAGGCAGAGACAGGCGGATCTCTGTGAGTTTGAGGCCGATCTGGTCTACAGAGTGAGATCCAGGACAGGCACCAAAACTACAGAGAAAAACCCTGTCTCAAAAAAAAAAAAAAAAAAAAAAAAAAAAAAAAAAAAAAAAAGAACAGAAGCAATATGTTTCAATGTCACTACCACCTTTGCCCTACTAAAAATGAGCTGCTTTGGAGACAGAATACAAATGTCATTAAGTGGTAGAACATGATCATGGAATAACATCATCACCTGACTCCAAAGCCAAGGTTGCCAGCCTTTAATTGCCTCTGAAAGCTGCAGGACCCTGAATGTTGAGTGTTCCAGCTTCCTTCTCTGCATCCCTGAGCCTGGAAGAGAGCTAAGTACACAGTAAGTATAAACATATGCTAATTTTAAAATTCTCACACTACAGGGTGGGGAGGGCTTACCGCTTCAGAGAAGGGAATAGGGGATGGGCTGGAGGGGGGGCTAGGGAGTGTGGGAGGAGAGAAGAGAGGGGGATCTGTGATTGGTATGTAAAATGAATAAAAATTTTCTTAGTTAAGAAAAGAAGACACACACACACACACACACACACACACACACACACACACACACACACACACAAACCCTCATACTCTAAAGCAAACAGATCCCCTTCTGCCCTAAATCTGTCTCCCAGGTTCTTTCCATTTTTCTTACTTACTTGTATTTAAGTTGTCCCATTACTAGTATGTCTTGCTCCTCAGTGGCCTCCTCAAAACAATCACAGCTGACAATTTCGAAGTATTGATTAGGTTCTAGGAAATGCTTTATTCCACTCTAGGGCTAATGAAGTAAGCCATGATTGTTCCTTTTTAATAGACTAGGCATAGGGGAAGAACCTAGTACTCAAAATTCCCGTTCCTTAGGTTTTATTGCCTGTGGCGATATCTCTAATACTTTCCTTGTAGAATCTGTATTTGTTTCTTCTTTATTCCTATTACCAGGACCCAAAATAGATTCTCAAGTATATGGTTATAAAAAGAGTATATTTTCTAGGTTACCACTACTTTCCTGGCAGCACAGTTAACTACTTTTAACTGTTATTAATTAAATACTTTATATTATAATTGGATCCATTATCTCATGTTCACTTTTGTCTATTAATATCATCCTCCAAAACCTTTCTTTCATTGGTTTCTACAAGATCAAAGACTCTTTGTGTACATGCAGATATGATGGTTAGCTTTAATTGCCAACCTGACATGACCCAGAATCACTTAGGAAGAGAGTCACAATGTGGAACTGTCTAGATCATGTTGGCCTATTGGCATGCCTTTTAGGGATTGCCTTGATTGCCTGTAAAGACTCTAGAAGATACAGTCTACTTTGAGTGTCACCATCCCTTGAGCTTGTGGTCCAGGCTATGAAAGAGAGGAGCAAGGGTATTCTATCAGTGCAACAGAATTAGAGCCACGGGTCATATTTATCATTCTCCTCATGATTCAGACTTCATAGGAAATATCAACTGAAGTTTGTAAAGTACTTGCACACCACAGTGTCAAAACATGTGTTCCATGAATGGAAAACCATCTGCCAATGCTATTCTCAGTGCTTCACCAATTGCTTTCCATACTGTTGGCCCATAAGAGGCACTCAACTAATGTTCATTTTATGGAAAGTAGCAAGGAAGATGAAAAGAGTACAGATCTTGTATCTATTCATTTATCTAAGGGCTACCTACCACTCAATAAACTGAGTATCTACTCTATGCAAGGTTCTATTACAACCTAACAGGTTGCCATGAGAATTAGATAAGAAATGTGTCTTGTATTTACTGTATTGCCAGAGTAAGTGATCTGTGATATATAAGTGTTAATCACCATTTCTTTTGAACAAATGCGTGTGTGAGTGAAGACTCAGATTTGTTTTTCTTTTCTGGCATTTTCTGCTATATTTCAGGATATCTGATTCCCATAGTTTGCCCTCTGTGTGGATCTTCCTAAAGGTTGATTTTGATGCTGTCTACTATAGATAGAGTCTTCTTGTCCCCTCAGCTTGTTTCCAAATAACCACACTGAGGCTTACTATTAATTATAAATGTTCAGCTAATAGCTCAAGCTTGTTACAATCTAACTCTTACACTTTAAATTAACCCATATTTCTTATCTACCCTATGCCCATGGCTCATGGCTTGTTGCCTCATCCTTTACATGTCCTATTTCCCCTGCATCTGCTGGCATCTCCAAACTCCATCATCCTTCTTCCCAGCATTCTCCTAGTCTGGCTCTCCTGACTAACCTTATTGTGTTCAGTTATTGGCAGTCTTTATTAAACTTCTTTATTAAACCAATCACAGCGACATATATTCACATAATGTAAAGGAATATTCCATAGCAATCTACCAGCTCTGCATTTTTCCATTTTGATTGTCATTGATTAAACAAGTATTTACCAGGTATCTTTCATATACCCGAGACTGGAATAAACTCTATGGCATCAGTGGTGCATTAGACTTGTATCACCTCTTAAAGAAAGGAGGGAGGGATAAGTTTAGGCTGTTCAAGGTGTTATGGGAAAGTATACTCAAAGCAAAATACATTATATGAATATTCCATAGTACATCTTACACTATTTTCCAAGGCATTATTAAATATTGCTCATGTTAGGATGCTGCTGGGTACAATAATAGAGAAGAATAAGCACTGCAGTCAAAGTTTAGAGTGATGAAAACAGCACAAGACAGAATTTTAGTGTCTGTTACCTTATTGATCAATTGGTTCAGACTACTGAAAATTCCAGGTATAATTGATTTTTAGGCAAATATTCTTTGGGGGATTTAAAACAGAACCAGGAATTGTTTTCTCTATCTTTTTCAACATTGATTGCTCCACATTGAATTCACTATTGTCAGGCTCCTTCCCCAGAGATAGTAAAATGTTTGCCATTGGCTAGTGAAGACCCCCATTGCTGGGCTTGTGGATGACAATCAAGAACACATCAAATAAATGCCCTGGCTGTAAGCACTTTATATTTTTTCCCTGTTAATAACCAGTTGATTCATTTATCTCTGCCTAGTTTTTATATAAATAATTATCTTTTAGAATAAGTTCAGATCCCATATTCTTGGGTTTCCATTTCTCATGACAGATGTTTCTTTTCCCTCTAGAGTCCTGGTTAGAGGAAAGATTCATGTTGCTTTTCCGTACTAAGGGATATTATAACTTCAGCTGTCACTCATGAGAGCCTAGACCTGTAACGAGTGTCCATTCACACACTGCTAAATATCAGTTCATGGCCAATTTAAATTTCACCTTAATCTCAGATATTTGGAGATTCACCTTTTTTGAAAACTTGACTATATACCTTAAGATGCTTATTGTAAGCACATTTATACATACAAGAATATTTTATATGAAGCTGCACTGGTGTACTTTGACTTTCATGCTATTAAAAGTAAATTTCTGTTTTAAGATATATTTCTCTTATATACTTATCTATTCATACTTCTATCTATATCACTCAGAAGAATATGAGTTCCCTATAGATTTGAATTGGTTTTGCTTGTTTATTAATTTGGCAGTTACCACAAATATTACAAAGTTACAACTTTCTAACTTTACAAGTTTTAACTTTCTTTAGTTTGGAGGACTTGTAAGAAAAGATATTCTGTGTTCCAGATTTCTCATCAAAAAGTGGTAATCAACACCTATCTCCTAAAAGTTTTATATGGATGAAATGCAATTGTTTATAAAAAAAAAAAAATCCCATCATCGTATCTGATAAGAATAAAAGCAGACAGAAAATCTTCATAAATGTTAATCAGTATTATCAGTATCAGTATTGTTAGAAAACTTTATATATATATAAATATGAATGGAAGAGTCTTAAGGGTTCACACAAGATCTATGCATTGCAGACTGTAGAAAGCAGTCGTTTCAACATGGAAATACAATGGTTTTATTTTATGAGCAAAAGCATGTGGGGCTCAGCTGGTATCCAAACCCTAGAGAGAACAGCCTTGGCCTTAGGATCTTTTTTTTTTTTTTTTTTTTTTTTTTTTTTTTTTTTTTTTTTTGGTTTTTCGAGACAGGGTTTCTCTGTGTAGCTTTGCGCCTTTCCTGGGACTCACTTGGTAGTCCAGGCTGGCCTTGAACTCACAGAGATCCGCCTGCCTCTGCCTCCCAAGTGCTGGGATTAAAGGCGTGCGCCACCACCGCCCGGCGGCCTTAGGATCTTATTCTGAATTCTCTCTGACACCCTCATGCTTGTCACATGCTAAAATCACAGAAATGATCACTTGCTACTCATTAGAAGGTATTATCACCTCCATGAAGAATTCTCTATTATTGGTCCATAATCATAGGGTCATCGTTCTTAAAATGGGAGGAAAAGGAGCAATTTGGGTTAACAGGTCTCAGGATAGAGAGCTAGTGTGGGAGAATAAATTAATACTTTATTAAGCACAAGTATTTGGATGAGGCAGCTCTTGGAGGAGACCTGAAAAACCACTTCCCATTGCACATGTGCTGTGCTCAGGTTATAATAAAAGTATTACAGGCTCACTAGATCTTTCCACGCTGTGGGCTTCACCCAAGTTAAGTTCCTTAGCCATGCATTAAAGTTTTCTCTTCTTGAACGACAACAGAAAATCAAGGTGGTATCCCATGAGATGTTTGGGAAGTGTAAATGAAGCTAGGTGACCAGGCGATGGGGAACTCTGATTTTGCAATACCCTTACGACCTGTGTCTGAAGACATGAGGAGCAGCTAGAGAAAGATGAGAAAGGGGAGAGGCAACTGGAGGAGGACATGGAGTTATCTTCTCCTGCAGCCACAGTTTTCCTGTGTTCCACCCTGTATGCAGCCAATCAGACCCAAGTAAACACACAGAGGCTTATATTAATTATAACTGCATGGCCAACTCAAGCCTTTTGCTAGCTAGCTTTTATATCTTAAATTAGCCCATAACTATTAATCTACATATCACCACATGATCAGTGACTTTACCTGTGTCCCATTACATGTTGCTCCCTGGACAGCGGGCTGACGTCTACTGACTCAGCCTTCCACATCCCAGAATTCTCCTTGTCTGCTTATCCTGCCTATACTTCCTGCCTAGCTACTGGCCAATCAGCCTTTTATTTATCAACCAATCAGAGCAACACATTCGCAGCATACAAAACAACCCACAGCACTCTCCCATCTGTACAGTGCTGAGCTGGAAGCAGACATCTTTTGTCCTGCTTCAAATATGCAAAGTAAATGCCATCAATTATTTAGTTACCACTTACTGAATATTTTTCTCTGTGCCCATACAAGTGACTACTATATGCCCAGTGTGCAAAGTATTTATTTTTATTATCTCACTTAATTTTCATAATGCTGCAGGGACAGTATTGGTTCACACACTTAAGAACTATATTATGCCAGTTTTCAGTTGCTGAAAATCATAATTTTTTCTCAACATGAAGTCATCATGATTTAATTGAAAACAATTGGACCTTGCAGCTTGATCAACCTAAGCTTATTTCCCAATTCTGCTATCCATTAGTTTTGTTACCATAATCAATATAATTTAAGTTCTCTTAGGCTCAATCTACTTGTGCATAAAATGGGAGTAATAATGACTACCTCAGAGGCCACTCAAGGAATTAAAATGAAATATATTTATATAAAATATATTTAAAGGGAACATTTATTGAACACTTTCTTTGTGTCAGGCCTGTGTCAACTGCTTTATAAACAGTTTATTCAATTTTCACAACATCCCTTATAAAGTAGGAACAGTTCCAATTTCTTTTAAACAAATTAAGGTTCATAAAATTTGATTTTTTTTTGTCCAAGGCCATAAAACAAATAAATACCATAGTTGACATTCTAAGTCCTTTTGTCTTACTCTATTGTGACCTTAACCACTGGTCTTCAAAGAATTTAAAGGCCTGAAAAAATAGTGGAAATACTCACTATTTTATGAGGCTTTTATAAAATTCTTTTTCATTGTACAATAAGTTAGATGTAGTAGTTTCCAAAACCCCTTCCAGCATTGACTCTTGTTTATGCAAAAATAGATTTTCTAAGACACTGTGTAAGAAATAAGCATATACTGTCCAAATCTACTTGATATGAGCTATAAAACCATACTTCCCTGAATTGTCAGTGATGGACAATTTCTGATTAGTCTCTGCAATGAATATCCCTGGTACAATTGAAGCCTTTGTTACCTAGAATTTTCTTCTTTTAACTTCTACTGCACCTCCTTCTTTCCTTTATTGAAATACCTTTATTCTACACGCAAAGTTTAAAAACCAAGTGGGTGCCTCTGGAAACTTCCACTCTGTTTGCTTCTTGATGTCTACATTCTTCTGAGCCAGTAGCCCAAATGTTCTGTTCCCAAACACTGTCTCTGAGGTTCAGTGAATTTACCCTCACATTTTCATTATTATTTCTGATTCAACTGGACATCTCATATCACTATTTTCTATTATTGGAATTTGGAACAACCAATAGCTAGTGACGCTAAATTATCTCAACCCTACCACTAAATAAATATACCCCAGGAAACTTGCTCAAAACAGTACAGCTTCCTTCTAGGTTCACATCGTACCCTGGTGGCATGTACATGAAAAGGCAGGCCCATTTTACAGTGTGCCACCAGATTTTTCTCTCTGATTTGATTGGACTTTGGGAGAAATAAAGGTCTTTAAGAATGAATGCGAGTGACAGAAAGTAAGTCAGAGCACTGTCCCTCTCCTCACAGCACAGAGTTTCACTAGAACAAGCTGTCAACGAAGTTAGAAGCACTCTCTACAAACTTTTTCATTTGACGGCTGTGGAAACTAATGCCAGATCAAAAAGGAATGTAATTTCTTATTTTTTTCTGCCTATTTCTCTACACATTCACACAAACATACCCAAGACACATACACATAAAGACTCAGTCTCCCCTGCTCTGGGCCTCTTGCTCTGTGTTTGTCTCTATTTCTCTCACTGGATATAAAAATTCAACTGGATTAGTAAACTTTAAGTTTCAAGAACACAAAAGTTTCATGAGACATGTGATGGTCTTAGTCTTAAAAAATGAAATAGATTTCACACTAAAGCTTAATTCAATGAATAGAAAAGAGTACCAGACATCCACATGACTTTACTCTGGGGATGCTCTCATATCCATCTACAATGTGAACTCATGTGACTTCTTTAATGACTTTAGATCCCATTTTCCTCTTTTAAGGGAAGAGTTGTGTTTCCCCCCTCATAGCTGCCAGGATCACACCAGATTCTGTGTATGAAAGTACCTATACTCCATTGACATGGAAGAACATACAACAGAAGTGTCTTTGCACACACAAGCTGTGACTCAGAAACTCCAAAAACATGGGGTATTTGTAAGCACTACAGGGAGCTAAAGTGAAGTAAACAGTCAGAAACTATCAAACTCTCAACAACAAACCTATATTTGGACTAACCACACCCAACTCTCACAGCAGCTTGCAAGGTACATAAGAGGAATAACACCATAAAAATTGTTGATTTCTTGGTGGCATCAATATATCTAGAAACACAGTGTGACAGACTGTCTAGGTTTCAGGGAGTAGAAGATGTCCCTAGGGAACACCAAACACAGGCCATCACACCTCTCCAGGTTTCCAGTTCATCAACGCTACAACTTGGGAAATAAACACAGAGACCATTCCTAAAGCTTAAGAGAATTGTAAGACCCATTTTCTCTTGTGTGTACAGCCTGAAACTCTGAGCCATTGTCCTGGGGGGGGGGAGGGCGGGGGGAGGAGGGATGGGTCGGGACGGGGACTGGCAGCCTCAGTCAGAGTGATCTGAGTTGGGATGAGCCATGATACTGAGTTCCAGTAAAACCCACAGAATGTTCTGAACTTGTGACTAAGCCTGAGCTAAATAAACAAGCCCCAGCAGCCACCTCAAGAAGGGTGGCTATGTGTAGTGTGTCCAAGTAATCTCTCTTCTTAGAGGAAAGAAGGAAAAAGAAAGACAGAGAGATAGTAAGACAGAGAGACAGAGACAGAGAGACTGAGACAGAAGAAAGTCAAATAAGTGAAAAAGCCAAGATGTTCTACTTTACAATTTCAAAATTGTTTGACAACGATGTATTTAGCCCTTCTTTGATGCTAATCTCTCTGTTAACTACAGGACAGTAGTTAACTGTGAGTGCTGAAGCCCAGGGCCTCCTAAGGACCACCATGGGGGCTGGGTGGAGTTGAGCAGATGATGTGGTTGCCTGTTACTCTCTTGAGTCAGCCAGAATAGCTTCCTGTTTTACTGATTTTATTTCATTGGCCTCCCTCACATTTTATTGAAGAAATAAGTATATAACAACTCCTGTTATTTTTCAAAGGAGAAAAAAAGTAGAAAGGCAGAATCAATAATGAATTAGCTCTGAAGTAAAGGGGAACAGTAGATAGTTGTGATGTGTCATGTACTGTTTTCAATTGAAAATCCGCACATGACCCGCAAGTGAGCACTCTCATCAGTACCCTCCTACAGAAGGGGGAACTGAGATACAGAGACTTGGAGCAAATGTGCTTATATGGGATGGCTAATCATTGGCTTAGTATATAGTTCCTACCAACAAGACTGATGTCCATCCATGTGTTCTTATCTGATACATTATATTGACTCCCCCATCAAGTCATTTTTTTTTTTTTTTTTTTGGTTTTTTGAGACAGGGTTTCTCTGTGTAGCTTTGTGCCTTAACTGGAACTTGCTTTGTAGACCAGGCTGGCCTCAAACTCACAGAGATCTGCCTGCCTCTGCCTCCCGAGTGCTGGGATTAAAGGCGTGTGCTACCACCACCCGGCTCATCGAGTCTTGAATTGTGTTTTTATTCTTAAGGCCAATTCAGGGCCTTTGCCTACCTTCTCCTTTCTATCCCTGGTCTTTGCAATTTTCAGTCTGTATTCATATAGTGTACCCTTGGGAGCGTCTTCTTTGGGTACTTCCTTGAAAATTATGCTTCTTCTGGCCAGTCTACCTCTCCATTAGTTTGCTTTGTTTTCTTTCTTGGCACATAACAAAACTGATCTGCAAGACCTGTGGGTTCCTTGTGGTCTTTGGACTGTGGACCTTCTCAGTTCCTGAGATTGGGGACTTTCTAAGTTCCCAGATCATTGTCCATCCATATCAACTTGATTACAACAAGGTCCCTTGGAAATAAACATGTAAGCAAGTCCAAGAGTTGTCAAGGAAAGAAAAGAAGAAAAAAGTATATGGTGAGGAAGACCAAAGGATATGAGCTGAAAAACCTAGAATGTGAGGGCAAACAGCTTATAGTTGGAATCCCCGTCTGGGGTGTGACTGCAGACAGGCTTCATTTACTGCTTTGTTTTAGAGATAAGGATCACATATTCACAGTGCTGTTGTAAGGATTAAATGAAGTAGGGTGCACCAATAAATGGATCTTTGTTGTTTCCTTCCTACATTTTCTACTCTAGACCTGGTTCTGGAGACATAGAAAGCATGTGAGAAGAGCGAGCCTTGGGTCAAAGGTAGTAGACAGAGTGGTCATGCTGTTATGGGAAAGCTCCGAAAAAGGTGAAAAGAGACTAGCAACTGTTTTATCATGTGACTCTGCCCCTGGCCATATTGTCTCCCCTGTCTACCTCTTCAGTCTTTGATTCTTTCTGGATGAAACAAGGGAGGCCAATATGTGTACACGTTATCTTTCATGTCTGAAATCTTTTAGACAGAGAATAACATTCCATAGTTGATTTGGTTTCCCTTGGATTTCTGGTAGCAAGCCAACCCACCTCATTGTTGCCAGAAACTATTTTTTGAGGTAGGGGGGTTCCTAGGTTACAGTCCAAATAAAAATACTGTATACATCTCACATTAGAAAACTACACTTGGTTAGTTGGACAAGACATACCTATACTAACAATGGGCAGTTAATTCCCTCTCTTATCTGGGTCTCTATGGGTCGTTCTGGATAGATGATCCTTTTGACTGACTGGGTCAAAGGAATGCCATTACCCCTAGCTAACCCTTTTCCTTAATAAATGTAAAAGGAGTGAGATGTGGGGACACAATCTTGGAGATGTCTGTTTCAAGTCCATCTTGAGGAGTTTGGTGGTTTTGTTTGTTCATGGGGAGGAGTCATTGTTTCTTTTGACATGCTGATTTATTGGAAGAGGCTACTGCCAAGGACTTTCTTGGCTTGTAAAGTCATATCAGTGACCTGATAAGGTTCTGTGTTCTCAATCATCATTTCCTTAGCCATCATTTCATAGTAACCAGTAGTTTACCTCTGTGTATATTTTTTTAAAAAGCCTACAGAGCTTCTAAAGAGCAGCACACTGATCATGGCTTTGAAAATTAGTTTCTTAACAGTTACATCTCACCCACAGACTATGAGTTATAAGACTTATAGCTTCATCTTGTGTTTGGCATATCAAAAGTGAGTAATTTTTAGCACTTTTGGTTTTCCAAGTATTTTCATGTTTATCATCTGACACTCCAGAAAACTACCTGCAACTAATATTATAACCCTGTATTTCATATGAACAAATTGAGACTCAGAATGCCATTAAGTCTTGTTTCAGGATTTTTTTTTCAGGGATTTTTCTGACTCAAATCTTTGGCTCAGAGTTGAAAAGCAGTGAAGAAGATTGGGAAAGATTCAAGGCAGAAGTTCTTAATGTTTAGCAAAACAAGTCATTGCTGAATTGCAGTAACCTCCCAACTTCCCCATCTCTCCTGAGACAGAGAAAATGTTAGGGAAAAGGACATTACATGACTTACTTACATAAGTTCCAGGAAAGTAAGGCTGATCCTCTATCTGACCCTGTGGAAACAGAACAGAGTATGGGAGTGTATAGTAGGAGAGAGTCAGAGATTCTCAGTTCAGGAGCCACCTGGTCTAGGTATGAAAATCCAGCTGAGTCTTACTATAAACTAGTTCCTCTCCATGTACCTCAGTTCATCAGTCATAAGTAAGGATATGTCCCTTATAATGATTTTATAAGGATAAAATGATGCACATGTAGCATAGTACCCAGAACAAAACAGTGGCTAAGACTGTATGATTTCAAACCAGTCACTTCACATCATTAGACTGCCATTTATTAAAGGGCGAAAACAAGGCTCTTGGACTAGATGATTTCTAAACCTTGTTTTCTTCAAGTTCTATAAGTGATACATGATTACATTCCATGGGATAGAGAGAGAATTGTGATGGATTTACATAGTAATGTCCCTGATGTATATAATAAGATGAGCAGCAGGAGAGTATGTAGAGGATGCTGAGGCTATTTTTTCACATTGATAGTAATGAAACTAACTTTTATTGGAGGTCTCCTGAAATGTGTACAAAATGGTCTATATATTATGCAAGGATCCTACAGCTCGAATTTGAAGAGAGTTTGTTCATAGCCATGCAGATTTTGAATACTGGATCAAACTTTTCTACCCATGACATTGAGTCCTATACATACCCTTTGCAGGTGCCCTGTGCTGACTCTAATCATTAACACGGGTATTTAATCTCTATCTGACCTTTGTTTTCCTCATCCCGTGTCAACTTCTCTGTCCATCCTTCTACAAATAACTACATAATGTATACTTTAAAAATGTGCCTTTTGCTGCATTGTGTCATTTTTGTATGTGATCTATTATTATCAACTGAAGTCTGTGTCCTTATTGCATAATTTGGCATTTTAATATTCACTTTGAAAGTGTTTTGAGTCACTTCTCTACAAAGGTGCTGTATTAAATTACATTCATTATTCTTTCTAAACGTAGGTAAGTCATGGTTCAGGCGAGCTAGAAAGTAACTCCCATTATCCTTAGCACATTCCATCACATTCTGTATTCTATGTGACATTTATCAACACAGCATTTAGACATTTTAAAGAAGGGGGAAAAAAGATGACTTTAAATTCCAGAACATTTAACTAACACTG
Source organism: Peromyscus leucopus (assembly GCF_004664715.2). Lineage (NCBI taxonomy): Eukaryota > Metazoa > Chordata > Mammalia > Rodentia > Cricetidae > Peromyscus > Peromyscus leucopus. Next base: position 3,162,113 of record NC_051084.1, on the reverse strand, counting down.
AGCCAAATTCTGCAGGTGAAAAAGTCACTTCCTTACCACAAGTTACACATTGTCTTAACTCTTGGAGCACAGTGAGAAGACAGAGAAGCACACTCTTTGAAACAGAGCATGTGAGCTATAATCTTCACCTGCTTTAATTTTTTTTGAACTGTGTTTGCAACTATAGCCATGATACTCATAATAATTTGTTGCTCCTTGTGTTCCAATGACACCAAGATTTTATTGGAATTCTATTACGTCATCTTTCCCACCCCTGTCTTGGTATTTTTTCACCTTATATAGAACTCTTTGTCCCTCAAGGAAATGCCGTCCTGCCATTCTGCCTTTCAACCCTTTCCTTGGCTGGCATTTAGCAGCCACACTTTCTCTGCTAGTGAAGCAGACACAGACTGACTTTTTGCTTCAATTTTAGAGATGATGGGTACAGAAGGAGACCCAACAGGATATTAGGTAGGGGTTCCCTGAAGCAAATATCAATATAGGGAATTAAGACGAAGTGATCTTTTTTGTACCAGTTGGTTCTATGCATTTTCCAACAGTAAGCCTTTCTCAAGTTGAATTCTAATTTCCAGCACAATGTTCCTGTTCAGGTCAACAGCCCCAAAAGTCCATATCCACATGCAAAAACCCCAAAAGAGCAAGAGATAAAGATTGACGATACTACCTAGCACTTGCTAAAAAGCATTTTATGAACTTATTATACAGCTCATTTTATTTACTCCTTGTGAGGGTTGCACAATGTACTGCAAGGTTAGATTAAGTTGTACAAGTAGGAAGTCCAATAACTACTCTGACAGGCATGCCAGTTGGGAAAGCAGACCATTACCTTCAAAGAAACATAGGTACTCAATAAACGCTGATTTTCTTTCTTCTTCTCAATGTAAAATCATTTCAAGTGCCTTGCGGTAATCTATAAATAGGCTCTGTCTTATACATCGCTGTTTTTTTTTTTTTTTCAGGCGACAGTATGTATGCAGCCCTCTTTGGATAAAGCCCAATCCTAATGAGATTAAAGATATCTTCTTCCTTTTTATGAAAGTGACAGTTATCTCCTTGCCAAAGTTGCTTTGCTGTAACATGGCATAACCTGCTGAGAGTTTGCACTGCACATAAATGAATAAAATATTAGTGCACACATCTTACTTATTCCTTCAGCCCTTCTCTTCTCATTTCCTTGGAGTCCTTTTCTGCCTCAGGAGTACTTCTGACTTAGTTGATTTTTGTTGTAGTGGTATTTGACTAAAGAAACTTTCAAGGTAAAGCCAATTATGAATTACTGCAACCTCTGCTCCAGCAGTTTACTTGTATATATGAGAGTCAAATAATCAGCTATTAGCACAGGAAAAATACACTCCTTACCAATACCAACTGCAGAGAAAAGGTGTTGCCTTGGTGCATGAGGTGGTATATGTAAGGGAAGGGCAGCATCAGGGCAAGAAGAAACCTCTCTCTTCAGGGAGGAACAGACTCCCTCTATTATCCAATTACTTTACGAGAACAAGGAAGCATCGAAACTAATGCCATCTTCTGGACGTGGTATGCCTATTACACCCAGTAACTCACAGCCTCTGTGATTACCTCTGCAAAATTTGCACATAATTGGGCCAATCAACATTCTGTCATGTTGTGGGGAGGAGTTCATGAAACATCACCTCTTCTGAGGACCAATAGGCAGTTAGTAGCTGTTGAAGAAAGGACAAACATTTTTAAAAATGTAGCCACTAGTAAGGCTAAAGTAATAATGAGATTACAAAGACTAGAGGTAAAGAAGGCCCTATAGGGCTGTCAAGATGGTTCAATAGTTAAGGTTTCTTGTACCAACCCTGACCACCTGAGCTCAATCCATATGGTGGAAGGAAGAACAGATTCCTGCAAGTTGTCCTCTATCATCCACACCTATGACATGGTAATATGCTGACTCATATTCTCATATTCTTAAATACACATATACATACAGCACAAACACTCATACACACACACACACACACACACACACACACACAAACAGCACAAAGTAAGTACATGAATGTAATTTTATTTTTAAAAAGAAAAGTTCTGGACTCAAAAGATGGGTGAAGTATTAGGACAGCTCAATTTAAAGCAAGATTCATGAAGCCCCGGTGGGCACCAGAGACAAAGGTGAGTGATGCTATCCTCCATGGAGATACTCAGAGCCAATCTGTAGCTATTTATTGGTTTAAATGAAATAAAAGGAAGAGATTGTGAGTTGTTTATCTACATTTGTGTCTGTGTTTTTCTAGATCCCATAGGCTTGGCTATAGAAGACATTGCTGTAATCGCACTATAAGGGCATGACAGATGGACTTAAGTGCCTTTCCTCTATTATGATTTTGCTTTTAAGATGACTGTACCACATGGTGAGTCCCTGAGGGGTCTTGAGATGCTCCTAGGTCACCTTCCTACCTCAGTTAGTTCTATTTTTCAGTTTGTGACCTTGTATGCTGTTTGCTCTCTGCCAGGCTTGTCTTTTTCCTCCGGGGATGGATATGACATATGCAAATTTCCAAAGTGTGATGAGAATTAAGTAAAATGATGTATATATATAGATAATATGTATGCATATATGGAAAATATGTGTGCATATTTTGTCTAAGGCTTTACATACAAAGTAATTTTATATAATTACTAGAGTTTGAAGGACTCCCAGAAATTAACTTATCTCACTGTCTCAAAATACAAATGCAGTCCTTTTCTCACCATCAGGTGCGGTCAAAATTTCTTCCTTCAATTTCAGATACAGGTTGTAAACCAGCCATGAAACAACTGTGTGGCTCTGGCTATACTTCTTCTCACAGTTTAAACTGTGGACAAATATTATTATCTGGGAATAAACATTACTATCTCCATTTTACAAATAAGCAACCTGAGTCTTAGAAAGACCATTCATGGCCTACCATTGCAAATTCAAGAGGATATGAAATGACAATGAATCCTGTTCTCCAGCCTCCAAACCTAGTCCTGACCAGTTTTACCTTGTGGACACAAATAACAGTTATTTGTGAAAGCATCACTTCCAGAGTAGACAGATTTTTATTTTAAAAGGATATACAGATTGACTTCATTCATGGAGGGTGTTTTTTTTTTCAAAAGCCTCCAGAGAACAGAGATCCTAATTTATTCTAAATTTATATTTCTGTAAATTGCTCTTATCTAATTTTGGGGTCATGGGGACTAAATCATATCCCTACAACATTAAAGTGCCTGGAAAAGATTAGAAGAGTTTAATTCATTCTTTTTCTTTTCCTAAGCTCAGGAACACCCACCTCAGCATTGATGAGCTCTTTGGAAATGTGCATGCCTGCCCACTGAGATTTTTGTTGATCTGTAGGAGTGCAGATGGTTTTCTGCAGAAGAAAACTGGATCCTCAAATATTCTACAAGAAGCAGAAAGCAAGAAGCAGCAATAGACCCAGAATTCATCCTTGTGAATAAAGAACCAAGAGATATCTAATATCTTGTCAAAGGAAACAGATCTGTGAAAGTTTCAAAGTCCATGTAGAGAAACCTTGTTCTTGTCCACTAAAGCGAACTGGACAGGAGTCAATGAATCACTGGAGCCTAAATCCCTTTCCAGAATAGATGCACAGACACATTATGACTTTCCTAACAACAGTGAGTAGATAACCCATTTTTAGTATGACATCTACTCAAAGTCCACCCCTAGAAATGAGAATGGATATATTCATTCAAGCACCCCATGTTTATAAGGTCTCTTTATGTTCTGTACACCAACCATGGTTTTCCCTTCCAATTGCTATACCCCATCACTATCTTTGCCTGTGCACTGATTTGTGAAATGATGATTGACGATCTTGAAGCTTAGCAAGGTTTGTAGTCTTGAGCAAGTTGGTTCTGAACTATGGCTTCATTTTTCTCCTTTGTAATACCATGAGGCTGGATTGATGGGATTCAAATTTCTCCTAGCTTTGACATCTAAATGGTTTTAAAACTAGTCCTTAGGGAAGAATAAATGTCATAACTATAACTCATTAGGCACTGTTTTTGGGGTCAATACACATGGATTCTCTGATCTATTAGTGAATTGAGGTTTCTCATACTTCCATGGAATATGGATCCTATGCACGTCTTCCATGTGTGTTTAGCAGGTGTCAGGGCTATTCAACAAGGCAGAACATAATACAAAAACCAGCAATCTAATGTGCTGTACACTTATGGGGCAATAAAAATTATAGAAGGCTAAAAAGGACATTGACTCCCATCTGGACAGGATGAAATAAACTGAGTGGTGAAGTGAAATATTCCTTGTAAAGAAATAGCCTTGCATATAGGTAGCAAAGGGGAGAGACTGTGCTTGCCTCAGACCCCAGGTACAGATATTCCTTGAGTATCATGTCCTGGACACCGTGGATCTTTTACACTCCATACTCACAAGGAATATTCACCATGGGCACTTTATATTTCATGATGTTTTAATGTCAGAATGACAAAAGTCACTGCAAATTAGATGCCAGGATGTGTTGTCAACATCCCTGAAAATGTGTGGATTAGAAGTGGCAGAGAGTAAATCACTGACATGGCAGGCCTACATCACAGCTGGAGCACATCATGGGCTAGAAGCCTAACCGAACTGAACGCCATTCACACAAAGGGAGATCTGGGAATTATGCCAGTGTCTTCTCAGAATAGTAATTTTTCATTTAAATTCACACCATTTTCTCCCCTTAAGGCAGACAGACTTCCTTCTCTGTCATCATCTTAACTGCCCAACTTTCCCTTTTTACCCATTCCTGTAGCAGAAAAACTGGAATCTTCCCGGGCCTTGCTAGGGATGTGATTTGTACAGTCCCACTTACCAACATGGTGATAGCAACTACTTTACTGAGTCCAGAGAAGACAAGAGGTACAGAACAGAGATGTTTGCCCAAGCTGCTTATGTATTATCAGACATGTAAGAAGACTAAAGAAGACTGGGAAAGACTGTATTCAATATGGCTCTCAGTAGTTCTGAGATAGGAAGGAGACTCCCAGCTCAGAGATAGAATAATCTCATAGAAGAGCAAAGGAGGATAAATTCTGTTGCCCATGATCCAGGATGGGTTGAGTGCAGTGGCATTTTATGACTTCAATGTTTCACCCATAGAGTATAGTCTACGGGGATTTAAAGTAACTATGTTGGAAGTTGGCCTGAAATTGAAAGGTCTAAAATACCATTTGAGTTAAAATAAAACTGTAATGGGGACTTTGAGCAAGAAAGAATCAACTCATGCTTGACTCTTCACTCAACATGCCCCATGGTGTACATGCCTGGAAATCTGCCAACAATATTAGAGATGTAATCCTTATATTAATTGTTTCAACAAACATATTTTGAATAACTACATCTTAATCACAAAAATAACATTTGTATGAAGCTTTAAAGTTTTGGAGTATATTTTCTCATTAACTCTTACAAAAATACTCTCTGAGGGAAGAATTACTGAAGTCATTATTGTATAGGTTAAAGGACCAATTCAAGAAGAAGGTCATTTGTTCAAAGTCACATCCTTTGAAAGCCATGGAACTATAAAACAAATGTATGTATTTTCTCTCCAAATATTAAATTTATGTCTCCCTGCTCCTCCTTGCCTTAGGAACCATTATTTAACTTGGATTGAATCTTTCTTTTAATTTCTACAAGTGTTCTTTTTCATATCTTGATGGGAAACGATAGTTTCTGTTTGTTTTGTTCTCAAGTTTCATATCCTTATATAAAATGTATATCTCAGTTTAGACATTTAGAGGTCTGTCTCCTGAATTGCCTTAGAAATCAAGTGGGTAGATCAGGAGTGAGCAAACATTTTTCTGTAAATGGCTAGATGGTAAGTTACAACACTCTCTCTACTACTGCTAGTAGTCTAAGTTGGGGTCATCCTTGCAGATTCCTGGGAATTTCCCTAGCACCTGGTTTTTCCTTATTCCCATGATGTCTCCCTCTATCTTGGCATTTCTTTCATTGCTTTCCCACTCCATACCTGTTCTAGCTCTACCATCCCATTCCTTTGTGTTCTCATCCCATATCCCCCACCCTCAATTGCCCCCCCATCCCCAGTTTATTTATGGAGATCTCTAGAGTGAGCTATTAACCTAAAGAAACCATTAATCTAATGTGGCTATTAATATTGCATCAGATAGATGACAATGAATCAAATTCTTTGAGGTTTTAATTAATGATCAAGATAGAAATAAATTTTTCCTTTTTCTTAATTTGAAGGATGCAGTTTTTTAACCCTTCACTGTCTAAACTATGAAGGCTGGCAATCTGAGAAAAATAATGTATGATTCATGGCAGAAAGCTGTGATGGGAGGAATAGAGAATGATGTGATGGTTTGAATAAGAAGAGCACCCATAAGTTAGTATATTTAAAGGCTTGGTCCTCGGTTGGTGGAACTTTCTGAGAAGGATTAGGAGGTATATCACAGAGGGTAGGCATGCCAGGCAATTTGCCATCTCTGTCTCTGTCTCTCTTACACACACACACACACACACACACACACACACACACACACACACACTTTCTCTCTCTCTCTCTCTCTCTCTCTCTCTCTCTCTCTCTCTCTCTCTCTCTCTCTCATAAGATATAAGTAATATGTAAGTAGCTCTTAGCTACTGTTCCAGCTGTCTGCCTGCTGCCATGCTTCCTGACATGATAATCATGGACTCACCTTGTGAAACTGTAAACAAGCCCCCAATTAAACATGTTATTTATAAGTTGTCTTGGTCATGGCATCTCTTTGAACAAAAGGAAATGAACTGGGACAAATGACTTTTAGAACAGCTGAACATTTTTTAAAGTTGTTTAATGACTATTGCTTTATTACTCAGGCAAAGCTCAGCAATTTAAAGTCTCAAGTGTTTGTGTGTGTGTGTGTGTGTGTGTGTGTGTGTGTGTGTGTGTGTCCAAGTTTCTGGTGCTCAAGGACCTAGTCAGAGGTTAGCAGAATGTCACTGGCTCATATTTCTCATGAGGAGCATTGAGGCTCCTGGTCATGCCTCAGTCATCTCAGGCTCAACTGAGACTGAAGAGTTTATTTCCAAATTCACTCCCATAACTCTTGGCGGGCTCAGAAGCTCCACTTTCTGTTGTCCACATGTGCTGCTTCAGGACTTGGCCTCTTCCCACGTGGATTTCCCTAGAGGCTTCCTCACTATATTTACAACTTAGTATCTAGTGACTCTAGGGAAGGAGTAGGGAGTGCCTCAGAGAAAAACACGGCCTCTTTATGACGTAAGTTCCAGGGTGGCATGTCCTCATTCTCTATTTTCCCTATTAAAAAGGAGATCTCTGTGGTTAAAACTTATGGGAGAATATTGCACAAGGCCATGAATAGCAAGGGGCAGGCATCATTGAGCTCCTTCTTGGAGTGGTCTGACCAGAAGTTCTGAGTTAAAAATTGAAGATTTCTTGGACATGAGACTTTTTGGTGCTTTTAGTACACAAAAAGCACTAGAGTAGAAGATTGGGAAACTTTCTATTACAAAGCTAGATAGTAAATACTTTACATAATCAGCCTTAAGATCTCCGTTCCAACTATTCAGTTCTGCTATACAAAAGAAGCCACAGACCATATGTACACAACTTGATATGGCCATGCTCCAATGAAACTTCATTTACAAAAGCAACTCAGGATGAGAGGATGTGCCATTAGCTGATAATAATTTACTCTACTGAATGCTTGCCACGATATTCCTATCCAGTTGAGCAGCATAAAGCTTCTATGTACACATCTGCAGCTTTGTGGATAAATGCAAAAATGTCAGCAACAATAAAATGCTTTGGACACACTTGCTGAGATATTTTTGCGAATTTCTTATACACATTCATGGAGATTTCTGGATCATTTAGCATTCTTGAAACTCTGTATCATGACTCTCATAAAGGCAGATTCATGACCATATTAGGCAACTACCACCATGTTTTCCATGCTTACAGTTGGAGACTTAATGTGTAGTTCACATTTTCTAAGAAAGAGATGACACTTAAATGAACCCTAGAATTCCACATTTCTTTTTATTTCTTCTTTATCCTGAGCCTTCACACATCATCCCAAAATTCCACATACCAATAAAATGTCTTAACCAAAGGATAACCTCTTCCTATGAATATACCTCAAATTTTTACTGCCCTCAGTCACAACTGATCTGTGGTCCAGAATCAATTCAACACCCCAGATAAACTAACTCAGCATGGGTCTTCTTCCTTATGGCTTTGGATGTACTACCAGCCACCTAAAGAGTTCAGGTTGCCAGACAATCAGGAATAAAATAGCAGAAAACCTACAAGTTTCACAAGCCTTCTTAATCATGCTTGAATTTAGGTTTTCTGCTTATATTTGTTCATGAATACTTACCACATATTTTGAAATAGCTATTATTAGATGCATTTTGCAAACAAAGGAAGTTTTAAAGAGGGTCGGTGTCAGAGTTTCCTTTACATTGCTTTGATAAAGCAAGATTGTCAGGAAACTTATCAAAGAAAACATTTAACTGGTTCATGGTTTAGGAGGGTCAGAGTACATGATGACAAAGCAGAGGCATGGGGACAGCAACAGCTGAGAGCTAACATTTTAATCCACAGCTAGGAGGCAGGGGTAGAGAGGGACATACTAAAAATGGTGAAAGTCTTTTGAAACCTCAAAGTGCTCCCCGAATGATACACCTCTTCCAACAAGGTCATACCTCCTAATCCTTTCCAAATAGTTCCACCAACTGGGGACTAAGAATTCAAATATATGAATCTATGGGGGCTATTATTCAAACCACCTCAATAAGTGACTTGTTCAAAGTGACACAGCTAAAATCTGAAGGAGAACCTTGTCTAGGTTGATTCTAATACTACTTTTCTTATATATGGAATGACTACATAAAGCTGGTATCCAAGTACACATCCACTATCCTGTTACAGTGAATAAGGCCATACTTGGTACTCCCAGAAGTTATATCTAGTCATCTAATCCTTCCATCTGCCTAGGCATGCAGAGCTTTGGAGCTGTCATGGAAATAAATACAACCCATGGTTAGAGTCTATGCCTGGGAACAAGCACAGGCATAGGTAGACAGAGGCAGACATACAATGTGCATTGACTTTTGAGTCATTCATTCTCTGCTTCCATTTTTTTAATGAAATGAATTTTTAGTGCAGTTACTTTATGTAGATTCCTCTACATTGTAAGATAATGAAAATACAACTTAAAAAAGAGAATAATTTAAACACAGGCAACCCACATGGGTGATCCGTAAAAATCTCAATTTTAGGTATAGGTTACCTTCCTATTAGTTATACATCAGGAGAGCTCCAGAGTCACCCAAAACAATACAAGCTATTACCATTGTTCTAGTTTACCCACAGTAGCTAGATGGTAAACCTCTATGCTGAAAACCCTACATACTTCAACTAAAAGACATAGAGAAAACAACCTGAATTGATCAGGAAACTCATGCTGGCTTGCTTTCATAATGCTTGAATGTGATATTCAGGCTCTTGTAAAAAAGGAAAAAAAATTAACAGATCAATAGTCTTACTCAGCTATGGAACTAGCATGATACAATACCAACCTGCAAGGCAAGATGGTCCCAATGATGCAATAGTGGTATTAATGTCTGTAGGTTCACCAATCACTTTCTTGATTAGATGTGAGCCCTGTTCCATATGAAGGAATTTATATGTGGTATTGTAATCATGAACAAAAGCCATGGTTCTGGAAGTCATTGGCCCTATTAAGGCTTTGCTAAATGGTCATGTTGTCAAATTGCCTTCTAATTTATCCCTGTGGATTTGTGCTACTCTAACCTTGATCAAAGAAGTTTCTTATTACAGTGGGTTGTGGTTAATGCAGAGACACATTACTGTTCAGACTGCTGAGAATATGTACTTGTGAGTGCTGCAAATGGGACTTTTGTATCAATACCCTGTGCCTACAGAAGCTAAGGAAACATTGTGAAAGAGGGCCTGAGAAGAATATGACAGCTGCAGGATAAGGAGAGTGCCGTCAAATGCTATCTTCTGGGCATAGCATGATCTTACATACATGAATTCACTGGAGTTGTGGTTATAAGATTTGACAAGATCATGACAGTGGATGATGAAGGATTTGTTCTCCAATCCCTTGCTGAGGTGTTAGTGGAAGTTGATGGCTATTGTAAGAGGAAGAATCACTTTGAAGGAAGGTATGGACACAGCTGGTTGTCCATACACCAGTGACTATACACTCATGAGCATATGAGCATTACTGACTAGAATCAGAGAATTATGAAAATACATTTTAAAAAGGATAAGAAAAAGTTGGGAAAGAGGTGTGTTGGAGTAGGCAGGAGGAATTGGAAGGTAAGCTACATTGCATGTATTATGAAATATTCAAAAATAAAAATAAAATTACTTCTTTCTTTCTTTCTTTCAAGTGAATTATAGAGTAATTACTAACTTTGATTTGGCTCTCCCTTACCATATGGCACACCAATCTTAGCATGTCGCAGTAATCATTTTGATAATGATTACTTTCTCTCTAATACTGCAGTTTACTATCCTCCTTCCTTCTCTAGTAGAGATAACCAATAGGCATGTTGCACTTTAACTCACAGTTTGCAAAGAGTATCATGTACATTGTAGTATCTGACTCTTATAGCAACACTGTGAGGCTGCACAATATAGCCACATCTTAAAGACCAGAGACTGTATTCAGAAAGTTTAAATCACTCACAGAAACTCACATGACAGTGGAAGCTGAAAAGTTGGCATAGCTTTCTGAAAGAAAAGCATTCTTGCTAAGTTCCCTGTCCTCTGTGGTGAATTACTTGTATCATGTCCTTAGATATTTATGTTAGATGATTTGCTGAATTATTAAGCAAGATTTAGTCTTTCTGACTGGCAATGATCTTTGTAAAACTTGAAAATTTTCACATAAGAAATATTGAAAAATTATATGGAAGAAGAGATATTTATTTCATGTGTGTGTGTGTGTGCATGTGCGCATGTGGGTGTACATTTTTTTCCATATTTGAAGGTGGCATTTCAAGTAGCCAAGGCTGTTTTCAAACTTATATATAGCTGAGAATGACCTCCAACTCTTTTTAACTTTCTTTTTTTACTAAGAAATTTTAATTCATTTTATATGCCAATCACAGATCCCCCTCTTTCCTCCCCCTACCCCTCCATCCTCCCCCCAATCCAGCGCCCCATTACCTCCTACAAGAAGGTGGAGAGGTAGCAGAACCTGGTACATTCAGTTGAGACAGGTCCAAGCCCCTCCCACTGCCTCCAGGCTGTGCAAGGTATCCCACCATATGTAATAGGCTCCAAAAAGCCATCTCATGTACCAGGAATAGATCCTGATCCTACTGCCAGGGGGGGAACCCTTAAGCAGTTTAACCTACACAACTGTCTCACTTATGTAGAGGGCCTAGTCCAGTCCCATGGAGGCTCCACAGGTGTTGGTCTAAATTTCATGAGTTCCCAATAGTTTGGTTTGGTTGTCTCAGAGCTGAACAGAGAATTTTCAACAGAAGAATCACAAATGGCCAAAAGACAATGAATTGCTCAACATCCTTAATCATCAGAGAAATGCAAATAAAAACAACTCTGAGATACCATCTTACACCTGTCAGAATGGCTAAGATCAAAAATATTGATAACAGCTTATGTTGGATAGGATGTGGAGCAAGGGGAACACTCTTCCACTGTTGGTGGGAGTGCAAACTTGCACAGCCACTTTTTAAATCAGTATAGCAGTTTCTCAGAAAATTGGGACTCAGTCTTCCTTAAGACCCAGCTATACCACTATTGGACATCTACCCAAGGAATGCTCAATCATATCACAAGGACACATGCTCAACTATGTTCATAGCAGCATTATTCATAATAGCCAGAACCTGGAAAAAAAACTAGATGGCCCTCAACCAAAGAATGGATTAAGAAAATGTGATATATATATATATATATATATATATATATATATATATATATATATAACAGAATACTACTCACAGGAAAAACAACAACAACAAATAATGACATCCTGAAATTTGCAGGCAAATGGATGGAATTAGAAAATATCCTGAGTGAGGTAACCCAGACTCAGAAGGACAAACATGGTATGTACTCACTCATAAGTGGATACTAGATATAAAGCAAAAGATAACCACACTACAACCTATAACCCACAGCTCCAGAAAAGCTAGCTAATAAAGAGGACCCTAAGAGGGATTCATGGATCACCCAGGGAGGGAGAAATAGATGAGATCTCCATGAATAAACTGGGGATGAGGGGTGGACAATGGAGGGTAGGGGATGGGGGATGAGAACATAAGGGAATGGGATGGTTGAGCTGGAACAAGGATGGAGTAGGAGAGCAATGAAAGAGATACCATGATTGAGGGAGACATCATGGGAATAGAGAGAAACCGAGTGCAAGGGAAATTCCCAGGAATCCACAAGGATGACCCCAGTTTAGACCACTAGCAATAGTGGAGAGGGTGCCTGAACTCACTTATCCCAGTAATCAGATTGGTGAATACCCTAATTGTCATCATAGAGCCTTTCTCCAGTAACTGGTGGAAGCAGATGCAGAGATCCAGATCCAAACACCAGGCCAAGCTCCAAGAGTCCAGTCAAAGAGAGAGAAGAGGGATTCTATGGGCAAGCGGCATCAAGATTATGATGGGGGAACCTACAGAGAAAGCAAAACCAAACTAATGGGACCTTCAACTCCTGATTCCTCTTCCTTTACCTGCCAAATGCTGGGATTACAGGTGAATACTACCATGCCTGGCAGATGTCTTAAGTCTATTGGGATGAATTGACTGCTATATGGCCAAATGATTGGATTGGAAGTGCTTGAGCAATGGAGACTGTTGTATGAAAATCATAAAGCTAATCTAGCAGGCAGAGTTGTTTAGACTTTGGAAAGTTGTCAGGGAAAGTAAAGTTCCCATCGCAGGCGACATTTTCAACAGGAGCTTGGTACATCCTTGGCTAAAGGTATGAGAAGGAAATTAGTGTTGCATATAGCAGTTAACAAAGCTTATAGGTTGTATTCCTCTATTATAAGACTCTAGGCATTTTTGTTTAGATGTATGTTTTCCATTTAACTATTTCTATAGTGTGCCTGTAGACTAAGTTGATATGCAGCTAAGCATTCTGCAATCCTGACACAAATGTCCATGAATACTATGTCTTTGTCCTGTCTCTGGGCAACCATTCTTGTTTTGATGCCAAAGTATCCAAGCCTTAGCCACACATATAGTAACAACAGGTGTGAACCATTTAAAGATGGCTGGATCACAGTACCAGAAAGTGAGGTTGATGTCACTGGACAGGCTTCCTAGTGACTTCATAATGCAGGAGGACTTGCTCCATTCCTGAGGCCCGGAATCTAAACATTTTCAGACAGTGCTTTCAGGATACTTTTCCTACCTGAGACAGGAAATAAAAGAATCCCATTAACACCCATGTCAGTTTCCAGATTAATTTGGACATGTCTAATTCTTTAATCTGTCCAGTAAACTATGGGAGATGCTGGAGTCAATAAGATTTTAGGCATTTAGCTCTCACCAGATAAGATGTAACATAAAACTGACTTCTGGGGGGGGGAGTGGAATGTTTGGCAAAACTGGCAAGTATTTTGGAGATTATTAAATTATTATATTCCAATTTCACAGGTGATGAGTCTGAGGCACAAATAAAAAACTGACCACTTGTTCTGTGTTCTGTTCTGTGTTCAAGGAGAAGGGATCGAGGAACCCAGGCCAGAACCCAAGAACCAGTCTGTTTATGGTAGAGAGCATCTAGACTCACAGGATTCTAAGTGTTCAAAGTCACATGATGTTGGGTCACTTCTCTTTCCTAACTCTAATCTGTTTTCTCTGTGAACATAGAGATTGTAGGTCATTCAAGTTATGTTTTCTAAAGGTCTAGAGAAGCAGTGAGGCTCAGAGGTGAGAAATGGGGGCCTCTGAAGTCAAACTGCTGTGTTCTGGACCTAGACACATGAGGTTTCCATCCAGCTACCTTTAAACTTTATTGAGTCTCCGTTTACTCACCCTGAGCTCCTAGCACATGCTACACCCTGCTCTAAGAACCCTGAAATGTATTTTTTCCCTTAAACTTCAGACTTCTACTCTGAGACTGCACTGTAGTTATACTGATGTTGTATATATAGAACAGATGCAGAACAGCACCAGAGACAGGAAAAAAATAAACAGTCCTTCATGCACTTCCATTACCACTCTTTGGACTTTGAAGGTAATGCAGTGTTTCTTTCTCTGGAATGTACTAATGATTAGAACAGAATCAGAATCACATGCCTTGCTACCTTCAGGATCTCACGTAATAGTGATTTGAATGAGAAATGTCCCCTATGGGCTTGTATATTTGAACACTTGGTCTCTAGTTAGTGGTACTGTTTGAGGATATAATGGAACCTGTAGGAAACAGAGCCTTGTGAGAGGAAGTAACATCATTGGAAGCATTTTATAGCTTGGTCCATTTCCCATTTTTCTCTGACTGCTTCCTGTGTGTGGATAAAACCTAAAAAGTCTATTCCCTGACTACCAAGCCAGCCTTATGTTCCTGTTGCCATGACTTCCCCTTTATGATGGATCATATCTCCTATGGAACTATAAGTCAAAATGAGCCCTTTCTCCCTTAAGTTACCTCTTGTTGGGATATTCTATCACAACAGAAAAATAATGGATACAGAGAGTAAACAGTCATGCTTGGTGAAAATAAAGTGTGATATGATTTCCAAAGACAATCTGTCTGCAGATTTCCTCAGTGAGATCAAGACCTGTGTGATTCATTTACCCATCCTGCTCACACTAACCACCATAATCAACGACAGCTACACTGGTATATCCTGGGGAGTTCCTGAGTTCCTTGCTGTAGGAGGAAAATGTTCTTAAACCTGAAGTAAGAATCATTTTTTTTTTTGCTTTAGTAATCATCAGAAACTGACTCAAGGCTTTTACTATTTATTTGTTTGTTTGTTTATATATTTATTATGTATATGTGCATGTGTCTGCTTGTGAAATGCAGGTGGTGATGCTGGGAATTGAACCCAGGTCCTCTGTAAAAGCAGCAAGTACTCCTCATCCCCATTGAGGCTGGTTTTACTACATCCATTTTAAAATCTAGATAGCGTAGTGTAATCAAATACCATAGCCTGAGTGACATATCAATAATGGAAACTTACTTCTCATGCTGAGGAGACCAAGATTATAGCACTGATAGACTTGGCATATATTCCAATAAGATAACTTGGCAGAATCCAGTCACTGGCCACTTCTCTTTATTTCTTCATGTGAAGGAGGGAGGAAGAAGCTCCCTGGGGTCTCTTAGATAAGGTCTTTAACTCCACTCATGAGAAAACTCCATTTTCATGACATTGTCACTTCCTGGGAACACTACCTCCAAATACATTGAGAAACACAGAATTTCAACCTACTGCTCTTCTCTCTCTCTCTCTATTTTTATTGAGACAGGGTTTCTCTGTGTAGCTTTTGGTGCCTGTCCTGGATCACACTCTGTAGACCAGGCTTGCCTTGAACTCACAGAGATCCACCTGACTGTGCCTCCCGAGTGCTGTGATTAAAGGTGTGTACCATCACCACCCAGTGTTTTCTCTTTAACATTATTTCTTATGATTCTTTTACACTTAAAAGAAAGTAGGTTTGCTCTGTTTATGCCTATAGAAAATTGAGGCATATAAAATTAAAGTTGACTGTTAGCATTATGTCTAAAAGGTGAACCGGAATTCATCTCTTCTTAAATGAGCATACTCCTCTCAAGACGTACGTGTACTATAGAAAATAAATGTAAAAATAAAATATGTGCCACTTAGTAAAGAATTATGATGGAACATTATGCACCTATGATAAAGAATAATGTATGTTTATAATCATAGAGGAAATGAATAATGCCAGTAAAAAAGATAAAGTGAGCAAATAAGTAGAAGTAATAGTTGTATTAAAAGGTTATATTTGCTAGTAGTCTAATCGGGTCATCCTTGTGGATTCTTGGGAATTTCCCTAGCATCAGGTTTCTCCTTTACCCAATAATGTCTCCCTATATCAAGATATCTCTTTCACAGCTCTCCCACTTGGTCCCTCCCCAAGCTCAACCATCCTGTTCCCTCATGTTCTCACCCCCTATCTCCTCCGCTCTATTGTCCCCCCATCCCCAGTTTACTCATGGAGATCTCATCTATTTCCCCCTCCCAAGGCAATCCACACATCTCTCCAGATTAGATGACTATCAATAGTGGAGAGGGTGCCTGCACTGGCCTACCCCGGTATAATCAGATTGGTGAATAACCTAATTGTCATCATAGAGCCTTCATCCAGTAACTGATGGAAGCAGATGCAGAGATCCACAACCAAGCACCAGGCTGAGCTCTGGGAGTCCAGTCAAAAAGAGAGGAAAAGGATTATATGAGCAAGGGGGGCCAAGATCATGATGAGGAAATATACAGAGACAACTGAACTAAGCTCCTAGGAACTCATGAACTTTAGACCAACAGCTGTGGAACCTGCATGGGACCATTCTAGGCCTTCTGCATACAGGAGACAGTTATGTAGCTTGGTCTGTTTGAGGGGCCCCTGGCAGTGTGATCAGGATCTATCCCTTGTACATGAGCTGGCTTTCTGGAGCCCATTACCTATGGTGTTACACCTTGCTCACCCTTGATACAGAAGGACGGGCTTGGTCCTGCCTGAAATGAATGTACCAAGCTTTGTTGACTCCCCATGGGAGACTTTACCCTTTTCTAGGAAGGGAAGGGAGGAGGAGGGGAGGCTGAAGGGGAACGGGAAGGGGAATGATAAGGAGATCTGCGATTGGTATGTAAAATGAATAAAAAAAATTTCCATTAAAAGATTATATTTTTCCTCAAACATTTTAATAGTATAACTAGAATTTTAGTAGTCAATTTTATTACTTATATTTCTTGCTATTAATTTACTTATTTTAAATGATATTTGAATTGCATGCTTATATACATTTATACACACAATAATTTTCTTGAAAACTTTCTTACCTGTAAATGCTTCTAAGATATGGGACTTGTGCATTAGATCCAAATGAAAAAATAAAATAAAATTTTACCTTCTACCTATCTGTGTAGTTTAAGTATTGTTAAAGCTTAAGGAATATTATTTTCCAAGAACAAAAGAAATTATGAATTAGATGAAATTTAAGTAGACTTTTAATCTAATTAAATAACAAAGATAAGACCTACCTGCAATGGAGGTCAAGAATAAAGGAAAATGTGCTGTGACCCACATACATGTCATGCAGAAGTGACTTATGGAAAGGTTTACCAGGCTTTCAGAAGAGAGGTGTCTTGACTCTGTTGTTCTCATCTAGAGGAATACATAAAATAACATTCATGTTATTAAGGAAACCATCAAATATAGCCAGAAGTTTTTCTGTGTCCCACCTGGTCCACAGCCACTCAGACACAAGTAAATACACAGAGGCTTATAGTAATTAAAATTGCTCAGGCCATTAGCTTGGGCCTACCACTGACTAGATCTTACACTTAAACTCAGCCCATTTCTCTTAATCTATATGTTTCCACATGTTCTGTGGCTTTACCTGTGTGCCAATATATGTTGCTCCCTGAAAGCGGGCTGGCATCTCCTCACTTAGCCTTCCTCTTCACAGAATGTTTCTTGTCTGCTTATCTCACCTATACTTCCTTCCTAGCTACTGGCCAATCAGTGTTTTATTAAACCAATGTACAAAAGCATTATCCCACAGCACTCAAATTCTGAAAAACTAAGGACTACATCTGAGGACAACAGATGGAATTTCAAGCTAAACTTTCTACCTATCTCTCAACCTGGGAGTAATAGTTTCATAAACACTTGGAAAACCATGCTTTGTCCTTTCCTAGTCTTGGAAAGGCCAAGGAAGAGACAAGCCATTTGTGAGTCTCCCTGTGATAGAGGATAAGTGAAAGCCATGTGTATTTAAAATGTAGCATTATTAACAGTAAAAAACAAAAAGTTTGACCTATTTTAGGAAGGAGTGGAGTACTGGAAATCAGTAGTATTATTCACTTTAAGAAAAGATTCATTCCCCTATGTGTCTGGGCAAACAACCTGTATGAATAAGATCATAAATGCCATGGCTACTCTGAGGTCATTGTGAGAAAATAATAGTCCTTGATGATGAAAGAACTGGCTGGTCATCAATTCCATCCTATTTGCCAACAAAGGAAAAAAATGCATTTGAAGATCAGCAACCACTATATTCCACTAGGACTGGATTCCTTCTGGGATTTGGTTCTCCAACCCCTCTATGCAGTTATATATCCTTGATTCACTAAGTTTCAAGGGAACTTGAAAGAAGTCCACATCCTCAGAATTATTCTTTTTATTCACAGAATAGACCTACCCTTTCATACCATCCTAAGGAAGCTGGCTAGCTGAGCTCTGGAAACGTGAATGAGAGAATTATTAATATAAAGCAATGAAAGGTGGATGATTAGGACTGATGCTGCCTCAGCAACCTCCTCCCAAGCCAAACCACAGGTGATGCGTTTGCCACCCAAGATTGCTGAGAATGTTGGAAGAAACTCAGTTTAAGATTATTTTATTACTAAAGCAGACCACAGACCATAGCTGTGAAGGACACATAAGACAGGAATCCAGATGAACACACACTTTGTACACTTCTCTAGTTAACCACGGAAGTGGCCTTAAGCTGCGAGATGGCATGCAGGCAAGGATGAGAAGGATACAGAAGAGGGAATGTTATTTGCAATCTTAAGTTTGTGGTGGAGGAGGGCATAAGTCTATCTTGACAAATTAAGCAAAGCTTCCTGGTGTTGTGCTTCACAAGGATCCTAAGTTCTAACTGGCATCCAGCAGAGGTGTAGGCCTAGGTATTCATGATGTACTTTGCCTAGCATATGTTAAGCCCTCTTAACCTTAGACTCCTCAGTTTGTTTTGCAAGCAAGAGGAAAGTGTCTTGTTGGCTTTGCATTGTCCCATATAGGCTCATGAATCTGAAAATTTGTTTTTAGCTTATGGAATTGTTATAGGCATGTTGTAGAACCTTGAGAGAGTGAGACCTTACTGGAGGAGGAAGTAGTGGCCTTGGGGCTTTATGGACCAGTCTCACTTCCTGTTCTCTCTGATTCCTAACTGTCTTTGCAGTGTGACAGACCAGTCGCGCCCCCCCCCCCCCCTCCATGACTCTTCTCCCTAGGTTTTCCCTGCATGGTATAATGGAACATATCACCTGGCAAAGGAACTCTTCATCTCTTAAGTTATGTATTTTTTAATTTGAATTTATCACAACAATAGGGAAAGTAACACAGCTTGTTAAATAAATGTCATCATGTAACACAATCTGACACATAGTAGGTCTAAAACATACTCTTCCCAGTCTTTCTTCATTCTCGTGCTCACTCACATACATAAACATATCAAAGCTCCTAGGGTTACATGGGCAATCATATCCCCAAGTTGCCAAGTTGGAAAAGGAAAACTTTCTGACTACTTCTCAAGGGACTTCCTCTTAGACAGGGATGAGCCCCCACTTAATTTCAGGTAACATCTCAAAGTTCTCACCTTTGAATGGTGTTACCTCTCCAGAAAACAGCATTCATTTGACCTTGGGATGGAAGCAAAACAATCATTATTATATCATTTTACAGTGTCTGAAATGGAGACAGTCAAAGTCAGGAACAGACCCATCTCTGTCTCAGGGGCTTTGGAAAAGCTCACCCCAGCCCTTTATACATTTTATGCAGTGCCTGAGTACCCATGTCTGAAATATATCCAGTCATCCTGGACAAATCATATGTTAGGCTGTCTTTTCATTGACATACTAACAGTTGCTTTGATTAGTTGTACTTTAAAATAACATAATGCATTAACTTTTTGACTAACTAGAGAAGATGTGAAGATTGGATATGAAGCATTGATATCATCTTCTACATTTTATATGTGAGAACACTTGGCTTCAGAAAGTGTAAGGGTCATAGATATTAACAATCAACTCAGGATGCTATACACAATTTGCCATTCCTTGGGGATCCAGTCAAACATTCCAGAAGTAGTTGTCCATAGCTTTGGAAGGTTTTCCTTGCTTTAACAACTTTTTTTATGGAAAACCAAGCTCTTCTTCTATATCAATGTTTTGGAACACTAATTAACTCTGATCTTCTTTCCAAATCTCTACAGACAAAATGATTTTGTCTGAAAGTCCTCTGTTATCTGACTGATATAATAGAATGCATGCTGATAGCTTATTTTCCCTGTTTCATTCAGGGATATTTGATCGGCTGCACAACTGAATCTGGAATAAGAACCAAATATTCCTAATTTCCATTCTTTTATTTTTTTTAGCATATATGGTGCTGAAGTGAGCACCCTAGACACATTACTTACCTAATCAGCCATGACACTACTTCTCAAAGAAACACAGTATTCATTCATGTTCCATTATTTACAACAAAGAGTAGAATCCATTTATTATGTACCATACACTATTATGGAGACAGAGAATGAGGCTTTATAAAATAGGCACGGCTAAAGTGAACACATTACTAACTGCCCCAAATTATCACTCTGATAATGATGAAATGGTGCTAACCCTAACTCTAACCCCAACTCTAACCCTAACCCTAGTGTTAAAACAGCAATGTATAGGAGAATTCTGGTGAACTGAAGCAGTCAACCAGAGAGTGCCTTTGCCACTAGAAAATATTTTATAAAGTGAGAAAATTAATGTCATAGTTAATTGCAGGTAAGGCATGGAGCTTAGAAGATAATAGGGTAAAGCATTAGATGGTGACTGACAGGGTACAGGCTACTTTAGAAGGAATATTTCTTTGGTGGGAAGGCACTCCACGTGGGAAACTGAATTTTGAATGGAAAAATACAAGGCAAGAATTAGCCACCTAGAGACAATGAGCAAAGAAACCAAGGGGCTGCTAGACCGAGGATGCAGAGGAGAGCATCATGGAAGATATAGGTGGAGAAGTTGGCATGATGCTGAATGACCAGAGTAGAACAGGCCACATGAAAGTATTCTTTAGAGTTTCAGCAGTTTCACAACCTTGACCCAATGATTCCCATCCAATGGACTCAAACATCCAATGGTATGTATGTTTACTCAGCTATATCTTTAAACTTCTAAGATAGTAACAGTGGGTACCCTGAAACATGTTATTTAGAGTTTGAAACCTCAGAGACTCTGTGTGTGTTATCTTGTGCTGTTTGGGGAAGAATTTAGAATAAAACTTCCATCCCTTTCCTTGTGCATGTGGTGAAAATATATAGGAACATATCATTGGTTAGAAAGATTACTGGTTGAAATATATTCTTCTTGGGATGTAGGGCTATATGTATTTACACAAACAAGTGTCTGTCAGTGTTTCACACTTCTATTGCATTTGAGCACCAAGAAAGGAGGAATGAGGCCAGTGAGTATTTTCATCACAGTGTGGGGTAAGTGATCCAATAAGAACTATAGACATTACATGTTACACACATCACCAAAAGATCGTATTTTTATTTTGCTCTTATATCTTTGGGTTTTCTAATTATTGTTTTTATAACAATGGATATGAACAGTCTTCAGATGTTGGCAACTCAACTTAGAAAAGACTCAAAACTCTTAGTCAATGTAACCAAAGGACACACAGGAATTGCAAGCCAAATCCTTACCTAACTATAAATTTTACATCTGTTTTTCCATGTGAGTGGAGGCTTATTTGACACAGCAGAACAAAACAAGGAGGAAGAGCCAAAAGCAAATTGAGCACTGGGTCTAATATGAAGTAATTTTCATCTCTGATCTTCAACTCCACATGTTTATTTCATCAAAACAGCCTCAGAATTTCTTTTGCATTTATTGACAGTAAAAATAAAGCAATAAATCATAATTTATGCTACATTGACACCCCAATTTCTTTAATAGGTTTGAGTTTCCACATAAGATTTTCCCTGAGGGAAAAAAAATCATCGCTAAAGATAATCAAATCTAACAGAGCTTCATTTCCTCTTTCTCTTGTGCTTGTTTAGATCTTGTGGAAAAACTTTGTCTTGGTCAACCTCAGCTGACTCATCCCTAAAAAGGTCAGTTACAGTCTTAGTGCCTAAAGGACATGACACTGACCCAAACAAATGGTTACACTCCTATTTGAAAAATCAACAATTATCTGGGTTCATAAAATGCCTAGAACAGAATCTTCTAGGATCTAGTGTGTGGTAGTTGACTTCCATTGATTAAATCTATCTCATCGTGTGAGGCCCACATGAATAAAACACATACAGCCAGAGTTCTTCCAGAAAAATGCAGCTGTCAACCTCAAAAGGCAAGTAAGTGCTGTGCTTCTGAGTTTCATTGAAAGAGTCACATTCAATCCATTCCTCCCTCAACACTAGCTTTATTACCATGGCTGGAAGTTCCACAGGAAAAAAACCACAAAGTATGCTCAAAGTAGGTGAACAGTCTGTGCTGATGATGGGACAAATAGAGAGCCATTGAGGTGCAGAGCAGGCAGACAAAATATCTTTTGTGCTTCTCCTGAAACCATGGTAGGAACTAAAGGTGCAAATCAAGGCGGCCTCCGGAGAGGAGAAGGCCTGGCTGTGGAGTAGGGTAGGACCATGGGTCCACACAGAAACAGAGAATCTTTCTATTATGGGTTCTGGGGTCCAGTGGAAGTGGGCTGGAGAAGGGAAGAGACTTATTTCCTTCTTTTACATTTACCCTGACTGGAGGGCAGGAAGACCACCCATTTGCTGGGAAAATATTAGACTCTGAAATAAACACCAATTCAAACATGGATCCTGAGGTCTCCTGAAAGTCGTTTAAATTCTTTTGTGTTCTAGGTTCTCCCATTTGTAATAAGAGAGTACAAATGTCAATAATGTAGCAATGTGTAATAAGTTTTTGAGAATTTCCGAAACTTCAGCAGCCTCTTGTAATTTCATTTAATGTGGTAAAATATGAGATAATAAGATCTGTAGGTAGTTGGTAACTGTTTTTTCTCAAGTTGGGAGAAGAGAGCAAGTTTAAGGGGAGACTAGAGTGAGGTTTTCAAATACTCACCTTTATCAGTGGATCATAGGCTCTGGTTTGAGGGATGAGTGCTGCACTGATTGGCTATCCAATATCAAATGGCCAGCCATGAAAATACATGTACAACTAACGTTACATAGACTGAACAGGTTGTACTTATGCATCTTTGTATCTATAATAAATGTATCTATATATGATACATATGACATCTATATCATAGATATAACACAAAAATTAGTAGGAAAGACGCCATGAATTTGAAAAAGAGAGAGGAAAGGTATGTATGGGAGAGTTAGAAGGTAGGAAAGGGAAGGGGAAGTTATACAACTATATTATAATGGAAAATTGAAATGAATCAAAATGCTCTGGTTTTTAAATATGGCTATTACAAGATTTTCAGGACTTTATTTTTGTTAAGTAACATTTAAAATAAGAACCTGACAACTATTATATAATGCTATTTCATAAAATGATTTTTTTAGCTAAAGGATAAAAAGCAGTATTTTTCCAAAGAAGAATAATTGGTTAAAAAAAAAGTAATGCAAATATACAAATATAAAACAAGAAGCATTTGGAGGAGGTAAGGATGGTACAGACCATTATAATGAGGAGAGAATGATGGCAGCAAGACTTACAGCTATGATTACATAGAAATGTTGAAATTTCTTTGGCTTTCTCTTTTCCCCATTTTTATTCAGTACAGGGTCCTAGCCCTTAGGATGGTGTCACTCACTTTCAGAGTAAATCTTCTCTCCTCAGTTACATCTTTTTACAAATGCTCACAAAAATATACCCAGAGGTATGTCTTTTAAAATGCAACCTTATCATCTGGTGGGCCATTGTGAGACATCTATCTCATGTGAAGAGAAGGAGAATAACGCTTTGAATAATATGTGTTCGATTGAATTACTTTCTTTTCTCTGAATCTTGACTCATCTTCACTCATGACGTAAACTATAGCTACAGCTGATACTTTAACAGGAGAATATTTACAGATCAATATTGCTTTCATTGGAACATCCCATGAAAGGACATCCTTAGCCTCCATTACATGATAACATAAGCATTTATGAAATATTATCACTAATGCTACAATTCACAATGAAGCAATGGCCATAAAGACATTAAACAGATCATTCAAAGTCACAATGATCCTAAGTGGTATCTGATTCAAAATTGATGATGTCTGGGCTCCCATTTAGCATAATCAATACTGTCTAATAATAGGTATACTGGTCTACTTCAACATAGCAAGCTACTTAGGATAGACTGCTTTGTGAGAACAAAAGCTTCTGTGCCTCACAGATCAGCAAGTTTAAGGGCATAGGACTAGCATGTTTGGCTCCAGTGAAGACCTCAAGGCCAATGGCATAATGAAGAGCTTGTGAGAGGGAGAATTCAGGTCAGTAGGCAGGCAGCAGCAGAGCACCTATCACTACATTCCTATTGAATTTTCACATCTTCCTAGGACCATCATCACACTGAAGGCCCAGCTTTCCACCTGCAAACCCCTGGGGAACAAATTCAAAGCATATCCCAGTCATAGCAGTAACTAACCTTTAAAAAGTCATTATGTTCAGGCATCATGTGAAATATTTTGCATTCATTACACTATATCCTCACAATGACCTTAAAGACATGTTGAATCATTAATCCTGTTTTACAAGAAAATTAACAAAGGCCCAGTGGTTAAATCACTTGCCCAAGGCCCAGTGGGAATGTAAACTGGGCAATCCAACCCTGCCCTCTAACCCTGAGATAAGCCTTTGCATCTCAGATGTGCAATAGTGCTTAGAACTTACGCTTCTAGGAGAGGAATGGCAATCATTACTCCACTGAAAAATGATGAATTATAAAAATGTCACAATTGTAAAAAAAAAAAAAAATCATTATCAAGCTAGAAAGGCTAAGAAGACTGGAAGACCTAGAATTCCAAAGAGAGAAAATTATTTCTAAGAAGAACTGAGAACCTATAATTTCTTTTCAGAAAGCATTTGCTGATCCTGGACATAGGCAAAGGCTTGAGCTTAGTTGGGTCCAGTGGTCTTCAGTGGAGGAAAGAGGACAATAGTACACAGTCAACAGTATCCACCTGATAAGACATATGGCAACCCAGAGGCATCTCAGCTACCAGAGCTCATGAGGAAAGATGGGGATTTTCAAAAACAATTTGAGATATGTGGCCCTGGGACATGGCTTGAGTGTTTATATGAGGACCTCAGTTCAATTCCTGATCATGAAAAAGCTGAACTCAGCTGCATGTCTCTGTAACTTCAGCACAGAGGGGTAAAGGTGGGTAAATCCTCAGAGATCCCTGACCAGACAACATAGCCAAGACAGTGAGCTTCTGGAACTATAGGAGACCTGTCTCGGGGCAATAATGTAACAGCAAGGGAAGACACCTGATGATCAGGTTTAGCCTTCATATGGACACACATAAGTGAGCATATACAAATACTCGTGTGTGCACAAAACATAGATACACCACAAGCAAAGAAAAGAGACTTGGGTTCCATTAAATTTCCATCAGAAAACAGCCTACAACAATTAGTTTCACACTAGATATATTTCTTGTTTAGATATTATGTTAGGGGTTTAAAGAGAATCATGGTGATGGGGATAATAACTACAAAAGATATGAGAAATAAAAGAAAGTCATATAAACACTTCATTAATCCAGAAGATGATACAAAAAGAAGGAGGAAAAACTATGACAGGTAGAAAATGAATATCAAGGCATGAGCTTATGCATGGCTATTTTAATAATGAAATTATCCATAAATGCACTGTTTGCCCCAGTTCACTGACACAATTTATCAATATAGATTTTAAAAGAAGTGAAAAAAGACCCAGTGATAGGCTTTTTGTGAAACATATTTACAAAAATGTTAGAGCTGTGAAACAGAATAACAGGAAAAGCTGTTTCACATTTATATCCAAAGAGAGCCAATATGGCCCTCATAGATTTAAACAGAGACAGAGTTGACTTTAAAGTGAGGGTCACCATTAGAGTTATCATCAAAGACATTTGCCATGACAGAAAGCTGAGTTCAAAAGGAAAACATGATGATCCTAAATTTGTAGACACTAAATAACACAGCTTCAGAAACATATTGTTCAGGTTTCAGAGTGAAAATGTGTAGACACTTCCTAGCCTAGCTTCAGAAGTGTATGGTTTATGTTTCAGAATGAAATTTGTAGTCACTTCCTAACATAACATCAGAAACATATTATTCAGGTTTCAGAGTGGACAAGAGACAGCAACAGGAACACTGTTTGCAACGTTGACCTGTCTAGATCCCCAGCCTCTGTTTCTTGTACACAACCAGTACTGTGTCTACTTCTCACCTACAGTCTCTCAGAGGCTGTTGTTATTGGAGATGACAATAACTGCCATGGTCACATGGGACTCCCATAGCCCATTTTATGATGCTGTGAAATGTGCATTTGCAGGAAATGAAGTTGTCTTAAGCAAAAGAACATGCACACTAAGTCCTTTAGGTTTTATCTTCTTTACCTGGATCAATAGTACTCAGCTTAGAACTCTTTGTAGTTGAAGTGATAACCAATAACAGACGGTATTTACTTTGCAGGAGGATAAGTTCTGTGTGAGCCTAATGTTTGACACAGTTTGATTGGCATGTACACAAATAGTACACCTTCCATCCTTGGGCAAGGAGTTGATTAGCAATCTGAATTTTTAAGAAAAGCTTAAAGACCACTATTTATAGTTTTATGCAGACTGTGTTTTCATTCCTGCTAAACTTTGACCTCTTAAAAGGTTCTTAATCATACCTAGAGATTTGATATTGCCCTTCAATTTGAAGGTGATTTGAGACATAGGCAGTATCGAGACTAGTCTTTATTAAAATTATGAGGAAGTCCTGCCTGTTCTTTGTCAGGCAGAACTGAATCATAGACTTGCTTCTACCCACCAGTTTTGTTGGATGGTCTGTTCTTTGGGTTTTAGTGCCTTGGGAGATATCCTGACACCCAAAATACCCCCAGGAAAAAAAAGCTTCCTGAGTTAAAACGTTTTTGTGTTTCAGGAAAACAGAACATGAAAACAGAAACATGTTTCCTATCGCAGAAGGAAGTACTCTGCCAATGTAGAAAATAGTTGGGATTGATTTTGATTTAGCACCGTCTAGTAAAAAATAAGTGAGAAAAATTTTAAACTCAACATTGATACATGAACATTTGCTATCTTTGTAGTACACAAAGATAACTGAGAGACTATTAAGGAATAGTCTCATTTATAAGAAATGATGTTTAGGATACACTCTGCTGGGTATTTGGGATGCACACATATGTTATATAACACAGTCCCAGAGTTTTACAGGACTGTCATTTTATGTTGTCCTGCAGTTGTTTCTCATTGTTCTTTGATTGTAATTTTTCCAATCACAACTGTATAAAGAGCCAAGAAACACTATTAGATGTATCCCTTAATTCTGTTTTGTTTGAGAACACTCAGTGTTGTTATCGGCTCCAAGACGGTCCATGGTGGATTTACAGTCTTTCCTGCAGAAACATCTTAGGATAGCCCTTCCATCTTGTTGCAAGAGGAACAGAACAACAAATGGGAGCATCCAGAAAAGGTGGAAGGTGCTAGAGAAAGGAAAGATGACATGATAAAGCTAAGCCATTGAAAAGGTAGCTGAGAAGCAGACAAGCCTACATGGTAATACACCTAAAGTCAGTGGACAGACTTTCTCCCCAGGTAGCATTGATGAGAATTGCAAACTATGGTACATATAGGAAGCTACAACTCTAGAGCCACACTGTACACCTACAAAATACCCAAGTCTTTCATATGAGCATCAAACGGCTGTAATCCTCTTCTCTTGGTAAATTTTACTTGATGTAAAGCTATGACTACCTTATAAAGCACAGTAGCAGAGAATATAGAACTTAGTAACAGAGTTCACATTACAGTTCTATAGCAATAAAATGACTCCTAATGACATAAGGTTATACCCATAGATCAGTGCATTTGCTCAACCTTCATCAAAGAAGTTTCTTACAGAAGATGCTAATTAACAGACACAACTAGACAATGTGCAGAAAATAAGAGACATCACAGTATTCATTCATTCATCACTAGCTGGAATGTCTCTAGTACATCTGTGCCCCCCCAAAGCTCAGGGATCTAAGCAGAAGAGGAGGTAAAAAGATTGTAAGAGCCAGAGGTAATAGACAACTTAATAAAAACAGTGTTTTCCAGACCCAGCCGAGTTAATGGACATGTGAACTCACAGAGACTGTGAAAGAATGCACAAGACATGTACAAGCTCAAGTTAGACAAAATATCAGCTTGGAGAAAGGCAAGTGGGCACAAAATACACCCCCATCCAAGAGGCTATTTGCAATTGACAAGTACTGGGAGAGATAAAATCAATTTTCCTCAATATCATGATGTTGGGTCTATCAGCCACATTGCAGGGCAGGTCCTTCGGTCAACACAAATCATATTGCATGGTTTGGGTCTTTGTGGAGGAAAGATAGCAAATTGTGCTTTATTTTGTTTAGTGTGGGCCTTCTTTTTTAAGAGAAAGACTATGAAGTTGAGTGAATATAAAGGTACACTAGGGATATCTGGGAGGAGATTGGGGAGAAGAAAGAATATGATGAACATATATGAAATACCCAAAAACTAAATAGAAAAATATAAGAAATTCCAGTTCTGCCACTTGTAAGCTGAGTAACCTTGGAAAATTAGTTAAGCTGTTTGCATTTTAGGTGGTTGTTGTTGTGGTTCCTTAAAATAAGAATAGTATTGATATCTCTATGTGCATTCAGTGGAGGTGAGTTATTTAATGCATAATAAGATCATGAAAAGTTTCCAGGTCTTGATATTATGAATAATTGAACATGTGTCCTTGTGGTAAGATTGAGCATTCCTTGGGTATATGCCCTAGACTGGTATAGTTGCATCTTGAAGAAGACTTATTCCCAATTTTCTGAGAAACCACCATATTGATTTCCAGAGTGGCTGCACAAGTTTGCATTCCCACCAATGGTGGAGGAGTGTTCCCCTTGCTCCACATCCTCTCCCACATAAGCGGTCTTCAGTGTTTTTTATCTTAGCCATTCTGACAGGTGTAAGATGGTATCTTAGAGTTGTTTTGATTTGTATTTCTCTGATGACTAAGGATGTTGAGCAATTCCTTAAGTGTCTTTCAGCCATTTGGAATTTGGATCCATCCCTGGTGCATGGGCAGGCTTTTGGGAATCCAGTGCCTGTGGTGTGACACCTTGCACAGCCTTGGTGCAGTGGGCAAGAGCTTGGATCTGTTTAAGCTCCTTGTGCCGGGCTCTGCTGACTCCCCATGTGAGACCTTGATTTGGGGGATATAGGGATGTGGGGTGGCTTGGGAGAGAGGGCTAGGGGGTGAGAGGAGGGAGGAGGTGGAATCTGTGGAGTGAGTAGAAAATTTCTTAATAAAGAAAAATGAAAAAAAAAAAAAAACCAAGATCCTGAAAAGTATCTGGAATGAAGTGTTTGAGTGTTTGGTATACAAGGGTTTTAAATGTATGCATGTGATATAGGTGTAAACAATTGTAGTTGGTATCTCTATATAACATATATATATATATATATATATATATATATATATATATATATAAACAGAAACATATATATTTCTCCTTTTGGCTATTACTCTAGCATTTAACTATACTGAGCAATCTCTGCAGTTCTATATTCCTCATTCATTATCTAACTTTTAAAAAATTCTGTTCTGCATGTCCAAAATGTGACAGCAATATATTTATTAGGTATTCTAAAGGAGATACATTTGTTTTATATATGAGAATCCATTTAGCAAAAATAGATATTTTATAAAATTAGAGATGTGCCACATCTAAGAAGATACATCTGCATCAGTGTCTATATAGAGCATTACTACTAGCAACTAAATAAATAAAAAAATAAAAAATAAAAAACACCCATGCCCCACTGAGGTGATGACTCCAGACAGAGTGTTGTAGCAAGTGCTGAAGTTCTGAACTTTCCAGAAATTGAGCTAGATGTTCACTTTGCTCACATTCTCGCCTCTTTCAGAACAAGTTCAATGCCAAATAAGAGCGTAAAGCAAACCAAACAAAATTTCTGACCCAAGTAAAAGATACTTCTATTTACCATAGGTCTTCTTCCTTTTCCTGAATGAAGGAAGAAAATAGCCCCCACTGTTACTTATTGGAACAGCCAAAAGAAAGAGAAGAGTTGCCCTTGGCCTGGGCAGGTACATCCCACTGGTCCTCTGTTCTCCCTCACTGCTTTCTTGTTTTCCCAGGATGGCATCCTCAGATGACACTAGGACTTTGAAATTCGGGAACCCGGATGTGAAGAGTGTGTTCCTGACTGAGGAAATGTCAAGCAGCAATAACAAGAGCTGACATTTAGCAAGCACTGACTGTGCCAGCTGTGTTCCTAGCCATCCGTATGCAGGGACCCATGTTGAATCTGAAGCAACCCTCTGCCTATTCTCCTTTAACTCTCTTTTGAATAGGAGTAAGCTGAGAGCTACAGATGTTAGGGAAACTGGCTCAAACTTACAAGGCTAGTAAAGAGGACAGAGAGAATTCAAATCCAGGCCATGCACCCTGGAGTCCAGCCTCGAAATTAGTTGTTCCTCTGAATGTGGTCCAGCCTATGACCTGTTTGTTGGCAGTTCATGATGAGATAAGAATAGACGCTGTGAGTGAGCACTGGGAAACTTTATAGCTATTTGCTCTTTGCCTAGCATCCAAGAGTGCTCTCAGCAGTGTCCTCTCAGTCAACAGAATACAGAGCAGTTCAGCATTGTGGAACCGGCACCATGAAGGACACATGGCATGTTCAAGCATATAGATCCTTCAGTCACTGAAAATTTACCAACAAGTTTTTCATCTGAGAAGGTCTAATAAGCTCTGGGTGAGAACACCATGCGTATGGCTGAGTGTTCGCTTCCAATATAACAAACCTAGTGAGGCATACGTTTGTGTAGGAAAGGGGACATGGAGTCAGAAAAATCAGATGATAATAAGCAATGGTCCTGATCAATGATTAGATGGAATGGCATGTTAGAAGTGAACAAGTACTGCGGAAGAGCTTAGAAAGTAAAGCAAGTGACAGGAATTGGAACTGGGAAGGGGGCATGCAGTATTAAACACTACAGACAATAGAGCAGAATATGGTCATTATCTTCCTAGGCAGATAATTCTATTTGTGAATGTTTAACTTTTCATCGACTTCTCCATGCCCATCCATATCAATGTAGAATAAGGCAGTTCATTCAGTGCTAATCAAGAAAGTCCAGTTCATTGCAGTATGTACTGAATTATGGTTTGGAATAGATGATCTCCAAAATGTCTTACAACTTTGAAGTCCTATGACTCTGATGAAAGAACTATTGCATATTGCTCTCGGGGGATAAAAGGACCAACTCTTTACATCAGAGAGCTTCCCCTGCTATGACTAACTCATCCTCTCATTTGCTTAATAAATATTTATTGGTCATCTCCTATGTGTCACTCATCATCTGAGGCACTGATGCTGCAGACCCTTTAGGTGTAGGATCTGCTGGTAGCATTTCAGAGTTCAGCAAAAGATCCAGGCATATAAACAACAAAAGAAGGAAAATACAGATCTCAAATACTATGACAGATGCCTGGGGAAAAGGATCATGTCCTTCTAAGCAGCAAGGCAATATGTGCTATAGCCGCACTGAGAGGCATGAGGCATGGTTTAGGTACCGAAGAATGGAAAAGAGTTGGCTCTCCTGAGTGTTAGGAAAGGAAGCCAGTTTGTGCAAGGAAATAGAAAGACATCAGATTAGGTGATGCAATCAGAAAATAATTTCAAGCTGGTTGAAAGGTAGTATGTCCATGTAGATCCTAGCTGGGAAGAAAGAGAACAGATAATGATAGTAATAACAGAAGAGAGAAACAGTAGTTGTGCTATGAATATATGCTTTTCCCCTCTGTATATGATTTTACACACCACCACCACCATCACCAACACCATTTTTTTCTCTTTGTTTCTCATTTATAACAAGGTATAGAGTGCTTGGTTCACTAAATTGTGAACTCATTGAATAAGTTACCTTAAGAGTCCCAGTGCCTACATTAATGCTTTGAATATACATGCATTATATTTAGATGAATGAATGAAATAACTAACAACTGCCAGAACAAATTCATCAACAACACCATTTACAGCACTGTTTGTAATTTCTATAATCAGTAGGTGTTTTTCCATAGTTTTGGTGAACCAAATTTGTCCGTATCACTTGACAGAAGAATAGTTGTGAGTCAAAAACAGATGTATGTGTATACTTGCATATGTTTACACAAATGGATCTATAGAATTCCAAAGTCTTTAAGAGTCTGTGAGTCAGAATAGAAGGTCAAGAAGAGATTGACTGGAGAAAATCTTGACTTTCCAATCACTTGTAGTGATTGCAGGTTATTTGTTTGTTTCTACCCACTCTTTCCAGTGCTTTGTCCATTTATTAGAATGAGTTACATTTTCCTGATACAACACTTGTGCTGTGATGTATCCCTCAGTTCTACTCACAAAAGGAACAGACTCTCAGTGGAAGGCAGCCATCTCCCTCTTGGAACAAACCTCCTATGAGAAGGTTCCAAAAGTACTCATTGTTCAAAAGGATTTTCCTGATGCTCCTCCACATCCCAAGAATGACTTCATCCTCTTACAAAGCAATTTCTTATAGTTCTTTTATTATACAGACTTTACAACATTTACAACAAAGCAGCACAGATACCCTGATAAAAACCTGTGCCTCAGGTACCCATCTTTTGTAATAAGGGTTTTGCCAATATCATCCTTGATCTATGAGACCCATCCTTTTAGTTTTGATTGTTTATTTCACTACTTGCTTGACTGGCTGAAAGCAAATGCCAGATGCCTGGTCATTTTGTGTACAAATGCTTCAGCCTGAATTTCTGACTGATAAGGTTATGTTTTGTTTATATGGTTTCCTTAGCACTGTGACAGTCATGCACCTAAAAGGTCCAACAAGAATCTCTTAATTTCATCCTACATGGTATCCGTATTCAAATGGTCCTCATTATTCAAGTTTCTCAAGGTCATTTTATTGTCTTATATGTATCAGGACTAAACAAGAGCCTCATGTCACACTTTTTGTTGTTTTTAACATGGGTTGCTTGACATACTCTTCCCCAAGTCTAGAGACCAAGGCTGAAATGTTCAGAAAAGAGGGTGAAAAAAAAAAAGCTGTTACAGCACAGTCTGGTGTGTACCATTTTTTTTCATAAAGATTTCCTCTCAATGCCTGTTGATGGCAATCCATAACATGCAAATGAGGAATGGCATCAATAGGTCTTAAACACAGAGGCCTTCGTGTTCCTCTTTCCAGGAATACAAATCAACAGAGGTGTACTCAGTTGAATACTCAAAAAGGGGTCACTCTGACAGTCCCATCTACTGTCTATGTGGGATTCAGTTTTATTTCTCCTAGCAATTAGTGCACAAAAATATGTCATATATATTTACATAGTCCTTTAGAGATCAGATAGTAATTCCACAGCTATTCAATTACTACTACAGAAAGACTCTTGACACAAGCTGAAGAATGAGCTCAATGAGTAAATCAGAAGGAGCAGCATTCTAATCCCCAATACCCACATCAATGCCTGGAGAGTGAGATGGCCCACTTGTAATTATCATCTCAGTGATCAGGGGGTGGGAACAGAGATACTGCAGCAAGCCAGCAAGACTAGCCAAGTTGGTGAGCTCTGAGTTTGAGTAAGAGACCCTGCCTCAGTATTTAAGGTAGACAGTGATTGAGGAAGATACTTAACATTAACCTCTGTCTCCACACACATGGGCACACAACAAATATGCATGCCACATCTATATGTGAACACACACACACACACACACACACACACACACACACACCACTCTTTTTGAAACATTGTTGCATCTTCTATGACTCTCAAAATGTGACTGTGAAGGAAGATTGGATGGATACAATCTTCATCATTTTGTAGATGCTTACCTAGCATCAACAATAGACAACTAGGCTCTCACATAGATTCAGTAGATTTTAACAGTGCATTCTAGCTAAGTGATATAAAGAGCAATAATCTTTTAACCAAAAATAATACTTTAAATTAGTGAATAAATAACTGAGTCCAATATCCTGAAATACATATTCAGGTCATTGCCATCTGACAAAATTTATTCATCTTAATACTCCTTTCAACTTTGTTATAACCTTGGCTACCCATTGCCTAGGAAACCACATGCTTCCATGAAAGACAGAAATGGCTTAATTTTCAAGCAATATATCCCACCAATGCTAAACAGAATTGGTTTTTTGTTTGTTTTTGCAAATTAGCTAACTAAATCTTACATCCAGATGTGATGTGTCTTGTTTCCATTAACTTCAAAGGATTGAACTTTTCTACTCCCTCCATAGCTGGACATTGTCATATGAGTATTCTAATCAATAGTCTGGAGAGAAGTGCTGGGTGTCCCTTTTAGACTATCCTAACTAGTCTAAGACCTAGTTAGATATACAACCACCTGGAATACTTCTCCTCTGTTTCAGCAATTGTGAAGGTGGCCTTGAACTGAAATCACAGCACCAAAAACCCAGATATCCTGGGATTATGACAAATGTAAGATTGTGGCACTAAAGAGTCACCCGGACCTGCAGGACATTATGGATGAACAGAAAACAAACTTTTGGTTAAGTCACTCTAATTTAGGAATTTTTCTTTTTTTAATTTTTAAGGTTTATTTATTTATTCTGTATATAGTGTTATACATGCATGTATGCCTGCAATGCATGCCAGAAGAGGGCACTGGAACACATTATAGAATCTTGTGAGCCACTATGTGGTTGCTGGGAATTGAACTCAGGACCTCTGGAAGAACAGTCAGTGTTCTTAACTTCTGAGCCATCTCTCCAACACCTGGGAATTTTTCTTATCCTGATCCACTTGGACTTGAGTTTTGTGCATGGTGACAGATATGGATCTATTTGTAATCTTTTACATATTGACATCCAGTTATGCTAGCACCATTTCTTGAAGATACTTTCTTTTCTCATTGTATAGTTTTGGCTTCTTTGTCAAAAATCAGATGTTCATATGTGTGTGGATTAATGTCAGGGTCTTCAATTTGATTCCATTGTTCTATATGTCTGTTTTTATGCTAGTACCAAGCTGTTTTTTTTATTACTATAGCTCTATAGTAGAACTTGAGGTTAGGGCTGGTGATGCCTCCAGAGGTTACTTATTATACAGGATTCTTTTAGCTATCCCGGGTCTTTTTTTTTTTCCCATATGAAGTTGAGTATTTTTCTTTCCAAGTCTGTGAGGAATTGTGTTGGGATTTTTATGGGGATTGCATTGAATCTGTAGATTGCTTTTGGTAAGATTGCCATTTTTACTATGTTAATACTGCCTATCCATGAGCATGGGAGATCCTTCCATTTTCTGATATTTTCTTCAGTTTCTTTCTTTAGAGATTTAAAGTTCTTCTCAAAAAGGTCTTTTACTTGTTTAGTTAGTGTTATCCCAAGGTATAGTACTCTTGAACACATCGGCATAGGATATCACTTCCTAAATATAACACCAACAGAACATAGTTGAGCATATATTTTTTTTAGAAACTCAGACTGCTTTCAGATCATATAATAGGGAGCTTAGTGAATGTATGCCAAAGGTCCTAGAAATCTGTCTTTGCTAGTTTCTCATGCCTGACAAAATTCGTGACTGAAGCAATTGAAGAAAGGAAAGGTTCATTGAGTCTACAGTTTTACAGAGATTTCAGTTGTTCACAGCAGGGAGAACACGGCAGTAATTGTGGCTCCATCTGTGTCCTGTGAGTTGTGTCCCTGGTTTAGGCAGGAAACAAAAATGGGACTGGAAACAGGGTAGAACTGTAACCTTCAAAACCCTGCCCCCAGTGACTGTCTTCTACCAAACAGTCCCTACCTTCAACAGTTCCCACAGGCTCCCAGTACAATAACCCTAGCTGGGACACAGGTGTTCAAATATGAGCTTGCAGGGGGTGTTCAAAGTCAATTCACAGCACTATACCATTATGGACTGTTTAAATGGGAACATGCAAGGTAAATGATGAGAAGAGAGACTGGCATATTAGAAAGAGCATTTAGTTGCTGTAAAGATAGAAAAGACTTCTAAAACATGATGGCACTTCAAAAGGACAGGAGTTAGACCTAGTAGAGAAACACTAACCACTCAAAGATTTGGTGCTACAATACAGAAAATTGGAAGTCACTGAAGTTGTTTAAATGACAGTAATTAGGAAATTACATAAGCAAATTTTTTATCGTGCAAAATGTTATAGTCCATAATAAAATAAATAAGCCAAAAGTAGAAACTGGGAAACAGTTTGAAAAGTTACAGCAATGGTCTTAGTGGGAAAAGGAAGTAAATTAAATTAGCAATGAAGAGAAGTTCCATTATTTGAGAGTTATTTTGAAAATAGACGTGAGGCGTGTGACCTTCTTATTTACCCAAGCCAAGCAGCTCTTATGACCAAAACTCAGACAATTCTAAGCTAACGTAAAAGGTGTGTTTATGCCAAGCAGACCCATGTGAGCTTGACAGCTAACTAAGCTTGGGAATTAAAGAAGAGGATGGAGATAACCTGGACAAGTAAATGCAAGTTAATTCCATGTATTTGGAGAGAAAACTCTGAATAAAAAGCACATTGGAAGAAGAATGGTTCTACCAGTTCACTTACCAAATGGAGATTCCAAATAAGCAATAGTACATAGTTTTTCTGCTCAATTATTAATTGTGGCAAACATTTGAGTATCACCTATGTATGTGGAGACATGACAGACACTTAGCATATTGTAAATTAATGTTTGTATCTCTTGAAAGTTAATTTGTGGAAATTCTGATGTCCTCTATGATGACATTAAAAATTAGAGCCTTTCTCACACTATGAAAATAGAGTAATGGCAGGAGTAGAGCCCTCATGAAAGAGATTAGTCCAACAGAGACTCTCCCAGGGCTCTTTGAAGGCTCTTGTATAAAGATAACTTGACTTTAGTACACAAGCCAGAAACTGAGCAATGTTTTACATGGAAGGCATGGGGCTCCATGGGAGATAGGGGTCCTAGCAGGAAGAGGATGTTTCCAGACCATTATCAGAGTGTGAGAGGACAAACACTTCTCTGACTTTCCTCAAGTACCGAGCTTTGTGACTCAGTGTTGTAGTATTTCTTTTATTTGATAAATAAAAAATAAACTTTTCTCTGGAAAATCTTAGCAGAATAGCCAGCAAAAATGACAGGAAGCATTCAGCTCCATAACTGCGCGTCTTAATGTGTCATAAGACACTCCTGCTCACTTCTCACTGCTGCCCACCCCAGATGTTCAGGAAGTCCAGTCAATCTTATGGGAAATTAAGCAGTGGTAAGATTCTGTAGTTGTCCTAGTCTAGACTTCAATATTGATCATGAAGCAGACAAATTGGAGGAACAGGGTAGAGTGGCCTTCTCATGTCTTAGATGTGAGTGCAAATACTCAGCAGAAAGTGACCTTTAATGAATGCAAATCTACTTTATAAAGCATCACATCTGTGACTCTTCAAAGTGTGTGCTAATGGGCAGCCTGATGTCCCTTTCTCAGCTCCCTCTGATTCACTTAGGGAAACTCCTGAGAGCCCACTAAAGGGCTTTATATGTTTCCAATTGATGTTTAGTTTACAAATGTTTGTCAAGGTCAGGCATTTGCCTTGGTGTTATGAGTATAAAGGGTTCAAGAAGTGAAAATGACTCATAATAAACAACAAAAAATTGGGATTCCTAATAACGGTGAATGCCAATTCCATCATATTATAGCTCAAAGAAATACGAGGCTCCAAATTAAGAAAATTCACTATGACAGAGTAATTAAGCATCACCGTGAATGTAATGCCCATTTACGCCTTTACATTTGAATTCTCTGACTCCATTTTATCATCTATATGATAAAATTAATACTTTGTCTACTTTACAAATGCTATATAGACATGTATCATATGTTGGTATTTAACAATAAATATATATATTTTAAGGACTATTTACCAAGTGTCTTGATCAAAGTAAAACTTGTGAGACTAACAAATGGCACAGAAAAAAAAATGTGTGAATCATTATTTCCTCAGATGTTATCATCAGTGTCCACTTTTAAGAATAAGTCATTCTAAACCTTATAATAAAAATAAGTCATTTTAAACCTCCTAATACACTGCAGAAAGAAATCATTTCAATTATAAGGCCTTAGACCTCTTAAGTTTAACTGCTCAGAGAGTAATAATATCACTTCCTCAGCAAATCCACAACTGATTATTCAGTTATTCTTCTCAAATGACTCTTTGAGCTTTCTTGACATTAAGAGAAGTTACTTCATAATAAGAAATTGAAGCATCCATGGGGGGATGGTTCTAGAAACCCCCATAGGTTCGAAGTCTGTACTTTCAAATCTCCTACACAGAGAACTTGGGAACACCTACTTGTTCTCTTTTTATTCTCTTTCAAACTTGAAATTATCTCTAGATTACATATAATAGTAATGTAATGTAAATGGTATGCAAATATTTGTCCCACTGTATTAATTAAGAAATAGCATGAGGAAAAGGGTGGTTTATGTTGTGTACAGATACAATTTGTTTTCAACATTTCATCTGGATTTAGTTGAATCTATAAACTTGAAATCCATTAATAAAAATGACTGACTCTATACTCAATGTGTTTCTATTAATACATTTTTCATCATCCTAAACACTGGATTTCAACTTTCTAATTCATTCTATTACTTTTTTCCTCCATCATTTTAATTCCTTGAGCTCATTTTGTATTGTGCAATCTTTTCTATCCCAAATGTGCTCTTTCTATAGACTCTCCCAAATAACAGATAGAACTATTAAACCATCATGTCAGCCTTCACTGCAGACACATCTCCCTTGTGAGTTGGAGTCATCATTAATATTCTTTAAGTATGGCTACTCAAGCCTTTTCATAATTCATCCGCCAATAATGTCATCTTGGGTAACACTTCTGAAAACTTTATTTATGAAGACATCAATGAGGTTCTAACAAATCTTTTCCCAATACGTTACTCAAGCAGCAAGGTATGTGGATTGCATGTTTTATCCAATTTATGTGACCAATTCCATGCTCTCTAAATTTAATGCTCACAAACACTGGTCTTGAGAAAGTCTTTCTGCAGATTAAAGCAAAGTTCTCAAGCAAGCCCAGTAAGTTTTCTAATACACATTTTAAGTTGTAACATCAAAAGTTTTAACTCATTAGCATTCTTTTTGTTTGTTTTTTTTTCAAGGTATAATTTATTTTTAATTATTATTTTAATTGTACATATTCCTAGGTATAACTATCATTTTACAGGTGTGTATATAATGTATAATGAACAAATGGAGGTTGTTAGCATTTCTATCTTATTGTTTGCTTGTCTGTCTTCAGGTCAACAATGGCAAAGCCAATGAGAGTAAAGGTCATACAAGAGGGTCAGTGTTAATCATGGAAGCTTAGAAATAAACCACAATAAATGACAGTGATATTCAGGAACTGCAAAGACTGGTACTGTTTTTTTGTTTGCTTGTTTTTGTTGTTGTTTGTGTGTTTAATATACTATCCAACACCACTCACAGACTACAAAATGCCAATGACTCATGTAGCCCAGGCTGGCCACAGTATGTGTATGAACATGAGCTTCTGTTATCATGCCTCCACTGGCCTGTATACTGAAATGATGGACACGTACCACCAGGTCAGTTTATGTGGTACTGAGAACAAAACGCAGGACCTTCCATAGCTTTTCCAGCCCTTCCTTGGGCATATTTTTACTTTTGAAAAAAGATCTCTGTGTTTAATGCTGGGGATCAAACCCAGAACACTATGTTATGCATGCTAAGCAGATATTAAACCACCGAGCTATGTCATCAGCTCTTACCCCATCTGATAGAGTCTTAGATTTGACATTTATTTTCAGGAAACTTTATCTTAGTAGTTTTGATATCAGCCTGCATTTAATATGATGTTCCAAACTCACTGTGTGCAGTCAAGAAGGGGTTCAAGTGTGACTTCGTTGTTGAATTACAAACTGGTCATGATCTTGAATAAGACATACCATATATCTATTATACAATATTATCTCATTAGCATTCTTAGATGGACTTTTTCAAACTTGTAATTTCCTGAGAATCACAGTCAATGAATTTGAAGTAATGTGAATGTGAATTTTCTTTTTGTGTGTGTGAATTTTCTTATAATGATATATAAATGGAGATCAAGAGGATACAAATTGTAAAGGAAAGTCAACCTTTTGCTTATAAATAAGTGACCCCAAAAATTCTACCAGGTAACTCTTATAACTGATAAACACCTTCCATAATGTGATGGGATACAATATTAACTAAAAACAAAATCATTGGCCCTCCTATATACAAATGATAAATGGACTGAGAAAGTAATCAGAAAAACAACATCCTTTACAATAGCCACAAATAATATAAAATATCTTGGGGTAACTCTAACCAAACAAGTGAAAGATCTGTATGACAAGAAATTTAAGTCTTTGGCGAAAGAAATCAAAGAAGATATCAGAAAATGGAAAGATTGCTCATGTTCTTGGACAGGTAGGATTAACATAGTAAAAATGGCAATTTTACCAAAAGTAATCTACAGAGTCAATGCAATCCCCATCAAAATTCCCAACACAATTCTTCACAGACCTGGAAAGAACAATACTCAAATTCATAAGGAAAAACAAAAGACACAGAATAACTAAAACAATCTGTACAATAAAAGAACTTCTGGAAAAATCACCATCCCTGACTTCAAGCTCTACTATAGACCTATAGTAATAATAAAAAAAAAAAAACACCTTGATACTAGCATAAAAACAAACACATGGGTCAATGGAATTGAATCAAAGACCCAGACATTAATCCACACACACATGAATGCCTGATTTTGACAAAGAAGCCAAAATTATACAATATAAAAAAGAAAGTATCTTCAACAAATTGTGCTGGCATAACTGGATATTGGCATGTAGAAAAATGCAAATAGATTCATATCTATTGCCCTGCACAAAACTAAAGTCCAAGTGGATCAAAGACCTCAACCTATATTCAGTTATCCTAAATTTAATAGAAGAAAAAGGGGAAGTAGCCTTGAACGCATTGGTCAGGAGACTACTTCCTGAAGGAGACTACTTCCTGAATATAACACCAGTAGCATAGACACTGAGATCAACAATTAAAAAATGAGACCTCCTGAAACTGAAAAGCTTTTGTAAGGCAAAAGACACTGTCAATAAGACAAAATGGCAGCCCACAGAATTGGCAAAGATCTTCACCAATCCCACATCTTACAGAGTGTTGAGCTCCACAATATACAAAGAATTCAAGAAACTAGACATCAAAATACCAAATAATCCATGTAAAAATGGGGTACAGATCTAAACAGAAAATTCTCAACAGAAGAATCTCAAATGGCCTGAATACACTTAAAGAATTTTTCAACATCCTTAGTCATCAGGAAAATGCAAATCAAAACAACTCTAAGATACAATCTGTCAGAATGGCTAAAATCAAAAACACTGATG
The DNA here is from genome assembly GCF_004664715.2 of Peromyscus leucopus. Classification (NCBI taxonomy): domain Eukaryota; kingdom Metazoa; phylum Chordata; class Mammalia; order Rodentia; family Cricetidae; genus Peromyscus; species Peromyscus leucopus. Next base: position 3,120,428 of record NC_051084.1, on the reverse strand, counting down.
ACAGCTTATGTTGGATAGGATGTGGAGTAAGAGGAACATTCCTCCACTTCTGGTGGGAGTGCACACTTATGCAGGCACTTTGGAAATCAATATGGTAGTTTCTCAGAAAATTGGGAATGAATTTTCCTCAAAACCCACCTATATCACTCTTGGGCATATACCCAAAGGATGCTCAATCATATCACAAGGTTACTTGTTCATCTATGTTCATTGAAGCATTATTTATAATAGCCAGAACTTCAAAACAACCTCAATACCCCTCAATCAAAGAATGGTTAAGGAAAATGCGGTACATTTATACAATAGAGTATTACTCAGCGGTAAAAAAAAAAAAAAAAAATGACATCATGAAATTTGCAGGCAAATGGATGGAACTAGAAAAAAATCATTCTGCATAAGTTAACCCAGACACAGAAAGACAAACACAGTTCATTTTCTTTAAGGGTGTGACTGCTGGTAGGTTGACCATGCTCTGCTGAATGTTCCAACACCCAAGAGTATATAGGCAACATGAAGTGACTCCATAGATTAAAAAAAAATGAAGTCACAAGTTTGTGAGGGTAGGAAATGGGGATGTATATCTGGGACAACTTTGAGGAGAGGAAATGGGAATGCATATCTTGGACAACTTTGATGAAAGGAGATGAGTATGACCAAACTCCATTGTAGAAATTCTCAGAGAATTAATAAAACTATTCTTAAAGATTAGGACAGAATTTTTATTAATATATGAAATGACTCTATCCATACTTTTGCTATTTTGTACTATGCACTTATGTGAAGTGGAGTTTTCAGGATTGTCAATTATAAAATTAATCAACATGATCAACTCTGAACACTATGAAGATAATCTATCCTCTTTATGTCTTGCAGCATCAAATATTTATCCAGGATTTAATTATTTTATGTAAAACTGAAAGAATGCATTGATCTAATTAGTATGCAAATTTACTTCCATCTTTAACAAATAGTGAAAGATATGGTCAATCGTTTTGTATGTAGTTTCCAGGCCAAGTTTGATTATATAACACAGTTTTATTGGGAGCACTGGCCTTGAACCTATGGTAGGCAAGATGATACCGTGGGCAAACATGTTCACAGTCAAATTCTCAGGGTCCCAAGATGGCGTTTCATCCTTGATGATCTGGATAGTCCCAATATAATCACAAGGAAACCTAGAAATAAGGTCTTTTGCCAGCTGTGACCAAATAGAACAATGATGAAAGAATGACCAATGTTGCTGGAGGGCTTCTCTTCAGGTTCCACCAAGCCCCGCAGTCCCACAATCCACGTATAAAATAATCACTCAGATGCTTATATTACTTATAAATTGTATGGCCGTGACAGGCTTCTTGCTAACTGTTCTTTTACCTTAAATTAACCCATTTTTATAAATCTATACCTTGACATGTGGCTGGTGGCTTACCGGGGTCTTTACATGCTGCTTATCCTGGCAGTGGCTGCAGTGTATCTCCCCCCTTCTTCCTGTTTCCCCAATTCTCCTCTCTCCTTGTCCCGCCTATACTTCCTGTCTGGTCACTGGCCATCAGTGTTTTATTTATATAGAGCAATATCCACAGCAGACCAGAGACATGCAAACTAGCTAATTTGGGGAAGGAGAGCCAAGACATGATCCAAATAATGGTGGCCTCCTGGAGCAGGCAAAGGAAAGAGGATGAACTCTCCCCTAGTTATTCCAAGAAGAAATCAGTATATTTTTACTCACATTTTAATATTTGTCTGTTAGGACCTATGCTGGTCTTCTGGCCTACAGATCTCCAAGATAAAATACCTATGTTATCTAAACCATAGTATTTGTGGAAGTAGATTATAGCAGTGATCAGATTCTATTAAAGCCTAACCTTTATGTATGTAAAGCTAGGGATATAAGCTAGGATGTAAGCTAAGAATCTACTATTCCTAGAATATAGTATCAAGAGAACAGTCTGTAAAACAGGGGCAGCTTATCACTTTAATGAAATTCAACAAAGGTCCTTAATACAGGAAGAAAGAAATGCTACCAACAGTGACAAAAACTCTAGGAGCCTTCCTAGTTATAGTATATTGTGTACCTAGAACTCATCTACGCCAGCTTGGATTCTTAGGCCTTATCTTCATCAAATATTAACATCTATTCTGTTTTGTTAGCTGTAAAGGGGGAATAACAATCATTTCCTTATCACACTCATGGTGTTTCAACATGTCTCCAAATCTAATTGCTATACTTATTCACACCTGGGAATTAGTTTGGGCATCATTTCTAAATAGTTTCATTGGGCTTGGAGAAGGAAACCTGGTTCCCCAAATGACATCTAGAAGGAGTGAATGACAGGGAGAAAAGAAAAAAATAGTCACAAAGATAAACTTCTATATCCAATTAGTGGCTCCCATACATGCATAAGTGTGGGTCCATCCATTAGAACATATACCCGAGGCCATATCCTCAATAAAGAATGAGTCTCCCTCCCAAAGCATCTATGTTCTGGCAATAACTCCTTGGTATAGAGTCAGGCCTGGAGATAGATCATCTACCACATCAATGCCAGAAGTTTTGCTACCCTGGCCTTGTTTAGGTCTTGTGCAGATAATCATAACTGGTGTTAGCTCTTCATTGTGATAGTCATGTCATTTCCAAAAGGTGGTATTTCACAGTACTCGTCCCTATCCTTTGCTTCTTGTTTGTTGCTTTATGTGTGTGTGTGTGTGTGTGTGTGTGTGTGTGTGTGTGTGTGTGTGTGTGCAGTTGTACACATGTGGAGATCAGAGGGAGTCAGTTTCTTCCTGCTGCACTGTGGATCTAGGGATCAAACTCAGGTCATCAAGGCTATGCACAAGTGTCTCTGCCCACTAAGCAATCCTCAAAGCCTACATTCTCTGTTTTCTATGACTATTGTATTCTACATGGACATCTCCCATTACCTAATGGCATCATGTATTCCATCCATATGCAAAGCAATTAAAGAGGATAGAAAGCCAGTTGTTAAGAACTGGGTTTGTAAACTGAAGGCTGCAATGTGACCACAAAGCACATATGACTGGTAAGCTTAGTCATTCTTTCTATTCAAGGGGAGAATATAATGAGTATAAACTCTTCAAACCCTTTAGAGAAAAGGTGCTATATAAATCCAAGTGATTATTCATGCTATTATCCAACACAAATTAAACTTCCATCCCTTGGAGACTGTCTCGTTGCTAATTTCACTGACAGCAGTTGATAAAGTTGACATTTGGTTTTAATGGCACTGGCTAATAAGCTGTCAGAAGTTTTCACAATCTTATCAAGTAATATATTACATTACAAATATTAAAAATTACTATTAGAATTAATATAATCTACTTTGGACACTATTGAATTAAAATGATAGGATATATTATTTTTTAATAATTTGTCTTAGGGAGGTTGACATAGTTGTAGGATTTGTTTATATGTTTGTTTGTGTGTGTGTGTGTGTGTGTGTGTGTGTGTGTGTGTGTGTTCTCAGTCAGAATGTGGGCATTTTCATTTGACTCTCTGAGTATTTGAAAACTGGCAGCACCTGATTATACTTAAATCCCCTTATAGTTTCCAATTTTTGAGAGCAAGCATTATGATGCACAGAGTAGTATTTAGAAAGAACTCAAAAATAAAACCACCATAATGGCTGCTGTTTAATGAGAACCATGTTTGGATTAGTTGTACTCAAAATTATTAATCATATTCTTGCTATTATCTTTTCAGAAAATACTATCAATTTTAACTCTTACACTTGCAATTACAGAAAATCCAATTCTGACAAAAACAAGAAGAATATTTTTTGACTTGTATCTAGACTAAAATACAGAAACTCAGACATAATTCAATCTGGGATTTGGATGACACCTCAGATCTTTCTCTCTGTCTATGTCCTTTAGGTAGGTTCCATTCTCAGAACCTCTTGTGATTTTAACTCCACCAAAAAAAAAATACAGCACTCAATATAATTAGTTCTTTAATTTCAGAAAAGATGCAATAAAATTATATCTTATGCTTATGGTGGACCTAATTGGGTCATGTGACAAGCTCTAATCCATTTATCAATGACTGATGAATAGAATGCACTAGTTCTACTGATTAGCACAGTCTTAAACTTCCTGACATATTACACCTGATGTGGAAATCTAGAGACAGTATTAGCCAAAAACCAAAAGCCGAGACTGTGAATGGGATAGGGTTATCAATCAATCTTGTCGTAAGAGTGGAATGAAGAGTAAGAACAAGAACAGAGAAGACATACCAAGAACCATTCACTACAGACTGACATTACCTTCAATTATTCCCACAAGAAACAGAGATTCAAGGAAGTTAAATAATGTTAACACATGGCAAACAATAGATATATTCTAGAATGTTTCACAAACTATTGTGTACTTACAAGTATAATTTTTGCTTATGAAAAATGAAAGAGGAATTTGATTCTATATTAGAGTTCACAATACCTTATTAGATGAAAAGAAAGATGTCTCCACTCTTATGAATTTGACAGATGACTAATTCTGTCATATATAGAGTTCTAGCATATACATAGTTCTCTGTGCCCTGACATATCAGGACCTTCAAACATACATGGGACACTTGATGTTCTCCTTGCTGGATAATAGTCTCCTCAGCCCCAACATGTTGGCATGTTCAGAACTCTGCCTCTGCTCTCTTGTATCTTCTTCCTTGGCAACCCCATCTAGTTCTAAGGCGTCCACATAGTCTGTGTGCCAGAGATAAACAATATATCCTCGTAGAACGAATCTTAAAAGGTCTTATTAATAAAAACAAACTCAGGGCCAGGTATTGGGGTGAATGCTGAATGGTTAGAGAAGCAGAAGAAGCCATAGGCACCTCACCTTGCCAGCTTCTCAGTTGATCCTGTTTCCTCAGACTGGAAGCCTCTGAGTCCTCATCCAAATAGATCTCAGCTGAACTGTGCTGCTCAAAAGCCTAAAAGCTTAACCAGGCTCTAGTTCCTCGTCCTCATGCCTTAAATATCTTTTTGCTTCCTGCCTTCACTTCCTGGGATTAAAGGCTCTTGTTACCATGCCTGGCTGTTTCCAGTGTGACTTTGAACTCACAAAGACCCAAATGGATCTCTGCCTCTGGAACGCTATGATTAAAGGTGTGTGTGCCACCATTTTCTGGCCTCTATATCTAGTGGCTGTTCTGTTCTCTGACCCCAAATAAGTTTATTAGGGTGCACAATATTTTGGGGAACACAATATCACCACATAGTCTTAGTCTTGGCTTTCAGAAATCTGCCTGTAACTTTCAGCTTTTTGCCTCCACCTGAATTTCAGTTAGTATTCCCAGCTTCACATGGCCAAAACAAAATTCTGGGTTTCTGTTCTCAATTCTATCTCGCAAACTGCTCCTTCCTTGTTTCTTCTCACATTGATGGATTTATCCTTCATTCCTATCTCCTGCATAGCCCCTTTCTCATTAATTAACAAGTCTGGTTGAGTCCATTTTCTTTCATGTTGTAGCCTGCACCTACTTATGTTTATATTACCACCAGCCTCATCCAACCCTCTTGTATCTTTGACTCTACTTAGTTGCTGTCCTCTAAAAGGTCTTTCTGATCCCACGCCACTCTACTTTCTAGGAACCAGCCAGAGTATTGTTCTCAAAATATACTTCTCTTCACTCCATTCCCCTGCTCCAAGCCTTTCTGCACCATCTCATTGCCTCCCATAGGTGATGAAATTTTCTGTGATCTAGTTCCTGGAAATTTTCTTATTTCACATCTCAGAATGATTCACTAACTCACTGGACTTTTGCTTCTTCAGTCTTCCCTCATATCCTCTGGGGACTCCTTTTGCCCTTGATATTTTTTAAATGGCTCCTTGAAACAGACCTGACAGAGCTCAGCTAATGTACAAAGTTTTTATTGTTTTTGTTTGTTTCTTTTTTATGTATTGTTTTTTCCCACGACAGTTTCTTTGTGTAGCTTTGTCCCTTTCCTGGAACTCACTCTGTAGCGTAGGCTGGCTTTGAACTCACAGAGATCTGCCTACCTCTGCATCCCAAGTGCTGGAATTAAAGGCATGTGCCACCACCGCCTGGCACATATAAAGTTTTTAAAAGGCCAGATATGTTGTCTCACACCTGTCTCAAGAAATCAACAAAATAAAAGAAAGTAAATAAAAGAAAATAAATCCTCAGAAGAGCTCTTTCTGACTACCCAATTAACATAGCTGCTTGTTATTCATTAGGACAGCACACATTTTGATTCTCTTCTTTAATACTTACCACTACTTACAGTTTTTGTTATCCATTGTTTTAGTTTTGTGATTAGGGACTTTGGATTTTTTATAACTTATTGCCCTGATGCAGAAAAATGTCAATCACTGCTGACTAAATGAATAAGTAGAAAAATAAATGAGTAAATTAGTTAATGATGAATTACAGCTTTTATTTTTAAAGCTGAGACACCTGTGTAGTCATTTTGCCACAGATGATGAAATATCTGTAAGATTTCTCATTCTGTAAGGCAGGAAATTATGAATTCTCCATCCTTGTAGCATAACAAAGTGCATCAAGTCACTCTGGATATTGGCCTAATCAGAGAGATAGATCATTCAAGATTCCTCTGTTTATGTTTGGCATAAGAAAGTTGTATTAGAGGAAAAGCTTGAACCTCTAGTCAGCCAGCTAATTCCTTTTCCATTATTATGTCTGCAGTAGGTGCATTTGCATTAAGTGATCTAACTTCCCTGACTTGCTATTTTCTCAATTGTATAATGGCTACAATAATAACTGAGAGATTCAATAAAAACTAAACAGGAAACCAAGTAATTGGAAGGTTGCCAATAAAATGCTCCTTCCACTGCTCATTTGTCATTGATGAAATAATCTTCATCGCCCTTGATGAGAAATTTCTGGACAGAGGTGGACACACATGAGAAACCTATGTGTGGTTGCCTTCAGCTTCCCTTGCCAGATACACCATCCTTCATTTCCCCACATGTTTCTAGATGTGGCAGTCATGAGATGGACCTACTTGGACTTTATCAATGGAAGGTCATAACTTTTGGATTCTGGTGAGTTTTAATCAATTGAAATCATCAGTAGTCCATTGAAAGGAGGTACATGGATGTAGTCAAGAAACTCATTCCCCTGCCTTCATTTATCCAGAGTGGACAAAGGCTAAGTACATCCTTCAACTGAGAGTTAGAACCCTCTCATGTTTCTGGCTTCCGGCTACCAATCCTTCTCTTATCCCCTCAGGTTTGTGAGTGCTAAAGGCTCCAACTGTTATCACTCTTCCTTAAGACTTTGTCACACACTTCTAGAATGCTTGAAAGTAGATGTTTAAACTTTTGTGTCATGCCTTATTGAAGGTGTCTTCTCTTCCCTACCCAGATCCTGCCTGTCAATCCCTGTCTCTAAAAGACATTCACGGTCTAAGAATACACCACTGTCAAAGTAGTTAATAAATGATTCAAAGAAAGAGTTCTCTGTTATTGTATCTACCTCATGGCACACCAGTTCAGCAGAATAGGTTGACCTTAGTTGGTTCTACTTAATAGGAAATCCCCTTCATGACTAAGAAACAACAGGCTAAATTGATAGAGCATGTTAAAAACTATTTCTTCTTTTAGTCAATAATTTTTAATGGATCAAGGCTCCAAGATCAGTCCTAGGTCAATGAAGTGGGATTCTTTGTTAGTAAGACTCTGAAACTTTGTGAAAATATAGTTTACATGAAAATTTTAAATGTAAAGACATTTATTACCAGCAGCCATAGACCTAGACTTTAACACATGAGTCTTTTTGTGGGTGACAGTTCATAGTCAAACAATCACAGACTTCAAGAAACAGATCCCAGATACCTACATACTCCAAAATAAACCAAGTGTTTCTACCATGAAACTGAATGGAGACTGGTAGCATTGAAGGACACAAAGTGTCCAGATTAGGAACCACTAGTGTTGAACAAAATGCTTCCATAACCATCTGAATCTTCATGCTGTATTTGCTCTAAACCATCTCTTTAATACCCATTTCCAACTCCTATCTTTCCCTGGTGTCTGCTTTTTTGACTATGTGCTTCTAGTGTCTCCAGAGAATGAACTCTCTTATAATGTGCCTGATGTTTCTCTTGGAGATCCTCAATAGAGTTTCCTTGTTTCATTTGTACCAAACATGAGTAATATAATGTACAACATCTGCTCAGAACTTCCAGTCACATTCTGAAGCTCAACAGTGCCATTAGCCTTTGAGGGATTGGTAGGTGGAATATTTATTACACTGCTTTTGAATGCAATATAGTTTCAGAAATAGATTTAATCAAGGATATATATTTTACCTGTATATTACTGAGAATATACAAAAGCCTTTCATAATAAAACCATTGTCATTGAAACAGTTTTCTTTCCATATCTCTTAGGACCTTAGACAGGAGTTTATCCATATCTCTTATGTACTGGGACGCATAGTATAATTGTCCTTATAACCTAATGTAACTGAATCTTTCCCCAAACTAGGAGGTGGTATATTTTGTGTTCTTCCTGAAACATAGTCCTCTGGTTATCATCACTGTCTATATTATTACAACTTCAAGGCAAAAAACTTAAAATACTACAAACAAATACATTCTAGGTATACTAAAATAAACAGAAATGACTTTAATCATTTAGAAGTATGTAATACTAGTATTAGTAATGGAATAGTATCTAACAAAAATATTAATGATAGTAGAAATTTTAGAGAAGAGAATGTTGCAATTCTATAGCTACAAGTCTGAACATGATATAACCAAATATCTGAGCCACATTTACTGATAAAAGAGTCAAATGAACAGGAAAAGGAGTCATCATGGTGGTTAGTGAAGGAGTAATGATGCGAGTTGAATATTGGAAGTTATAACCATAGTTTTCATTTGACTAATACCAAAAAGACAGTGCAACTATTGACCTTCCCAGTGACAAATCCATCCTGACTGACTTCCAGTCAGCCACGTCAGTAAGGTTTCTGTTCCACCATTGATGCCATAGTGTTACTACGGGTTTTCAGACAATTTGTCTGCAGCTTAAATAGAAAAAGATGGTTGTTTTCTGTTGGGTAACTTGAATGGCAGTCGCTTCGGTATAGATAATGCTTGTGTGAAAGTAAGGAGCTCAATACATCCACTTTAAGGGACTGCTCTATCAGGTATCTTCACAAATAACCATTTGTGTTTTCAACAGCAGCACTCCATAAACAGTGCCAAACAGTTGGGGACATATTAGAAGGATGTTATGGTTCTATGAAGATGTAGAAGTTTCCAGACCTGAATGTCTTTACTTACATGAATAATATTAGCAAACTAGACACCACTTTTGAAAGGAAGGTATCTGACAAATGCTATGGCGACACATAAAGCAGGAAAGAGATGGATGTGTGGAGAATAGAGTGATTCTGTTGCATGAGAAATAAACAAGTTTGGCCTGCTTAACTATCCTACCAAATACATCATTGCTTCTATCGCAAGTTGATTATTTAGACTAAACCTCTGCTCTTCTGTAGCCCTCAGTTACTCCACATACTTCCAAAGCACTCTCTTAAGTTCTATTGCTTTGACACAGACTAAGCCTGACAAGCTTAGTTTGCCTCTTGTTCATATCAATATCTGCATAGCCTTGGTCTCAAAGACTAAACATTCTGAGGTTCCAGGACTTCAGGTAACTAGAAACAGTTAAAATTAAGGAAATGCATGTTAAACGCAAGAAACAGAGACTGGTTCATACAGTCGATTGCCAGAGAATGAAAACCTCTGTTATGATAGCTGTTATTTGCTACTCTTCGCAAAATTTTGTTCAAATCTTTCATTATCTCTGGGATGGTGCTCAGTTTATTTTTTTTCCCCTTTTGGAATATTGTCTCCCCTAAAATATAAGCTCTTTCTGATTGCTTATTTGTTTGTGATATTGGGGATCAAATCCAAGGCCCTATGTAGGTTAGGTGAGTTCTCTACCACTGAGCCATACACGCAGCCTGACATATATATGTATGTGCACATATATACATATACATACACATATATATATACACCGAATGTACTACATACTTTAATACTCATACAACACTCATATAAAAGGCATATGATTGGATCAAAGCTAATTTTGATATTCTTGACTTGTCCCTTCATGGTTCTGAGGTGATAAGCATGAGAGATGTTTAAAATGAAAGACTAAGTAGGTACATCTTTTCTCCAGCATGAGATGAAGCTTATCTCATGACCTCACTGTGACTTCAAAGTACAAAAAGTGGGAAAATAATAACTCTAAAGTAGAGGAATATGGCAGCCATCACTAATATTATATAAACTTACAATTTATTCTAGAGTAATGTGTTTTTGTTTTTAAAGTAAAAACAGTAATATTTCAGTAAAGTTCTCACTGTTAAACCTCTTATAATGTCTGTCTGGGGACAGGCACTGTATTATGCAGCCTGACATGAACATTTTGTCATCTTTCTTTTCATTGAAATGTAGTCATAAACAAGTCCACTTTAAAAGCCTACTTTCCCCCCCTATTGTATGAATAATTGTTCCCATCAACCAGTATTTAATTTTTCTCAGTTAAATATAATTAATATTTTTAAAGTTTTCTTAATGAGTCAGTCTGTAATTGGGGAAAAACAGCCAAAGTGTAAGATGATTGACCATGACTTAAAATTCTTCATGTGTGTGTTATTTTGTCATGGGTAAGACACTGTACAGAAACCCCAACAACTGGGAGAAGTGATCTATTATCCCAATTTTAATTTGAAAATGAGAGTGTGCATGGTGTTAGTTACTTGTACTGACTTCAAGTGACAAAACCATTAAATATTTCAACAGGTATATTTCACACCCTGACCCCTTCCTTAGTTCACAGTGGCATTTCTCATATATAAGAATTTCTATCATCCTATGAAAAGTAGTCATTTTCAAGTCCTGTTACTCTTTTTTCATTTTTTTAAACTTGCTATATGCTTGTGAACCCTCACCTTTGATTTTTAGCTTCCGAACTCCTAGTGAAAAAAAAAAAGTGAATATGTTCAAGTAAGTCTTCTCTATATTTTTTTTTGCAGATATGTGCCTGCCTTTGTTAGAATTCTTTGTTAGAATATGAGGTCTACAAGGGCAGGAACAAAGTCTCATCCATCTTCATGCTCTTCAGAGTTAGAGGAGTTCTTGACATACAACACAGGCTACATGTAGCTGGAGTTATCTCCTGTCCCACCCAGGCCCGCCACCACTCAGACCCAAATAAACACACAGAGACTTATATTACTTATAAACTGTATGGCTGTGGCAGGTTTCTTGCTATCTAGTTTTTATATCTTAATTAACCCATTTCTGTTAATCTATACCTTGCAATGTGGCTCATGGCTTACTGGTATCTTTACATTCTGCTTCTCCTGGCAGTGACTGGCAGTGTCTCCTGACTCAGCCTTCGACTTCCCAGAATTCTCCTCTCTCTTTAGCCTGCCTGTACTATACTTCCTGCCTTGCTACTGGCCAATCAGCATTTTATTAATCAATGAGACCATCACATTCATAGCATACAGATATCCGCAGCACTTCCCATTTTCTTTTCTTCAAAAAAGGAAGGTTTTAAATTTAACATAGTAAAATTACATATAACAAAACAATTATCAAGCAAGAATTACAGTTATAATATCTAGTCTATTTGTATCTGAGCCAGTTACCTTGAAACCATTCTGGATGTTGGATCATCTGGGCCATGGTGTCATCAGAAACCTTTCAGGGGGTCTTGGCAGATCATACCTGATGTATCTTAAACTGGAACAAATCCATAGCCTTTTGCTTTCTGTGGAAACAAAAGCAGAACCTCCTTTTTAAAGCAAAATATTCTTAGATCCAAATTTTGAAGTCAAGGTGCCTTTAGAATATACATATTTGTTTACCTGAGCAGTCTTTACAATCAAATGTCTTTCTGCAGTTAAAAATATCAAAGACAACATAATCCAGATTCTCTGTGTAATATCCATCTTTATGTGGCTTATTTTTTATATTACTTTTACTTTCTCTTTCAATACTTTTTAAAACTATTTCTTTATATAACCATATATAACTATATATAACTATATATATATATAACTATATATATATATATATATATATATATATATATATATATATATATATATATATATTATTCCTTTTTCTCTCTCTTCCAAGCCTACATACATTTTTTATACACATTGTAAACTATTCCATCTGAATCTGCCTTATTGTGAACCTATTACTTTAAACTGCAGCATTTCTAAGACTGAACCGGCAGCTGTGGCTCCTGGCTCTGCCCACATCAGCTTTTTAGCACGGTAGAACTATGTTTACCAGCAGCTTTGGGGGAACCATGCTCACTGCCGGACTCTGGGAGGCAGTAAGTCTATTTTATGCCTCTATTAAAGCAGCATGTAGCCCACAAAACTCTTTTCTTCTTTTTTTTCTGTACTAGTAAAAGCCGCATCCACCATGCAGCATACTACGTGGCTTGGAATCTGCCATGCTGCAGGTCAATTATGCTCACATGCCACAAAACCACCATAGAGCAGCTCAAGCCTGCAGGCTGCAGTTAACTTGAGAGAGACAACTAGGAAGCTGTTTTTAGCTCCATTTTAGAATCTTTTTTTTTTAAGCTTTCTCAGGTTTTAGGTGCAAACTGTTGTCCCATGTTGGGTGCCTGTTATAGCTAGAGTTATCTTGAGTCCTGCCCAGGCCCACAGCCTCTACATATATGAAAAGAATGTTTATTGTTATCTAAATCCTGGACTTTTCTTCATGATCTCTTTAGTATTTCTGTATCAAGAAGGCTCTTTCAAAATGGGGTGTTACATCTGTCTTATGCTAGAGGCCTATAGAATCAGGGGTAAGTCGATGTGAGGGGAAGAACAGAACAGGCCTTCTGCTCCAAGGCAGATCTGATGAAGTCTCAGCCTAGTCCATGAAGAGTTCCAGATGAAAGCTTCACATTGGGCAGAGATACCCAAATCTTGATCTCTTTGAAAAGGGAAGCCAACTGCAAGGATACTTGGGCTAGAATACACCATCTGATATCACTCACCACAATAGACATTCCAGGGATGCACTTGAATAGGAGCCACTAACTCTCAAACAACTGCTTTAATGTCCTCTTCTATTAAACAATAAATACAGAAGAATGAGGTATACAACATTTTAAACTTAAAAAGAAGATGGTTTCTTAAACTCAATTTCTGTCAAACATGCCAAAAGTTTTCATGTTCCAGTCAAATGTTTACAAAATAATAATAAATCCTAAAAAAAAAAATCATCAAATACTGCTTCCGATTTACTTTCCCAAATAGTTCATTGTAAGGGTGATTACATAGACCAGATCAGGGGCCTCTGACTAGAATGGAGCAGAGTGAAGTCATTCACTATAATCAAATAAAAATTGAGCAGTTAGGACAGTGTCTGCTGGGAAAGGTGGTCAAATACAAGGGTTTCTTATAACTGCAGTATGACAGGAGTTTTTAAAAGTATACAGCAACCTTGTATGTCAAAATGTCTAAAAGATACTTGTGTGATAGTATTATGCTATAGGGTTCCTGGAGCCTACACACAGTAAGAGGAGGAGCAAGCACTAGAGGAAAGATGTGTTGGGAATCTGGAAAGGGGCACTGGATCACAAGAGTGATGAGGGGAACATTCAAGTAGAAGGCACCACCGAGCAGCACCAGAGTTTGATAATATGGAAGAAGTATCAGTGCATGATAGCCTTACACAATAAACAAGGTCTCCACCCAAGTAATAGATCCACAGGAAGCTGAGGCTGTGATATTGGAGACCAAATGAGGATAAAAAGGCATCCATGCTGTGGAGGAGGGTCACCATAGCAATTGGAAGGTGTGTCAGACATGTGCAGTGAAGGTGGTATCCCCAAAGGGTGGCAGGCTTGGTAGTAACATTGAATCTTTTGAGGGTATCACCATCCTGCATTATGAACAGGTAGTCTTTGCAAAAGAGAAGAATGGAGCCGTGAAGGGAGTTTGGTTTCAAAATAGGAGAATAATTAAATAAGTAAACACATTAAAAATAATTAGAGCTAGGGTTTCCATCATTGAGGATGGAAGGTAGTCAGGAATAACAAAAGGGGAGAATACCAGAATGAATTTTGTGATTCAGCTATATAGCTGAAAATATTAATGCAGCTTCATGGTTTTTAATAAATGCAAATGTGCATACAGGCACATCTAATATATATAAAATGAAATATAATGTCAAGGCACACAAGGACATTTTAATTCCTTTAATTTATGATTAAAGGAGGCAGAGACAGGCAGAGCTCTTTGAATTGGAGGCCAGCCTGATCTACATAGTAAGTTTCAGGCCAGACAGAGTTACATAGTAAGACCTTATCTCAAAAGAAACAAGCAAGCCATCAGAAAGTTCTTAGATTGATCCATATAGAGCACTTGGGAACAGTAAATAAAAATGAAAATGATAACATATAGCAATATACATAGCATCTACATATTGACTTTTTAAATAGTGCTTTTCCAGTGATAGGGGTATGGGCTCTATGAGACAATGGCTAATCCCACGGAAAGGGAAGGAAAACCATGAGGGAAGGGAAGGGAAGCACAAATGAACTTGAAGCATGTTCCTTGATTAGCATGGAAAGAAGTCATCAAAAATAGATAGTGGTACATGGACAAGACATGTCAGCTTGAAGGGCCAAGTCAATCAAAGATAATTAGAGCAACAAAATATAATGAGAACAATGTATTCTAACTTACTAGTAAAACAAGAAATCAAATTATCATCTAATATATACCCAGGAGTGAATAAATTGAAAGCTGATGAATAATAGCACATTTATGTAATTTCATATATGGTATCTATATCAATACATTTTTACCACAAAAAGAAGATAATAATTTGATAATAGCCTAGAAAATCCCACTAAGAAAATTGATCACAAGAAATGGGAAGGAGATCACATGTGAACAGATCACATAGAATGTGGAGGACTCAGTATCATCTCAGAGCTCTTCCCACCAAATGTGAAAAACAGGGTTTAGTCATGAAGACACTGTGAGTTTCCTACAAAATATCTGTTTGATGAATTTTCAATAAAGTCAGTCATGCAAGTCAAAGAAAGGCTGAGGAATTGCTCCAGATTGAAGGAAGATAGTATCAAAATACAACATTAAAATGCATTCTTTGGCTAAAAGCACATTATTAAGACATTGGAGCAATTTAAGTGGAGAGGGAAGATTAAATGGCAGCAATGTATCAGTGTTAACTTCCGATCTTGATAGTTGTTTTGTGATTACAGGGTGAACACTATTGTTTATAGAAAGTAAACAGAATTATTTGAAGGTATCATGTCTGAAAAATATTCTCCAATGTTTCAGGGAGAGATAAGGTAAATATTTGTGTCAAAGTTGCAACTTTTAAGGCTTACATTGTTCTAAAATCATTTTGAAAATATCTTTGCATTTGTATCACAATGTAGCATGTCTTTTTATCATTCATCTTAACGATTTAACCCCTGTACTTACTGGGGAGTCTCACCGCTTATAGGTTCTTCAACAAGAAAAACCCAAACTTATTTCTAGAAAGACAATCAGGGCCCAATAATTTAATTCCTCTCTCCTCTCTCATCCTCTCCCTTCTCTCTCTCTCTCTCTCTCTCTCTCTCTCTCTCTCTCTCTCTCTCTCTCTCTCTCTCTCTTCCTCCTTCCACTTAAAAATGAAACTTTAAATATTCTGCTCTGACCTTTTTGGCTGGGAGGAGAGTTTAATTACCTGCCCAGTTTACATAAATTATGTCGCCTGTTTGTCTAAAATTGAATCCTGAGCAGAGATCAATATGGCCTCAGAAAAGCCAGAGCAAAATGACTTCTCTCAAATGCCATCAAAGGTCACTGGAACCTTTCCTGCTTGGAAGGGGACACATTCTGTTCGACAACCTGGAGCATGTCATGGGCCTGCTGCCTCTGGCCTTGGGGACAGCCAAAGGAGCATGATTGATCATCAGCTAGAGGACACTGGGAACAAATTCCCTGAGGAACCAACTGTGTGAAATTAATTGAACACTGTGATGAGTCTGATTTATCATTTTCAGAGAGAGAAAGAGAAGCAGAAAATGGCACTAAGCACATCTAGAGTTGATATATAAAGCCTTATACAAATAAGCTGTAATTTATACTCAAAACCCCAATGGGTACAGGCTATGCAGGTTACATTTGGTTGCAGCAATCCAAAATCTTGCAGGAAAAATGGTAGCTTTGTATCTTCCCTCAAAAGTCTCCCTTTTCCTTTCAGGAAAGTAAGTAAGACAACTATATGCCAGCTGGTGTTCATACAGCTATGCTGAAATTACTTCAAATAACAGGTATAAACAAAACATAAGAAGATTCAGAGATCAGATTTTTTTATCATCTGACTGAAAGCTTCAGAGAAGTCATAACATATTCTTGGTCACAGGGATATAATTATTAACATATTCTGAAAATCTTGGTAAAAAGGAAGAACAATGCCACATAAATGCTCAGATTGAAACCCAGTAGGACTTGATCTATGCCTGAAGCTGCTGTAGGCAGTATTGCCAAAGGAAGACAACTATGGAAACCCAGAGGGGAGCCAGATTCTTAGGGAACATTTACATTTAAGGATTATCAAGCCAAACAGAGAAGCCAACAAAAATGGTAGAAATAAAATAGAGAGTCCAGAATCACAGTAGCTTGGAAGTGGGCAATTGCATCAGGAAAGAAATCATTAGCAGATCCAAAACTCATGAGAAGTCAAGAAGAGTAGAATGCAAAAACACCACTGATGATATGATTTTAACCTGTGAGAAAGGAATTCACCAGGCAAAAAGCATGGACTACATCAAACCTCAAGAGAAAAAGTGATCCTGAAGAGAGAACCAATGTGGTTTGTGTAGGCTGAACTTTCTCACAATGCGGTGACAAATGAAGAGAAAGGAGAGGCAAAGATAACAATAAAAAAGCAAAGAAGGAGCAGGAAGGGATTCATTCACTCATTTATTGATTGACAAGGAAAATCAAAACACTGAGAATTCCACATAAGAGCAGAAACTGATACAGCAAAGGAAACAGCAGATAATTGTTATATAGAGAAAATTCTGGAAGGTGAGAAAAGGTATAATCGAGAAGAAAGATATAGGATTGTCTCTACCAGTAGAAGAAAGGAAAAGATAAGAAAGTTAAGATATTCTTGATGAGTGTTTAAGCAAGAAAGTGCAGGAGGATAGATACTCAAAGTAGAGGTTCATTAGAAAGAAGTAAAAAAAAAAAGTGAAAATAGGAGGAGGGGTTGAAAAACAGAGTCCCATGTTAACAGTAGTTTCAAAGGACTGAAGACAACTTCTATGCTTTTTTTGGGTAAAGTAAACCTATTAAAAATTGGAGTAAAATAATGTGGTGGCTTAAATTTGGGCATGAGGGGTTCTCATGAGAATCAGGCAAGTAATGGCCTTTTCATACCCAGCTATGTAAAAAGCAGCTTATGCCATCACAGTTCTATAAATTATATATCTTCCCGGTTTGCTCTGAGTGGCTCATTCTAGTCCACAGAAGAAGCTGCTGAAGAGGTTTTAATATCCCAAACCTGGAATGGCACCCAGAATTTCTGCCTACATGCAATTAACTACAACTCAGTTCTTTGGCATAGATAATTCCAATAGTTTTTTTTTAAAAAAAGGCATAGGCCACTATTTTGAAAGATAAGGTTCACATTAATAAAATAGCTACCTTAACATTTGTAAAAGTTTCCCTTGAGAATAGACAACAAGAAGCTCTGGAACCCAAAGAAGATCAATGGTCACGTGATTGCTAGAGCTCTCCTTGGTGCTGAATTATATAGGTGGTTGACCCTGAACCATGCCCGTGGGAAAGACTATGTCACACCATGGTATATACACTTGGATGTACTTCATGGAAAAGTAATGTTGGTACTTCTACAGGAAATGCCCTTAGACAACACATAATCCATCTTTTTTACAAAAATATTATATTTGGTGTAGCAAGAGTTAGGTAGATAATTTGGAATATTGACCAGATTCTATCACTAATTTTCTGAAGACCTGGTCAAGGGACTTATTTCCTATGAGTATCAACTTCACATCTTAAAAATTCTGAATTTCAATATAGTGAGCCATTCAGAGTTTCTTATTTAAAAAAATAAAGGTGTATTGAATCTTCTTGGAGGGGGCAGCCTTATTTTTCAGTTTTATGAAGCAAGAGCCCCACATTAGTGCTCAGCAGCAAATCTTTCCCAAACACTGCTGTTTAGAAAATGTATTGTGAATTCTTGTTGGAAGGCATTCTGGTGCAAGTTTTGAGATCTCTGACTAAAGAAAATAAGAAAAATTTACTAGTCTATTTAAAATAACTATATAAAATTATATACAATAAGCCAAAATTAAAAGCAATAATGGTATCCAAATTTAATGGAAACATTGAGTCCAGTGAATGTATGTGGTTGTTACAAACAGGCTTTCAAAGTTGAGTTAACAGAAGGGGTATTGGAGAACTATTAAAATATTTAGTTTAGATTAATAGAAATATGCTTCTGACTTCCAACTTTAAAAGTTTCAAATCCTCTCAACAAAAGCTTGTCTTTCCCCCTACTTCCTATCACCAACCAAATCTCCTATATTCTACTCTTGTTTCTTGTTTGTGTTTCCAGATGAAATATATACTTAATAAGAACTAATAGGTATATTTTTGTACTGAACAATGAACTTAAGGTTTTGAATGAGTAGGCAAGTGTTCTGCCATTGAGTGATGTCTTCAGACATGTTTTGACTATTCACTTGAGACAAGATTTTATTAAATTACTCAGACTAACCTAAAACTCACTCTATAATTCAGACTGGCTTTGAATTTGTGGTCCTCCATCCTTCTCTTTCAGAGTGGTGAGCATTATAGGCCTTTCAACCAGGCTTAGTGATTGTTGTATGTGTGTGCCTTTTCTATTATCTAGTTAAATTTCATTTTCAAGAAAAGCATTTAGCAGATATTAGGGATTCAGTAAGATGTTTATTGAGTAAATAAATTGCCATCAAGTGAAAAGGGAGATATATACAGAAGATGATTCTTCTACTTTTATTGAGCTAAATATATACGTATGAATGAGTCTGAATGAATGAGTTGGATGTTTTCTGTAAATTTATTTCTTGTAGAAATATAGGAGCATAAAAAAGGCAGAAAATTGCCACTTATGTCTAGAATCTTAGGTGATAAGATTTTACTTTATATCCAATCTATTAAATTTGATTGTCTGTGCACTTACTGTAATACTATGCTGATTATTTCTTTTCTCCTACTCTGTGGCACTGTTAAATATTTTTTTACTTTATTTTATCAGGATTTTTCACTCAGTACTCTATTAACTGCTTTATATCACCTTTGCTTAGGTGAACTTCCATGAAGCTTTCAAAGAGGTCTCTGATCACACATAACAGTTTCTACAACTTAACACTTGAGAATTGACTCTGCTCTGCTATTCCATTGAAAAACAACAACAAATTAATGACTTCCCATCACACTCAAAATAAAATCCACATGAACCAAAGGCTGTGACTGACCTTCCCAGCTTCATTTCTTCCCAACTCCTACTCTACACATCTACTTGTTTGTATGTTCTGATTGCAAAGTTGTAGTCTTCTCTCATTCTTTTATACTGAGCTTAAACTCTGTGTACAGTGCTCTTTACCCAAGCTGAGGCTGGCTGTTTCTCATTCAACAGTTCAGCATCACGTTCCAGGAACTCTGCTGGAACAGCTCATGCAATTCAACTTCAAAGGAGCCCATTTCCTACTTTTGCTATTTTGTCTCAGTGCTTAAATATATATATCCTCATCTCATATCACCTTCTTTGTCTACTTTATCTTTATTCCCAATCCTGGCAATCAAGATTACTTGTTCAATTATTGAACTGATGATCCCAACCTTGGTTCCTATCTGCTCTGATGTATAGTATTCTCCTTACTTTTATTTCTACCTTGTTTCTTGACTTTGCTTTCATTAAATTTTGAAGCAAAATTTAGTTTAAATAAAATTACAGGGAAAATATTAAAAGGGCAGAAAAAGATAGGGTTCTAGATGTTCCACAGGAAACCACACCAACTGTTTATGAAGGGCAGGCCCTCAACTATTTTAAGCAATCAGAGAATCATTTCTTCATGTTATAAACTTCAAGAATACAATATGCAAGAATAAAAATATAGCAATTTCTTCTGCATTGAAACTTTCTCCATTAGAAGAAAAATGCTCAGGAGATTTGAGAATCAAATAAACTTTACATGTCAGGTCTAAAATCTGAAACTTAAAGAATCATATGATCCCTTCCCAAGGTAAACAACTGCTTACTTACAGAGAAGACTCTGCCTGTAAGAGACTCTGACATACTGAACTGCTAGTGTGTCACATAGAAAGCTCCAGGGATGGAGCTTGTTTGCTGTCATCAGGTTTCCGTTTTGTATCTAGTTCACACTCCTGAAATTAAACCAAATAAACTCTTTGGTTTGCCAAGTTGAATTTTGATAGAATTCTTATTTTGTTTGGCCATTGCTCCCTATCTTCTCAAGGAATGTCAAGAGATCTGTTTCCTTAACTTTTCAGATCTGTTTCTCTGTTGTTGTTTTTTTTTTTTTATGGGAGCTTTCCTTGGATATAAATAAGCATCAACAATGTCTACTAAGTAGATATAACTACAACAAAATTTTCAGGTCTCTGCTGGACAGATATGCTAGTTAATTCTTGCCTCACAAAGGACAATCAAAATTCATTGTTGCTCATGTGTTGTTTTAACTTTGGCATAGTAGCTGCCCCTTAATCTACTGCTATTCCAGCCAGCAATTATGCTATTTATTAAGGGGCAATGTTTACCATGTGAGAGAAGCCGTGAGACACAACAAAACCCACTACCCACTATAAGAGTTTATTAAGGGAAGGGAATAGAGAAGGTGTGCATAGGCCTATGGAATAAGGAAGAGAAAGAAGAAATAGGTGGACTCTTCACGGAACCTGCTTTTATAGGTCCCCTCTCCACATTCACATAAGGGCTTATGTAGTGGTCACACTGCATGCAGATTACATGATCACTCAGCACATGGATTATGTAGGACATAAGGCCCTAGGATGACTAAGCATCTTGCATGGCTACTGGACAGGGCATATGTGGTCATATAGCTGGGGGAGTGGATAGTAATTCTAACATTTCAGACTCTTTGTTCTTACAAAAATGGTGGATGAATGGGAATGGGGGCACCATGTCTCCCAAAACTGCTTCCAGCTGACTCGGTGAGTGTTGGTTAACTTTTGAGGGTAGGGAAGGGGGCTTTTGAGGTAGCCAGACACCCTATGGTAGTTTATTGTCCTCTGCTGCTTTGAAAATCATCCATTACCTTCTACTGCTTTGGGTTCTGTGGAATCATCTGTCACTACTTGAGTTTGACTGTTTGGGTCTGACAAGGTACTGGCAAGGCAGAAGAGGAAGTTTAGAAAAAATGTTACCTTGTAGGGAAGGTCCCTGAGGTGTCCCAGGGTGAGGGAGAGGGGTCCTGGGACCAGAAAGGTTTGAATTATATGTATCTGAAGTGGATCTGACCTGTCTAGGTGGATTCAAGATGACTCTGGAGCTTGGAAGAATTTTTAAACATATTAAGAAGCAGCCACAGGGAATTTTAAATCTTGAGCTGGTAGCCATGATATTATAATGTTTAGTACTCTGCTATCAGAATTTTATTCGTTAGTGTTAACAAGAGAGAGAAATCTGAAGCATGCTTTTTAATTTATTATTATTATTATTATTATTATTATTATTATTATTATTATTATTACCAGTTAGGGCTTTTATCTTCATCTGAGACAAACCTTAAGGCATGTGCTTCCTTTATTATTTTAATATCCAGGAGACAGAGGTGATAGGTTACTGAGAGCATTTAACAGTAATTGATTGTTACATTAAACTTGTTTTTTGTTTGTTTGTTTGATTGATTGTTTGTTTGTTTGTTTTTGTAGAGTCCAGACCCTTTTGATTCTGGGGATATAAATACTTCTGGACTGTTACTGTTCCTTACTTCCTGGGTATATTTGATGGTCCTTGGCCTCCAGCTTGCTCTATGGTGGTCCTGTAAAAATAAGATGAGTACTTAATTAGAAATTTGAATATATTATTAGGGACATAGATGCAAACTGATTAAGCAGAATATGGTCAGTAGAGACAGGAGAGGAAACCAGGAATGAAAAACTTGTGGGGTAAAACCTCATTCTTCTGAAATTGTTGACAAGGCAGTTGATACTGGTACCCTCTGGAACTTGAGAGAGCAGAATTCTGTCTGTGTCACTTGTGTGAGGAGGAATTCTCCTGGGGGTGAAGATAAGGTAAAAGGCTTCAGGTGAGAGGTAAATCCAGTGGGGAAAGCCCTTGAACTTAGCAGCTATGATTGCAAGCCCACAGTTACTAGTCTGCTTCTCTGGCAGTGGCCTGGCCACTCAGGCCGCATACTGGCAGGAATTCTGTTGGCATGGGCACCAGCTCTACCTCTGGCACAAAAGATAGCTTTAACTAAATATTTATCATTCTATTTATAAATTAGACTCAAGATTCAAGGGCTAGGGTAAAAACTGCTAGCTCAAAGGGACTGAGTAGCAACTAGCTAACCTTATCTCCTTATTGGCATCTCCCCTAAAGGCATGGCCTTCTGCTCTGCTCAACAAAAATATTTTGTCAATCTAAATCCCTCTCTACTTCTGGCGCATCTCTCTATCTCTTCCAGATGCCCTCTGATGCTCTATGATTACTTTCTGTCAACTAGTTGCTATCTCTGCCTCCTGACCCAAGGTTAATTTTATTTAAATAATGCAAATGAAAATTCAGGTTTTCCAGTATGATTAAATATTCCCCAAGATTTCTCCCTTTTTGTCTAAACACAAAGAAACAATTATCACAATGTCCAGTCCATTTGTATTTGGCAAATTCAGATAAACTATTCTATTGTCTACCCTGATTACTTATTGTTCTTAAATAAATAACAAGGCTAATTCTGAATCACCTGGGACAGTTCAGTAGTTTCAATATGTAAAACAACTCTTTCTGCATATTGAGAGCCAGTAACTATACTAAGAGGTTCTGGAAATCTAATAATGCCATGAGAGTAACACATAATTCTGATTTCTGAACCGAGTCATAGGGACTTTCAGCCACTTTAGTTAATATTCCTGACATATAACCTGCCTCTCCTGATTTGTTTGCATCAGTATAGAATATAGGAGCTGTTCCCTTTATTATATGAGGGAGAATCCAATTAGTTCTTTGTATAAACTAAAGGCATTGACTTTGGGGATATTTGATGCTAATCTCTCCTAAGAAATTACTTCAAGCTCTTTGCCAATGTTCATTTTCTGCCCATAATGAGACAATTTCAGCATCAGTAAAAGGTACCACAAATTTTGCTGGGTCTATCCTGCTAATTGATGAAATCTCAATTTTCCTTTCATAATCTAGTGCTATTTCAGCCAGAAATTGTGACTCTGCAGGTACCAGCCTTCTGCTCTGGAAGTGGTCTGGCCACTCAGGTCACAGCCTGGTGGGGATTCTGTTCCTACAGACACTGACTCTACCACTGCCTCTGAAGGTAGCTTTAACTAAATCTCTATCATTGTATTTATAAATAAAACTCAAGATCCGAAGGCTGGGGTGAAAGTCTGCTAGCCCAGAGAGGTTGAATAGCAACCAGTTAACCTCTCTTTGTGGGTGCCTCCCTAAAAAGTGTAAAAGGGGGGAACCACTCCAAATCCCTCTCTACTCTTTCTGATGCATCTCTATCACTTCTAGATGCCCTCTGATGCTCTATGATTACTTTCTGTCAACTAGTTGCTAACTCAGCCTCCTGACTCAAAGTTAATTTTATTTAATTAATGTAAACACAAACTCAAGATTCACAGTGTGATCAAATATTCCTAAACATTCATGAGTCTGTAGATGGCTCTTAGTCTCAGCTGGACTTCTTGCATGACATACATATATGAGACATTTGGAGGCTCTGCTGATCCCTTTTTGTCCTTTTTCCCATTTGGGTAACAGCAGACTGGCTATTCTAGAAGAACTGGACACTTCTTTGTGCATGCTCCATCATTTGCTAATTAATCCTAGGTAGTTGTATTGTTAATAGCAAAGTTGAAGAAAGAAGGTGGAATTTCTCTTTTTAATTATTTATTTTACATACTAACCACAGTTTTCCCTCCCTCCCCTCCTCCCATTCCCTCTTCCCACCTCTTTTCTACTTCCCCTATCCACTCTTCAGAAAGGGTAAGGCCTCCCATGTGGGTCAACAAAGCATGACATATCAAGTTGAGGCAGCACCAAGCTTCTCCCCTCTGCATCAAGGCTGATCGAGGCATCCCACCATAGGGAGTAGGTTTCAAAAAGCTAGGTCATGCACCAAGGACACATCTTGGTCTCACTGCTAGGGGGCCCACCAACAGACCAAGCTATATAACTCCCACTCACAAGCAGAGGGTGTAGGTCAGTGCCATGCAGGTTCCCTAGCTGTCAGTCTAAAGTCTGTGAGCTCACATGAGCTCAGGTCAGCTGTCTCTGTGGGTTTTCCCATCATGATCTTGATACCTCTTGTTTATATAATCCCTTCTCCCTCTCTTCAGCTGGACTCTTAGAGCTCAGCCCAGTGGTTGGGTATGGATCTCTGCACCTGTTCCCATCAGTTACTGGATGGAGGTTCTATGATGACAATTAGGGTAGTCACCAATCTGAATACAGGACAAGGCCAGTTTAGGCAGAAGGTGAAATTTAACAAGACAATCTGAGCTAAAGATGTGCTATCAGTACAATATCACTTCTTTTGTATGCTATGAATTAAACTAAATCACAAGGCCTGGTCTAAATTAAAAGCACTGAGGGGAACAATGGGGAAAAAATCTTCAAAATCACATTGCATATGCATAAATTGAGGTAATGTAGAAAGCTGACACCACTCTCACAATGGATTTCACATTGAACTTGACTAAAAGACACATCCTTAAATCAGAAACTATAAACAATGTCTGGAAACAAATCTTGCATGGAATGGTTTCTAAGTGTGCTCACTACTTTTTTGTTGCTGTGATTAAATATCATGACCAAGGCAATTTAAGAAAGACTTGATTTGGGATTATAGCTCCCGAGGATTAAAAGTCCATCATGGTGAAGAAGAATGGTAGCAAGCAGGCTTGTTAACCATTGCAAGGAACTGAGTACATATTCTCCATCACCATCATCAAAATGGATGTGATAATATGCCTTTACTCTCAAAGCCCATCCCCAGTAATATATTTCCTCCATTATGGCTGCACCATCTAAACTTCCCCAAAGAGTGCTGCCATCTTGGGGGCAAATGTTCAAATGCTTGAGGCAATGGGGAACATTTCTCATTCAAACTACCACATAAGGGAATGCTAAATGTCTGTTCCTTTAAGTAAGAACTATAAGAAAGAGAGAGAAGGAATTTCTCCTTATATAGATGTGCAAGCAGGGACATGGTTTATTATAGTGATCTAGGTATGAGATTTTGCTTCCTGTAGCCAAACCACTAGTCATATTACACACATTGTTAACCTCACTATACAATCAGTTTTGTTTATCTGTCATGTACAAATGATTGCAACTCTTCAATCAAGAAATTTCTGAGTATTGAATAAAGTAATACAAATAAAGCCCTTAGATGACAACTAGGGACATGATAAATGCTCACTGAATCTTGCCTGGGCTACATGATCTTTTGCTTATAATAACATTTTGAAAGACAAATGCAGAGAAAGAGGACATATAACCTCACAATTGTTTAAAGATAATAAGCTTAGCAGGTTATTTGTTTTGTTTTGTTTTTATAATGGAGAGATAAGAATTCCCGTTTATGTGTGCCACGTCTGCCTAAGTGAATCCAGTTTCTAGTATCACATAAGAACTCCAGAAGAAAGTTTTCTTTCATCAAGAAATTTAGGCATTTCAAGCATAAGAAAAATATTCACAGATGAAGAGCAGTGGAAGGGCACAAACCTATCTCTTCATAGTTCAAGGATAGCAGTGAACTCCACCATCAATTATTGAACAAGGTCAATATTTGTGGCACAGAAAGCATTTTAGCATATATTATTTATACAGATGGCTGTAATAGGTACTCCATGCTTGAAGAGGGAGTTTCAAGATTCAAGAGTGTAATACTGTGAATAAGAAAACTAGTTGTCAGAGGAAACTGGATATCATTTTCTTCAGGAAAACTCTCTATCTATCTATCTATCTATCTATCTATCTATCTATCTATCTATCTATCTCCTCCCCCCTCTGGTATCTATGTATAAGCTCCTAACTTTTATAGGAGGTGCTCTCTGTACTCTGTCCATCCCCGCATCTCTGTTGCTTATAGCATAGGATGGTCACACAGTAGGGGATCCCATATTACATAGTCATTGCCACCTATTGAGTGAGGTGACTGTGACCTGCAGCTGTACTAGAACAATTTTTGTGACTTAAGGTTGGCTGTCACAATCCTCATGAATTAAAATACAAAGTCCCATAAATATGCAGATTTTTCTGCCTCCTCTAGCCTAAGTGACACTGCTTTATGCCCTTACCCTCTCCATTTGTAGCTGCCTTGTTGTAACCTACAGACAAACTCTTTCTTCCTAGACTTGAGTAGAAGTCAAGCTCTGATATCTTTTCTCTGCCATCCTGCAGGACAGTTTCTTCATACAATATTCATCAGGGACGTCAATCATACGTAAGTACCTCTGTTGTCCATAAAACTGAGATTGCATAGGCAAGGAAATGGCTGTGGAGACACTGGATCACTTTGGCGAGGAGGAAGTCAGTTCACCTCTCTGGCCATGTCAAGTAGTTTCTAATTTCTAGGTCCTATGAGAAAACTCTGTGTCTTTTTCCTTTATGTCATCCAAGCAACTTAATGAGGTAAGAATATTTATTTTCCCCATATCTGGAAATTGTTCTGATTCTACTTATCTGTCATCCAAGACACATCTTTTTTTGGTTTTGCTTTTGTTTTTTCCACCTTCCCTGTGATGAAAGATGCTGAAGGTAAAGGACAGGTCAGACTCTCTGCAGAGAGATATTCCTAGTCGATCTGATGTTCTGGCTTTATACTAATGAGTGGTAGACAACTTATAGAACCACAACACTATTCTACTTTTTCTCATTGGGATTCTATGCACCTGGCTGAAAGACAATGGCACAAAAAACCTGGAACTTGTCCCCAACAGGACTCAAGCAGAAAACCATCAGTCAGGAATCACTGGTAGACAGCTACCCCTAAACAAGGACCTTTATAACAATTTTGAACAAAGATTAAGGACTTTTAAGTCTGCTAGATTAAGTTTTTGTCACCCACTAGGTTTTAATCCTTGCAGAACTTTATGAGTTTGGCATAATAATCTTCTCTATTTTACAAATATGATTAAGAATAGGTTCAATAATGAACTCAAAATCACTTACATGGTAGCTGCTGGAAGCACAGTGCAAATGAGTAGTATGAAGTACAGTCTTGTGATACTGTGCACATCTTTCTGAATTTATTCCAGAAAGGCTCTATAATCAGATGATTCTTGTCCTCAAAGTAGGAGACTAAATCATTTCTAAAAGCCATCATGTATTGGAACAAATGCTGTTAAATATTTGGATTAATAAATTACAGGTTTCACATGTCTGGATAGGTTTCTTTTACCTAACAAAACGCATGTATCAATATTCAAATATATCATATGCAAATTATAAAATGGCATATGTGAGAAATTATGTGTTTATTTATTTTAGCTCCTGTTAGATAACAACTTCCATAAGGATCAGACTACACTTAGAAATAATACTACATCACAACTCAAGTAAAATGCTTGGCCCAAAACAGGTGCTCATGGCATAACAATTGAACTGTAACATAAATGTTACAGTTCATAAATACTTATCAAATATTGTATACCAAAATGTTTTCCTTATGTATGGCCGACCTATCTCATCATATGTGGCACCATCCTTCCAAATTCTTATGGAAGAACATGCATGTAAAAAGTTTTCTTATCCATGGACTACCTACCACATCATATGTGGCACCATTCTTCCAAATGTTTTTCATCATTTTTCAATGTACTAAACATATTTCTGGGTTAAGTCCTTAAAATGAGCTTCATTCAACCACAAGAAAAATGTAGGCAACATTTCAATTACTTTACAAGAATTTATTCAGTAGAAAAAAAAAATACTAGTTCTAAGCACCTGCAGCCTCAAAGTTTTAATGGATGGTATAAGAGAAATATGCACTCATGAAACTGTTCTTGCTTACACATTTCCTGTGACTGAGGCTTATGAATTCTCCCATCTCATGGGCAGAGGAGTATAGAAGGGACCAGAATTATGTCCCTTTAGACACACAGGAAGACAAATATTGTTGTCATTTACTAGAAACCAAGGGAAATAGAAACCTACTTGACCAGATGGGGCACTGGATTCAGATATTAAAAGATTAATGAAATGATAAAGGTAAAAAGATAGAAAGGACAGAAATTAGAGTTTATGGCCAGGTGTATTGGGATGCTCACCTAACTCTCTTCCTCACTCACTCACCTTTCTGTATCCCTTCAACAATCCTCAGTGTCACTGTCTGTAAAATGGGGTTCCAGTAGTACCCGCATCATATGGTGACCATGAAATCTAAGGACAACACCATATGTGAAATTGCTATGTGAGTTTCACAAAATGACTGCCCCATAAATGTTACCACTATTACCTTCTGTTAATTATATCATTTTGGAAGTCACAGTCAAAGTGTCCCAGCTGGAAGAGATACAACACCACAAAAATCTCAACTCAGTATGATCTAGGATACAGGCTTTTTATAACCAGTTTACATCTAAGGACTGGTGGGAACTCAACACAGAAAAGCAGGCTGTGTTTGTTTGTGTCTATGTAGTGAGGCATGCCTATTGATTTCCTCCATAGCAAGGCTGCAGGACAGGACCTTTATGATACAACTTAAATCAGCATGTTTCCTGTTTGCATCAGGGACTGGAGCCAAGGTCATTCTGAGTATATATGGGCTTTCAGCAGAAACAATAATTACATTATGCTTGATAGTTTCCCTGAAAAACTCTTCCAAAGAATGGCAAGAGTGAAATATGCCATGTCCCTCCTTTGTCTCCTTGTTAATGAATTTGAGTACACAGGAATTCAACAGACACAGCAGAGCAGGCTCACAAGCATCATTGAGTCATCAGTACCAGGAGCCAGTGGCATCTCAAAGGGCCAATTTTCCACTGAAATGCTTAACCCAGAACATGATGCTTTTCTACAAAGCTTGCACTTGGAGCAGTTGAAGTAGCTCATCTGTTCTGTGTGGAATCCAGGCATGGCATGCAGCATTATAACTGAAGCTGTAGAACTCCATGAGCTCTGCCCTACCCTAACTCAGGTTCTTCTTGAACCACACAGGTAGCCAAGTTCAAACCCTCCTTATCTCTTGCCTGCACTATCATAACAGATACCCCTTTTCTCTTCCTATACCCCATCCATCCTTTACAGTGTAAGCTACAGATTACAAAGGGCCTGATTTTGTAAAACACCCATTGACTTCTCATTTTACATTGTAGTTTTAACCTCTCAAGCTGGTTCTGTTATGATTGTCAGTAACACCATCATCACCATCATCATTATCATCTTCACCATCACCATCATCTCTATGAATGCCAAACCCATTTAAATAGAATGCTATACCTTCAATACAAGTCATATGTTCAGCTCTGGAATAAGTAAAGTGACAGCCATTTGTTGAAAATTATCACGGCCTGAGTTGCAAACTCACCTGTTTACCTTGTATTATTTGGTTCTCACAGTGTTTCTGAAAGAAAGGCTTATTGTACCCATTTATTAAAGGAAGGCCCCGAAGCAGACAGAATTAGGTCTTCTTGCTGAGGGTCATAAAACTGAGAAGCAGCAGTAGGATATTTTATTCCAATCTGTATCATTCATTCCCAAATCTACAGTAACTATGTCCCATCACACTGCCTATAATCCCATCTCATCTATATCCAATGGCTGCCCTATTAAGGGAGACCAATACCGCTAGCTCTTTTGGGTCTCTGCACAAGCTTTGGTTTCTCTGTGCATTGCCGTAACATCCTATAACTCAATGTAGCAACTGAATCATTTCAAATACCACTACAGCAGACATTTTGTAGGATCCATGTAATTCCACTTTATAGTACTGGGGGACTTATCTGTCACCTGCTGCTTGCATTGGCTGCTAAGGGCTTTTATGAGCTTCCTGATTCAAAAAACTCTTTCAGAGATACTTTCTTTAGAAATCTGTAGGAGATGGTCACATGACTAAGAAACCATTCCACTCAAGGCTCAAGCCTCTAAAGATCAAATTCCTTGGTCAAAACTGAAGGCATATCTCCACACAGCTGCTTCCCCAGCTCATTTCTCATTTCTCTTCTACCTGTTTTCTCTAAGTATATGTCCTAAATAATCCACTATTGCAAGCTGTACTTCTAGTGAACTGACCTAAGACAGGTGCATCCTTTGTGATACATTTTCTGATTTCCCCAGCAAGATTTATAACTTATAAAAATGCTCACCGACCATTCTACCATTGCAGATCTTGATTCATGGTCTAATATGTATGCATTAATAGTTCCTGTCTTCCATGAAGCCCTTTGAACTCAGTATCCCACACATCATAGGGAGACAGAACATGGGAGACATCTCAGATTCTTAAATTCAGTTTAATAGTTCCTATTCTACCAATCACCCCAAAACCCTTAATCCAAAGAAATGTACTACTCTTAAAACATCAGTTCCCCATCTCTTCTGCCTCCAAGATTCAAGCTCATATCATCACTTTTCATTCCATCAACCTATCTTTATCAGGGTCAGAGCTTCGGAAACTTTCTTTATCACAGACTTGCCTCTCCCCTGTTTTCGCTCCTTTCTCTGCCCACCCCCTTAGCTCAGGGGTCTCCTTCTTTTCCCCCTGTCACTTACCAGATGGAACAGCAATGGAAGACTTATGATTAGAAATCATCTTGTCGGGTCCAGACATGTGACCTCCTCAGCTGGGTGCAAATGAATGACCTCTTTAATTTATGAATGTCAAGCTTTACACAGAGACAGAAAAATGTCCTATTAAATGATATCCATCTCCCCAATCCCATTAATAAGCTAATAGAAAAGTTAAAGAAACGTTCATGAGGATAGGCTGGCTTCTGTGATAGAAAAACGGGCTTAATGAGATATTACTAAAGACAACAGCTCTGTTTCAGGATCCTTAGTAATGATGGCTGAGACTCAAAGTTGACAATTCGAGTTTCTTCTCAATTGCCTGATGGGTGTTCATAGAATCCAGGGTCATTCTATCCTACTTACTTCTCAGGATGATCAAATGGGCTTAAAAAAAAAGCCAAAGGACTAGAAAAAAAATAGTGAATTGAGGAAATGTTTTGAATGCCTTGTCTAATTCAATAAGTACAACCACTCTAAAAGCTAAGCATCTCTGAAAGCTCTGAGCTGGGGAGGATGCTGAAGAACAGAGACAGTGGTTTGTTTTCCCAGGGTCACATAGATCCCACTTGGTTCTTTTGATACTCTGTGATGAAGCACCAGGGTTTTGTTCTCAGTTGTTTTTCTGTTTTTAAACTTTTATATCCTTGAGAATGGTGCATGATTCCCCCTTCCTGTGACGCTTGTGGGCGTCTTGGCAACACTGAGTTTCTCTAAGTGTTTCTAAACCTTTGCTTTCTATTTCTGTGTTTTTCTCATTCAAATCTGTCTGCAGATCATGTTTTGAGCACCATTGTGCTACTCTCCTGCTTTCTATTGTTAAAGTTGGCTGTTATGGCTAATAGATTTAGGTTTGTATGGCCAATCTATAAGAAACATAATATGTTTTCCCTAGAGATATATTGGAACACTGACAGCAGGTTAGTTATGTTATTCTCACTTCCCAAGCTCAAGTGTAAGATTGAGCAGGTAGAACTAGGCCAGCAATGGAACCATGCTCTGGCTCTTTCCCTACAAAGTATGTCTGTGCATTAAAGGCATGATATAAATTATCTCCCTGTTCGTTACAAGAATATATAAATGATATATCAATTTGGAGTAAGGTTTACAGAAATATGAATACTACAGGACAGGCTAGTACTTTTTCCCCATGCTAAGCTTCAATTAACATCAATCATAGCTTCATCCATCCCTGCTTTCTGCCTTCTCTCATTCAGTTTTTACACTATCCAGGGTGTGTGCTAAACAACGACTGCTTGCCTCAGCAGAAGGCAGACACATTTGTCACTGCCAGCCCAAGTAGCTCCTTGAGCAGAGTTTATGCCACTGAAGTCCCTTTATGTCTCTCTGTTTCAAATGTGTCTTCATTTGATTGCCCAAGTCCCACTAGAACTAAATAGCATCTTTATCAATACAATTTAGTCTCAATTCCTTATGAAGTGAAAATTCTGCCTCCCTGGCTTGCTACTTGTTACTTACTTTGTACTCTATGGGCAAAATGTAATTTCAGTACTACACATTGGGTTATGCAATATTCTTTGAGATCTAGAAGGAAAGAAAGTCACTCGAGGATAGCTTTGTTTCATCTGAGAGAGCAGGGCCTTGGCAATGATTGGCTGTGCTACTGCAGTGTCCTAATCATCCCTCCTTCATGGAACAATCTCTCATTATCACTTAGATTGCTCCTCGTGGAAGCAGATCCCAGCAGTTTTTACAACCTGTTTGGATTCCCTAGAATAATCAGTTCCATCATGTTGGAAATAATTTTTTTTTAAATTGCTTTCCAATGCTTAAAAATCTGGCTTAGCAAAGCAGGAAACACAGAGCTTTCATACAGAGCATTTTTTTTTGTTTCTTTAAACTGGATGTTCATGAGATTTCCTGGACAGGTTCAATGTAGTAGACTGATACCAGGGATCCCAAATAAGTCAAAAAAAATAGGATGTGAGCAAAGGATGGGCAGCTGGGTTTGTGACCAAAGCTATGTGTTAATAAGTTTCAGCTGAGACAATGAAAAGCAAGCTGCCTTTGGTAAGGCTTTACAAAGATTCTTTCTGAAGAAGTTTCTTATCTTGCTTAACTCCAGCACAGAGTCTTCAGTTGGTCTCCAGTTCAGTCAAACCTTCTTCTGCTGTACCAGAAGAAGCAATGAAATTTCCCAAGCCTTCTCCAGCACAAGAAAGCTGCTTTGAGTCATTCATAAATCGTCCAGGAAGTTGAAGTGCAGTTGTTAACCAAACATGGCACATCAAGCTGCAGAAAGACTAGCTCATATTAAGGCTGGATGAAACAACTCAGTATGAGGAAAAGGGTCCCAAAAACTGGCCAAAGAGTCAGAGGCTCTTTTGTTTTTACTCCCACTTCTGTTAAGAGTCCCACAAGAAGACCAACTGTAACATACAAGCAGAGGGCCTAGGTCAGTCTATGGGAGGCCTGCCTTTTTCTGAATCGAAATGGAAGAAGAGTGGATAGGGGGCCAGAAGGAAGGTAGCAGGGATGGAATGGAAGGAGAAAAAGGGGGGAAACTTCAGTCATGTTGTAAAAATTTCACATGGGAAAAAAGGTGCAGTTCTTCTATACTTCACTTTTCACTTAAGAATGTTTCCAGACTTCGTAGCATTGTTGAGACAAAATGCCATCTAATCTGTTAGTTTAAAATGGGTCCCTTGGTGATCAAACTGTTCCTACTGGAGATTTCACATTCTTTATCTGAGCAAAATGGAGACATTAAAAGGGGAGGTGCTTTATATACAAACCACAAGCATGGTCACTGTAACATGTCTGCTCAGGTTGTCATCATGTTCCTAGGAGCAACTATCATAACTTTCAGTTCTTGGGGAGAAAAATGAGACTTTAAGAAGTTAGGCAACTGGTGCAGATCGCACCACAAAGCTGGACACCAGCCTTCACTTCCAAGGGAGTCCAAGCTGTTCCTGGAAACATCACATTCACAAGTGGTTCCTGCTTTAATGTTTCACCTCCTTGGGCTTCTTTCTTGAGCTTCAGAGTCAAATTTATAGTAGAATGATTTTAGATACCACATGTCTACATAAAGAAAAAAATTGTCTCACTAATCCACCCACACAGATGACCTGCTTACAAACTACTATGATGAGCATAGCTTTATCCACTCCCTCTTGTTCATCATCCTCCACCAGCCCTACCTCATATTTAAGACACACCCCTTCTTCCAATAAAATATCTTACTTTCTTCACTTGTCTGAATGGTACCTGAACACATCTTACTCATTTGTGCTTATTGTCAGTGTGCTCACTTTAGCACAACTTGTTGAAAGTGGATATTTTTGTCTCTACTTGAAGAAGACCTAGGAGCAGAGAGCTGCCCATTGCCCTGCACTGCTCTGTCTTCTTGTTCCTCTCCTGAAGCATGCTTCTGCATCTGTTCTTGTACAGATCTGCTTGATCTCCTTATTTTCATCCTAAGTTAGAAATCCTCCTGGAGCCCTCCAACCTAGACAGTTCTGAAGTCTGGCCAATAATTTATTAAGGGATGAAATGGAAATAACACAACACATTCACAAATACAGAATGAAGCAGTGCTGCTGCCTCCTTATCCACCAGGGAAGGATGGGGAAAGCTCCAGACCAGCTCACTTAACCATGACTCCAAGAAACCTTCCACATTTCAGAGAGAGTGAGTGAGACCCTCCTCCTCAGTTCTCGTCCAGTCATGTACCCAGACAAGACCATGCCCTAGGGCTAGTCACCCCAATAGCATTGGCTGAACGGATCGAATTCCCACAACACAGTTCATCTTTTACATTCTCCTAACATTCTTTTCTTTGCAATTCTTAGCAAAACCTCCAGATAGGAACACGAGGTAGCTACATGATTTGCGGGTAGCTTCTCTACTAAAAAGAAAAGATCATTACATAAGGACCCTGTCTGTTTCACTTTGTAGAGACCATAGAAAACTTGATGAGCCTATAACGACATTTGGCATACAAGAGGTGTTCAATAAAAATGGAAATGAATAAGAATCAAAGAAATGACTGCATAGGTGACTGAAAGTAGACCTAATGACCCCAGTGTACTTAAAGTAAGTTGTAAGATGTAGCTGCCATAATCTAAGTGCAAGTTTGTGGCAGGCTGGAAAGTTCTCTAAATGATGAGAGATTTTTCACAAACAGCAGAAGTTTGAGTGTTGAAGACAGGTAAATGGACAAAGATGCTGTACCAAAGTTATGTGATAGTCATCCATGCAATGGTTCATAGAATTTCTTTCTATGACAAAAGCAGGCAAAAACAGAATGCAAGAAGAGAGAAAAAAATAAAGGTAGAAGATGAAGGAAAGGAGAGTCAGAAGAAAGAACTAGAAGAAAGTCAGGTCAAGCTTTGGTGAAAAGAGCAACTACCTTTCCAGATTCAGAATCTAACTATGAAGGGATTGAGGTCAATGGTGCAGAGTCGGCCTTAGAGGGCTACCTGAGTTCAAGCCAACCAACACAGAAGCTAAGCTGCCACCCTGCTCTTCTGGCGATGCCCACTCACCTGTATAAAGTTTAAGCTTTATTTCCACCATTCTTCAA
Organism: Peromyscus leucopus; assembly: GCF_004664715.2. Taxonomy (NCBI): domain Eukaryota; kingdom Metazoa; phylum Chordata; class Mammalia; order Rodentia; family Cricetidae; genus Peromyscus; species Peromyscus leucopus. The sequence goes on along the minus strand of NC_051084.1, from coordinate 3,084,827 downwards.
TTGTACAAAGATCACCAAAGGCCTCTTTAGCATGTGTCTTCCTTTCCTGGTTACAAAACCCTCAGCAAAGAAACAAACAGAACAAGTGATTTGTGCAGTTTTCCTTTGTGAAGGAAAAGACATGGAAGCAAAAGGAGTCAGGGGAAATTTTAGTCGACCTACTGAAAGCGTGAGCTGAAGGATATGGGAGGTGTGGCCTGCTGTTCTTCTAACTACTTCCTTAGTTTTCTTACTGATGTCAACTTTCAAGCTGCAGCTGACACCCTGGTCCATGAGACAGCCCTGAGGACAGAAACTATGTGCTAAAGAGGGCTAAGTATAAAAGAAGGAATATGGACCCTTGATATGGTGGGAGTCCACCCACTGATTTTGGATTTGATTTACATGCATGAAGACAGGATCTTTGTACTTAGGTCACTCTGGTTTGTGTGTATGTGTATTTAATACAGCCATAACTTCATTCTACCTACACAGATAGAAATTGCTTATCCTTCATTTTTGTTGCAAAATAATGCTAAGAGTGATGAAAGGGGACAGAAACTGGTGTTCAATAATCACTTGTCATTTTAGTTTCTTGTCAATGGTCTAAATCCAATGCCTTTATTGTTGTTTTTTTTTTTCCTTTGTAAGTTACAGTTAATAATTTCCTCGCACGGCTTTTGTTAGGATTATATCAAACTGTAAGAAATATCTGGCACATACTGGTATCTCAGTAGTTACTATAATTATACAAAACTTCATCTTCTCAAAATAAATCAGTATCTGTTATTTATTTATTCAACACATATTTTCAGTACTTATTTTTGGTGATGCAACCCACAGCTAGGATTACTATGGAAAGTCAAACTAATTAACCTGGGGTGACAATGGAAAGACACCATTGGCCACAGGGTGATTAGGGAGAATGAAGCCAATAGTTCAGGTATAATTTTTGTGTTTCAGCACAAATTCATTTGTGTGTGTTTTGTAACAAAGCCACGGTGTTGCCTGCCAGCTTCCGTTCTCTGTTGCAAGTACCTGCTGCTGCCCCGGCTTGTGCTCCCAACCCCATTAATTATAGCTTCCTTTGATGTTCACTTTTACCTGAAATTTCACAGCCTTGACATTATTGATGCTGGAAACACATGAATCTTTATTGTGTATGTTCAGGGAAGGGAAAGGTCTGCTCCGAGCCTGCAACACATTCAGCAGCTTCTAGAGCCCCTTCCTGCTAAATGTTATAAGACACACTTACCTCCCAGATATATACATTTCCAGATCATACCAATGGTCTTTGTTAAAAATCACAATAATGAGGTTCTCTTTTATTCATATTTAGTTAGTATATGATAGGTATTCATTATGACATTTTGGTACATACATACCATTAGACTCTGTGCTCTTCACCACCTCTTGCCATACACACTGCCTCTTCTGTTGCCTCTCCTCCATCCAAATAGTTCCTTGTGCTTTCACATCTCACATATTTCATTATCTTCTCTAGCTTCTCCTTTCCTCTCCTTTAGTCCTACTCCTTCTCTTTCACAGTCCCCCCATAATACTTTTATTCTACATATATAAATTTTATCTGTATTTCAATTAGAGAAGATGTGTCATTAGCCAGAATCTTCCTTATTTCTCTTATCATGATCTCTAGCTCTATCTACTTCCCTGAAGCCAGGACTTCATTCTTCATTGTGCCTCAACAAGGTTGCATTGTACTTGTACCACATTTACCTTTTGAATACATCTCTTGCTGAACAACTAGGTTGGTTTCACACATTTGCCATTGTCAATGTCAGTGAGCCATAAGCATAGATGTGCAAGAATTCCTGTGACATGTTGACTTGAAATCCTTTGATTATATGCTCATAAATGTTATAGTTGGGTCATGTGGTGGTTCTAATTTTAACTTTTATAAAAATATTTATCTTTTGAAATGATAATAATTACACCATTTTCTCATACTGATTCTATAATGGATATATTAATTTACGTTCCTGTCAGCAGTGAATACATGACTCTTTTTTTCCCACATCTTTGTCAGTATTTCTTGCTGTTTATTTTCTTGATAGTACTCATTCTGACTGGGTGAGATAGTATCGCAAAGCAATTTTAATTAGCTTTTCCCTGATGGATAAAATTGATAAATGCTTTTCTAGATACCAAATGCACTGAAGGTTGTACTAGGGTCCTGTGATCTTTGGTGAACTCTAAATTTTACTGACGAACAACTCTGATTTACATAGTGTTTAGCTTCTGTGGTGATTTGAATGAGATTGGCCCCATAGGCTCATATGTTTGAATGTTTGGTCCCTAGTCAGTAGAAAAGTTTTGGAAGGAACAAAGGTGTGGCTTTGTTGAAGGAAGTGTGTCCTTGGGGTGGGCTTTGAAGTTTCAGAAACCTACATCAGGTCCAGAGGCCCCTCCCCTCCCTTTCTCTTTTCTCTCTCTCTCTCTCTCTCTCTCTCTCTCTCTCTCTCTCTCTCTCTCTCTCTCTGCCTCCATATTGTTGATAAAGTATAATTAAGCTCTCAGCTACTGCTCTAGTACTGTCATGATGATCATGAACTAACCCTCCTAAAATATAAACAAGCCCCCAATCAAATGCTTTCCTGTATAAGTTGCCTTGGTCATGATGTCTCTTCACACCAATAGAATAACAAGTAAAACAATTCCAATAGCCCAAAATGTCCTCCTCTCCTATAATATATATCAATTGGGTCCTATTTTTCACCATAGAACTAATCACATATCATTGTCTTTGAGAATAAACTATCAATCTATACAGGACCTGGTCCTCCTCAACTTCCTATTCCTGATTGCTCTCCAGCAAAAAATATGCCTGAGCCATTACCTCTTTCTGTACTGAGCTAAGCTCCTCTGTCTCAAATGCCATCCCTTACTTACTTCCCTAAATACCTGTCCCACCAGCTGCTCCATGATCTAACTCTTAGACTCCCACTGGACATGGATTCCAACATGCAGACTTCCCCAGCATTCAGTTCAGCCTTTTCTTGGAAGGCAGTGCCTTCAAGAACATTTACTCCTCGTTTAGTCCGCACCAGCTCAGCTTTCAGTCTTTCCATGTCTTAGTAAGTGCATACCATACCCAAAATACTGTTGACAATTTGATATAAAGCAGGGGCTCACTAGATATAAAATGCCTTGATTTTATAAAGGAAAAGAAAAAACTAAAGTAAAAGCAAACAGTTTGACAGGAGATAAACAATTCTACTTCTCACCCTCTGTTGGATAGATCCCCTAGGTGTCAAAGACTTCGGGACATCAGTAAACATAGAAGCTGCCAATTTTTCTCTTCCTTCTGTTGAATTTTGTTTTTAATTTTCTGATTTGCAATAGAAAAATGAAACGGAGGAACCATCACAGCTGGGTGAAGATTTTGGATATGTCTGGAAATAAACTAAATTCAAAGTTAGACATTTATTTCATTTTGAATGCCCATTATTTTAGCTCTCTGTAAATTACAATGTGAGAAGATCTCATTCTTCAGATTTTATTTGTACTTGATGTTACCAAGAATTCTCTAATGTTTAGTTAATAAAATCAAATGAAATCCATCTATGGAGATCTTTTTAAGGATTTTGTTTCAAAATGGAACTCACAATCTGAGAGACTCAAGACTGGTTCCAGCAATAAGCAATGTTGTGGTTTATGTCAACCAGATTTTAGCAACATGGAGAAAGTCCATTGGAACCATAAAATAAAAATTAAGTAAAGCAGAGATCCCATACAAAAACTTACATCTCTTTAAAAAAAAAAACAGAAGCCCCAAAAACATGGGGACCACCTTTTCTTCATAGACACATTTGCAAAACTGAAGTATCCTTGGTGCCACCGATTTCTGCCTTCTCTTACCCTTATCACTTTGAGGAGTTCATATTCCTCAGGAATGAACCCTAAAAGGTAAGAGCAGGAAAAATAATCACTGGTTTTATTGGATGAAACAAAAAGTAGTGCTAAGCCAGGGACTACAGTTTTCCTGACATTATCAACATGAAGGGTTCAACTGGTGACATATTCGCTATTACAGCCCCCATTCAAACCACAATCTGGCCAGTAGTAAGTCCTTACCAACACTGTTCTTAGCAAGAAACAAAACTGAATGGGAGTGTTCACTTCTATTGAACAACAGAAAAAAAAATCCTTGCAACAGGAGACAGAGTTACAGCCAGAATTGCAACTTGTTAGATGGCTCACTTTCTAAACTCTCCTGTCAACAGAATACTCCAATCACTGGCCCATTTCTTCTGAATCGTTTTTATCTTACTGAAACCAAGTGCTTCTTTTTCATTAGCTCACTTACTTCTAAGGCCACTTCTTTAAAACAGAGGGCCTCATCCTCTCTAACTCAACTACTTGTCTCACTTAAAGTGTCCTTAATCATTTAATCCCCCCCAATAAACCTTCTCAAATAGCATTAAAATAATCATCCCAATTGTTTACAATCCTTATATCATGTCAAATCTTTCTTTGTGACAGGAGCCATTTCTTTTTTTTTTTCTTTTTTCTTTTTTTTTAATTAAGAAATTTTTTATTCATTTTACATACCAACCACAGATCTCTCTCTCTTCCCTCCTCCTGACCCCCAGCCTTTCTCTCCCAACTCACTTCCCATTCCCTCCTCAGACAAGGTAAGGCCTCCTGTGAGAAGTCAGCAGAGTCTGGTACATTCAGTTGAGGCAGGTCCAAGCCCCTCCCCCTGCATCAAGGATATGCAAGGTATCCTCCCATAGGTAGTGTGCTCCAAAAAACCAGCTTGTGCGCCAAGGATGGATCCTGATGCTACTGCCAGGGGGCCCCTTAAGCAGATCAAGTTACACAACTGTCTCACTTATCAGAGGGCATAGTCCAATCTCATGCAGTCTCCACAGCTGTTTATCTAAAGTTCATGATTTCCCACTGGTTTGGTTTGGATTTCTCTGTAGGTTTCTACATCATGATCTTGACGCCCCTTACTCATAGAGTCTCTCTGCCCTCTCTTAGACTGGACTTCTGGTGCTTGACTGTAGATCTCTGCATCTGCTTCCATCAGTTACTGGATGAAGGCTTGATGACAGTTAAGGTATTCATCAATCTGATTACTGGAATAAGCCAGTTCAGGCACCCTCTCCACTATTGCTGGGTCCATTTTTGTAGGTTCCTGGGAACTTTCCTAGCACCTAGCTTCTCCCTATCCCCATAATGTCTCCCTCTATGATGATATCTCTTTCATTGCTCTCCCCTGAATTCCATCCCTATTCCAGCTAGACAATCCCATTCCCTTATGTTGTCATCCTGCATCCCCTACCCTCTATTGCTCCATGACTCCCAGTTTACTCATGGAGATCTCATCTATTTCCCCTTCCCAGGGTGATCCATGTGTCCCTGTTAGGGTTCTTCTTGTTAGCTAGCGTCTCTGGAGCTGTGGTCTGTGTTTCTTCCTAAAACAAAGCTCTCTCAATGGGTCTGCACCATATATTCAATAGCTGAAATGAGTAATTTTATGAACCAAACAATAGTATATGAAATTTTTTTTATTGATAATAGACGCGTTTTGTAAACTAAAGAAAGATCATGGTACTTAAGAGGATGAAAAAGACTTTCCAAAATGTCCATGAAAAGCTGTGTGCAACAGAGAGTGTGTGAACATAAAAGATGAAGATGAGATGGGTGGTAGGTGTAGAATAGGAAGGACTAGCATAAGCAAGCTCCTGAAAGGCAGGAGTACATGCAAGAGAAATGTAGTTGGTAGAATGAGATGGTAAACTATACACAGTTAAGAAAGAACTTTGGAGGTTTTTTTTTCCTTCTTAAACAAAAAAGGAATTGAAAGAATTTTTATGGAGAGTGATACATTCACAGCTGTTTTTCAAAAAAAAAAATAGCAACAATGTTGTCTGAGATTGATTGAAGGAAAGAAAAATCGGAAGTGGAAAAGCAAGTCCGAGAGGAAGATATTCTTTTCAAACAGATGCCAAGGCTACTGTGCTGTGATGACAGATTTGTCCTTCAGACTGGAGAAAGCTGATTGCCATGGTATCAGAAGTGTTTTTTTTTTTTTTTTTTTTTCTTGTACTTCACACATTTTGTGTTTATTCACTTTCCCTTTAAGTTTTGTTTTTACATCTTTGGAGTCCTGGAACCATGTGAATGTGCAAGTGAATTTTTTTTCTCCTCTTCCAGCAAGAGTAGCAGTGCTGAGAGTGCCTATTAAAGAAGAGAGAAGGGAATCTTCTCTGCATGTGTCAGGGACCCCTGACCTTACTACATGCTTGAATGACCCAGGGAGGCTTCTAAAAAGCAGGAGTCCAGTCAAAGAGAGAGAAGAGGATACATGAATCTTAAAAGTTCTTATCAATAAAATCAAACTTGAGCCAGGTATTGGGGTGAACTGGAAGATCAGAGAACCAGAACAAGTCACAGCTACCTCACCTCGCTGGATCCTCAGCTGGTCTTGTTTCCTCACCTATGAGTCCTCATCCAAAATGGCTCTCAGCTGAACTGTGCTGCTAGAAGCCTAAAAGCTTAACCAGCTAAAAGCTTAACCAGCCAAATGCTTCTAGTTTCTGGTCCTCAGGCATTATATACCTTTCTGCTTTCTTCCACCACTCCCTGGGATTAAAGGCTTGCTTTCTGAAAGTAAAGGCATGAGTCACCATGCTTGGCTGTGTCCTTGAACACATGGATTTCTTCCTCTGGAATGCTAGGATTAAAGGCATGAGTGCCACCATTTTCTAGCCTCTGTATCTAGTGGCTGTTCTGTTCTCTGACCCCAGATAAATTTATTAGGGTACACAATATTTTGGGGAACACAGTACCACCACAGAAGAGGGATTCTATGAGCATGGGACATCAAGATCATGATGGGGAAACCTACTAGTGGGTACACATGAACTTTGGATCAACAGCTGTGGAGCCTGCATGGAACTGGACTAGGCCCTCTGATAAGTGAGACAGTTGTGTAGCTTGATCTGCTTAAGGGTCCCTCTGGTGTAGGATCAGAATCCATACCTGGTGCATGAGCAGGCCTTTTGGAGCCCACTTCTGTGATGGTACACCTTGCACAGCCTTGAGGCAGGGGTAGGGGATTGGGCCTGTCTCTACTAAATATAACTTCTCATTGGAGGTCTTACCTTCTTGTAGGAGGGAATGTGGAATGGGTTGGGAGGGGGAAGCTGGAGGGGCAGGAGGGGAGAAGAGTGGGATCTTTGGTATGTAAAATGAATAAAAAAATTCTTAATAAAAAAAGGTCTTGTAAAGGGGCTAAAGAAATGACTCAGTGGTTAAGAGCACTGACTTCTCTTCCTCTTCCAAAGGACTGGGGTTCAATTCCCAAAACCCTCATAGCAGCTCACAACTATGTGTAACTCCAGTTCCAGGGAACCTAACACCCATGGCAAAAGCCAATGCACATAAAATAAAAAATAAATAAAAATAAATCTGTCTGGTGGTGATGCCATGTGCCTTTAATCCCAGCATTCTGGAGCCAGATACAGGCAGATCTCTGTGAATTCGCAGATCTCTGTGAATTTGAGGCCAGCCTGGTCCACAGAGTGAGTTCTAGAACAGCCAGGGCTGTTATACAGAGAAACCTTGTCTCAGTTAAAAAAAAAAGTCTCAATGGCCCAAAGCCATACTTTGTACCCATAAAATTATGGCCTCTGTAAGCCTAGGCACCAGTTTCTCCCAATCCTTCCATATGTGGAGGCCAGAAGTTGATGTCTGATATGGTCCTCACTGCTCTCTGCCTTACTCTCACAGAACGTGGACTTCGTTGAATTGGCTACACTAATTGGCCAGCACAAGACATAAGGATTCTCTTGTTTCCACTTCTCCAACACTGGGATTACAAGTGTATAGTGTTGTATGTGGCTTTTTATGTGGGTGCTGAGGAATGAACTCAGGATTTGGTGTTTTTGTATAGCAAACAGTTCACCATCTACACAGCCACCTTCATATTGTTTATCTTACAGCTGAACATCTCTTACCTCTACGAGAAGGAAAAGTATCTGAAATAGGGTCATGCAGGTAGAATTGAGAATTGAGACACATTGCAAATGGGTGATCAGCCGGAACAGCTGGATGCAGGGGTGGAGGAAGGAAATGCTGAGCCAAAGCGCTCCCAAAGTTATTGGGTTTAGCAGGGAGCTGTTAGCCAAATAGGAAAAAGGACAATGAACACATTTTCCAAGGAGAAGATGAGCTCAGCAGTGATGAAATCAGGTTAGAAGTATCAGCAAGATATTAGGTGGAGATGGTCACAGAAGAATTAGATCTGTATGGATGAAGCTGTAGGAAGAGGCTGTGCTGGGGAAAGAGATTTGGGTAT